>NC_023172.2:15287365-15607016 GCF_000231095.2 Oryza brachyantha
TTCGGTCACAACTCGTACTACGTAGCATAGAACTAGTCGGACACGTTCTGACTTCTGACCAACCGATCCGAACCGGAAAACAGTAGTATCCGTGCGTGCGTGCGTTCGTGCGTTTTTGAGTTCTTGGCCGACTAAATCCTCAGGCCCTCGACGTTAGCCCTCCCGTCAAGCTTGGCCGAGAAGAAGCGCTTCATGAAATCCTCGTAGACCATCGACCTGTACACCGGCCTGCCGCCGTCCTTCGTCACGAGCTCCGGCAGAGGCCCGACCGTCGCGTTCCGGCACGCCTGGTGGAACACCGCCGCCGAGATGCGCTCCTTCTCCGGGTGCACCACGGCCCTGTGCTCGATGCTCCTGTACCTTCCATTGCTTGCAATCTGCCACGATGAACAGCAATTCAACGTCTGACAGGGCAAGAAAATATATACTCATACCTAATTACCTCAAGTGTGTCGCCGACGTTGACGACGAATGCGCCGTCGGGGGCGTCGACGGCGAGCCACCTGCCATCCTTCCTGATCTGCAGTCCCTGCACGCCGTTCACCTGGAGTAGCAGCGTCAACCCGGCCGCGTCGCAGTGCGGCGACAGGCCGAACACCTTGCCGGCTTGCCGGCACGGCGGGTAGTAGTTCACCCTCAAGGTCTGGGGCTGGCCTCTGAATATCTCCATGAGAGACTCCGGATCAACGCCCATGTCCATGGCCAGAAACTCCATCAGGCAGCGCGCCACTCTCGCTGTCTCCGACGAGTACATCTCCATGGAATTCCTGCCAACTTTTGTGTTGTCATGGATGCAGCAAAAGGTAGCATTGGAACAAGAGTAGACATCAAAGTTCAGGCTGAGCCACTACACTTTCGGAAATCGGAACAAACACTGATTTTGCTAACATTTTGGCTGAAATTTGTCAAAACTATTTGTGTCCCATAGTCACAATCAAGTGAAAAGATTAACCTGAATGATGGAGGATGAGCAGGCCAGAACCTCATGTCCCTGGACTCGACTGGGCGAAGCCGGAGGTGGAGCAGGTCTCCCCAGTCCAGCTTCTGCTTCTCCGAGACGACGAAGTGCTGGCCATAGCCTTCGTAGTCGTCTGGTGATTTGGCGTATGCCTCCTTGGCTTCCATTGGTAAACTGAAGAACTCAGTTAGGTCTCTCCTCACGTCACTGATCACATCGTCTGGCACCCCATGGTTGATGAGCTGCAGTTTAATTTGTGGAATCAACCCCACAGTTTGTGATTATTATCCTACTTAAATCAGTGTCATGCACCGTGTAATTTCCAAGAACATTATTTGATTCTCACATATAAGTTGTATCAATCTTGTGAACGAACAGCCAAAATTAAGAGATTGACTGTATATTTATCTGTGATTCTTGACGAACCTGGAAGAAGCCCCATTGCTGACATGCAGAACCCAGCTTGGCACACTCCTCCTTCGATGACTCTGGGTGGAGCAGCTTGGCAAGATCGATCACCGGAATTGCAGCGCTGACGCCATGGCCGACGATGACCTCGTCGGCACCGGCCTCCGGCCTGACATACCTGTCAGGAACCTGCTGGTCAGGTCTGTTGCAAGTCTGCGCGAGTTCCTGCACATTTGGCACGAGTAGAGACATAATTGCTGAACAGTTGAAGATAGTTTGTATTGAGCCTCACGAAGCCCGTAATAAAGGGCTACATGGCCTTCATTTTAAGAAATCCCAAAAAGATAAGATGTAAACTAATCTATCTTGTCATAACTTCTATCCAATCATATTGACATATTCTAACAATAATCCGTTTGGTTTAATTAATTTGGTTCTTAATGAAGCGTACAGCGTCACGGTTGAGGATGTCGCCAGCACGACGATAAATCTAGCCAAGGAGAGAGAAAGAAATTTTTGACTTCACCTTTACGTTTTTCCTATGATTACAAGCCAAAAGTTAAATTTTTAGCTTCAAATTTAAAGTATATTTTATGTTTTTAATCATAGTTTATTTTCAGGTTTGACTTTTAGATCGCTAAGAACATATATATCAAAGTTTATTCATAAATATTTTATTTGGCTTTCTTAATGAAAAGGACAAACAATCACCCCTTTAATCCTTGTTGGTTTTTTTTTCTTATTTTGACTCTTGTCTTTTTGCTTATGCTTATGAGACAAAATTTAAATTTTTAACCAAGTTGATTTGGGATTTTTTTATCTTAGTTTACTTTTTTTGCTTTTGCTTTTAGATCATATAAAATGTATATAAAAATTTATTTACAATTTTTTTTGAATATATCATTTTGCTTTTTGTTTCATGTGGCTAAACATTTCCACTCTTTTCCTTGATAGTATTGGCAGAGCTCTTGCTGTTTATACCTCGAAAAATAACGAATTTGGTTTCCTCAGTTTCTCTTCCTTGTTCATCACACTGTTGACTGTGGTTACCTTGATGACTCCTGCTATACATCGATGGAGTAACAGGTCACATTATTGGTCGGTGGCCATTGCTCATCATAGAACTTCCTTTCGCAAAGTTAATGCAGGCGAATGGGTGATTGCTGCCATTTCCATCCATCCTCTGTCCAAAGTCGCAGCAGACACACATAACGAAAAGACCTTGACAGTTCCTTGAAAGAGTACAGGATGACTTGGAGACAATTTTTCTTTTTTTCACTGGATACACACCCTAAGGTGACATTTTCATCAATAATATTGAGAGGACAATGGGTACCCGGATGATGTCTTGGAGATAGTGTTTCAACTAGTGCGAGATAGGGAACACGCCTTAGCTATGTAATGTTGAGTAGATGGCCAAGGGGCCTTTGTCGCCGGGTCTTTGTAAACACACCTCTTCTCCTACCCTTTAACGAATGGCAGAGCTACTGCCGATTGCCTCAAATGACAATGGGCCAATGGGTACTTGGTAAGCATGAACCCCCTGCACTAGTCCTGAATGATGCCAAACCTGCGGTTATTTGCACCACAGAAATACTAAAGCATGATCCAAACACGATTTTACAGTGATATCGCTGAAAAGGGGATTGTATTGTGCCAGGAATTTATCTTTACATGCCTGAAAGAAATCCACTCTACTTGATGTGAGATCAATGATTGGAATTTAAGCTGCTGACACTACCTTCAACCCTGATGTACCCCTCAGGTATCTGTTCATCTGATTTGATTGCTGAAACATCAATAGATGGATAAGTGAGAGACCCATGATTCAGGAGATCAGATGCGTATATATGCTAGGTCAAAGTCCCACAAATTGAGTTCAAAACTGCATATAATCAAATATAGTTACATGAATCACGTGTTAATTGTTAAACAATTGCCAATGTTATCCATCGAACTGGTTAGAGACATGTCCATATCACAAATATTCAGTTCTCATGCTTGCTTGCTGCCTCCGGTTTTTCATATATGATGGATGCTATTGACTTGTGCAAATATACAATATATAGGTATGCTTAAAATACATTTACTAATGAATCAATTCAATAAATGATAATTACGTAAGTTTTGAGATAAGATAATGATCAAACAAACAACGTGATGATTTATAAACCGGAGGGAGTATTCAGCTGGGGCCGGCAAAGGTACGCCTGTACCACAGATTTAACAGTGCCACGTCACGTTGGCTATTTGCTTAATCTTATATATACTTGATACTTCATGCTTATTTTCTTTATAGATACACGGTAAGTTAGCAACTTCTGTTACCTGGCTTTAAGAAAGCACATATCAAGCTATGACAAGCCCATGCTGCCATCGAGTCCGGTAGGGTTTCACTCGTGCTGCCAATTCCATGGACCATGGACCGTGGGTTGGCCCGCCTGCTTTAGGCCCATGAAAAGCCCAGAGGAAGCAATGGATATTTTGCATTTTTCGCGCTCCTGCATTTTTTTTCCTTTTGCAATTTTTTGCGGATATTTCAAAAGTAATTTTAAAATGTAAACCACTTTTACCTTTTTTTTCCATTACGGTCCTTGGATAAGTAACCAGACATAACCAAACGAATTTAATGAGTAAACGACATAATATGCCTCCCAAATGGTGTAGAACATTCTCTCGTGTTCTTAATAGATGATTTAACTTTTAAGCATATATTTTTTCTCGGAATCATTCATATTTTTAATAAATATATGTAATTATTATTTATTTTATTATTGTGACTTGATTTGTTACTTATATTTTTTAAGGCATAACTTATTTTTTTTATATTCATACAATTTTTTTAAACAAACAAGTGACAAAACGTGTACAAAAAAAATAATACATTATTTATTAAAAATGAAAGATAATATCTCAAATTGTTTGGCTCAAATACAGTACCATTCACAATAATCGGAGTCTGAAATCCTCAGACACTTTGAGACGGAGGTTGAATCCTCAAGCTCTCGAGGTGATTCCTCCCGTCGAGCTTCGCCGAGTAGTACCGCTTCATGAAATCCAGGTAGCCCATCGACGTGTACGGCGCATTGCCGCCGCCTTCCACGAGCAGCTCCGGCAGAGGGCCGACCACCGCGTCCTGGCACGGCCGGTGGAACACCGCCGCCGAAATGCGCTCCATGTCGGGGCGCACCACCGCACTGTGCTCCACGCTCCGGTACTTGCCGTTGCTCATGATCTGCATGCATGCACACGACGCAGCAACACATGAAGCCAAGAAAGCATCGGAGAAGATCGATGGCTGCGTCTTCGCCGCCATTGATGATGGTCAGTGGTCACCACCTCGAGCATGTCGCCGACGTTGACGATGAACGCGCCGTCGGGAGGGGTGACCAACGGAGAGCCACCCGCCGCCGAAGCCGGGCCTCCTGATCTGCAGGCCCGGCACGTCGTTCACCTGCAGGAGCAGTGTTAGGCCGGCGCCGTCGGTGTGCGGCGACAGGCCGAGCACCTTGTCGGCCTCCCGGCACGGCGGGTAGTAGTTCATCCTGATGCCCTGCGGCTGGTCTCGGAACCTCTCGAGCAGCGACTCCGGCCTGACGCCCATGTCCCTCGCCATGAACTCGAACAGACAGCCCGCCACCCTCGCCGTCTCCGACGAGTACCGATCTATCGAATTCCTGCGCACACACACAAACACAAGTGAACCAAGATGACTTCTTTGTTCAAGAACACGCAGAAAGACCAAAACTTCTAATCTGCAGATCGATCACCTGAAGGAAGGGGGATGAGCAGGCCAGAGCTTCATGTTCCTCGACTCGCCGGGGCGGAGAACGAAGTAGAACATGTCAGCCCAGTCCAGCTTCTGCTCCTCCGACACGACGAAGGCCTGGCCATATCCCTCGACGCTGTTCGGCAGCTGCGAGTACGCCTTCTTGGATTCCAGCGGCAGCCTGAAAAACTCAGCTACGTCTTCCCTCACGTCGCGGATCACATCCTCTGCCACGCCATGGTTGATAAGCTGCAGTTCACCAGGTTCAGTTCAGTTCATCGATTTCATGAGTCAACGCTTTGCTAGCTGCCACTACGTTTCAGAACTTTCTGATCAAATTCAGTCAGAAGAGACTGAAGTGCCAAGAAGTTTACATACCTGGAAGAATCCCCATTGCTGGCAGGCAGATCCCAGCTTCGCAGTCTCCTCGTCTGACGACTGTGGATCGAGCAGCTTGCCGAGATCGATGACAGGAATCGCAGCAGTGCAGTCGTCGTAGCAGCCGATGACCTCGTCGGCGTTAGCGTCTGCTCTGATATACCTCTCGGGGATCTGCTTATCTGAATCGTTGCAGGTTTCTGCGACTCTGCGAGTGCCTCAACATTTGCCACCGGCAGAGATCCAGTGGTTCTTGCATGAGCCATTATTGGGTGATTCTCCCGCTCTGTTCTTCTTCCTACCCTGCAGTAGGTGGTGGAGATGGCATCCTTGCAAATTTTTATTGAGATCAAAATTTGTACTTTTCGTTTGGAAGAACTCAAGAAGTATGAGAATTAAGAATTAATTAGCAGTGATGATGCTAGCATGTTGGAGGCTAAGCCATAGTGTTGGTCAGACACTCAGCCTCATCGGAGGAAATCACATGCTTGGTCTGTCAATGAAGTCTTAGTTATATCCAAATTGTTGCTTAACAATGTGCCATCTGAGACAAAATTGGTGATGGATCTCGTGGAATTAAAAATGGTAGAATCGTACACATCACTTTCGGAAAATTCTTTATAATAAGTATTAAAAAAGAGTAAATTGCATGGAACCCGTGTTTCATGATAAAAGTTACATAAAACTGCATATATTATGACTTATGGCACATAACCATAGATTTCACATTTAAAGGGTTTGCTAGAACTGACCTTGTTTAAATCTCACATAAATTCAACGTATCTAAAACAATATTATTCAAAATATAGAAAAAATAGATCAACCATCAATGTTAAGAAACCGACAACTAAAATTTCAAAGATATTTTATAAGATCAAAAGCTTAAGTTGATACATAATTATCATGTACATGGTGTTTTCTAAAACCTTACGACTATAATACCCGGGGTCAGGAACACGGAGGCCCGTTCGTACCCCTCTTTCTAAATCAGATTCTCTCGTTTTTCACGCGCACGCATTCCGAACTGCTAAACGGTATGCGTTTTATAAAAATTTATTCTAAAAATCATATTAATCTATTTTTCTATTTTTAAATTAATAATTAATTAATCATACACTAATCTTGTTTTCGGGTATTACGCCGAACGCAGCCAAAGTCATAAATACCTTTTTAAGCGACTTTGACCTGATGGGCCGAAAACGAGGCCCATCCAAACGAGACCGAAAGAAAAGCCCAACTAAAGCCCAGATAAGCCCATGTAGTCCGACCACCTCTATTTTTCCCCATTCGAATCGTTTCTCTTTCCTCGCCGGCGGCCACGGCCACGGCCACCGCCTCCGCGCCGCAAATGGGCCACCCCGCAGCGCGGCAGGGTCAGTGGCGGTGGCGGTGGCCGCTTCTCCACCGCTCACATGCCCTCCACCGCCTGCGTCGCGCTCTCTCTGAGCAGGCCTCGGTGGCGGCAGAGCGGCAGCCTCCGGCTCCCGCGTATGCCACGTTCTCCCGCGTCTTCCAGTGCTGCGCCCAGGCAGGCCGGGAGGGCCTTGCCGCCGGCCGCGCTGCTCACGCGCGCATGCTCGTGTCCGGGTTCGTTCCCACCACCTTCGTCTCGAACTGCCTCCTCCAGATGTACGCGCGCTGCGCGGGCGCCGCGTGCGCACGGCGGGTGTTCGACGCGATGCGCCACCGGGACACCGTGTCCTGGAACACCATCCTCACCGCGTACTCGCACGCGGGGGACATCTCCACCGCGATCGCTCTCTTCGACGACATGCCGGACCCGGACGTGGTGTCGTGGAACGCGCTCGTCTCCGGTTACTGCCAGCGCGGCATGTTCTGGGAGCCGGTTGATCTATTCATGGAGATGGTTCGCCGTGGTGTTTCCCCAGACCGGACTACTTTTGCTATCCTGCTCAAGTCGTGCAGCGCTTTGGAAGAGTTGCCACTTGGTGTTCAAGTCCATGCATTGGCAGTAAAGACGGGATTAGAGATCGATGTCAGGACCGGAAGTGCTCTGGTGGACATGTATGGCAAATGCAAGAGTTTGGAAGATGCACTTTGCTTCTTCTATGGTATGCCTGAGAGGAACTGGGTCTCGTGGGGTGCAGCTATTGCAGGATGTGTTCAAAATGAGCAGTATGTGCGTGGACTAGAACTGTTCACTGAGATGCAAAGGTTGGGGCTTGGGGTGAGCCAACCGGCTTATGCTAGTGTCTTCAGATCCTGTGCGGCAATGTCATGTCTGAACACTGGTAAGCAGTTGCATGCACATGCCATTAAGAATAAATTTAGTTCCGACCGAGTTGTTGGGACAGCCATTGTGGACGTTTATGCTAAGGCTAATAGCTTGGCAGACGCTAGAAGAGCATTCTTTGGGTTGCCCAACCATACGGTGGAGACATGCAATGCCATGATGGTTGGGCTTGTACGGGCAGGGCTAGGAGTTGAGGCAATGGAGCTGTTTCAGTTTATGGTTACGTCTAACATTGGTTTTGATGTAGTCAGCTTGTCAGGGGTATTCAGTGCTTGTGCCGAGACTAAGGGTTACTTCCAAGGGCAGCAAGTTCACTGCTTAACAATTAAATCAGGTTTTGATGTGGACATCTGTGTCAATAACGCAGTTCTCGATCTGTATGGGAAGTGCAAAGCACTGGCAGAAGCATACCTTATCTTCCAAGATATGAAGCAAAAAGATTCAGTCTCTTGGAATGCTATTATCGCAGCTCTTGAGCAAAATGGGCATTATAATGATACTATAATACATTTTAATGAGATGTTGCGCTTTGGTATGAAACCAGATGATTTCACTTATGGTAGTGTTCTTAAGGCTTGTGCAGCTTTACGGTCTTTGGAGTATGGACTGATGGTTCATGACAAAGTTATCAAGTCAGGACTTGGTTCAGATGCATTTGTAGCAAGCACTGTTGTCGACATGTACTGCAAATGCGGCATAATTGATGAGGCTCAAAAACTTCATGATAGAATCGGGAGGCAACAAGTTGTTTCATGGAATGCCATTTTATCTGGGTTTTCACTCAACAAAGAGAGTGAAGAAGCCCAGAAATTCTTCTCCAAGATGCTAGATATGGGTATAAAGCCTGATCATTTCACGCTTGCCACTGTTCTTGATACTTGTGCAAACCTTGCCACCATTGAGCTCGGGAAACAAATCCATGGTCAGATTATCAAGCAAGAAATGCTGGATGATGAATATATATCCAGCACCCTTGTAGATATGTATGCTAAATGTGGGGACATGCCAGATTCACTGCTAGTGTTTGAGAAGGCACAAAAACGGGATTTTGTATCATGGAATGCTATGATATGTGGATATGCGCTCCATGGGCTAGGAGTAGAAGCACTCAAGGTGTTTGATAGGATGCAAAAAGAGAATGTAGTGCCAAACAATGCTACTTTTGTTGCGGTACTTCGGGCATGCAGCCATGTTGGGTTGTTCAATGATGGTTGCCGCTACTTTCATCTGATGACCGCCCGTTACAAATTGGAACCACAGCTGGAGCACTTTGCTTGTATGGTGGATATACTAGGACGCTCAAAGGGCCCACGAGAAGCTGTGAAGTTTATCAGCAGCATGCCTTTTCCAGCTGATGCAGTCATATGGAAGACTCTCCTCAGCATCTGCAAGATCCATCAGGATGTTGAGATTGCTGAACTTGCTTCCAGCAATGTTCTACTATTGGATCCTGATGATTCCTCAGTTTATATCCTTCTCTCAAATGTATATGCGGAATCAGGGAAATGGGCTGATGTTTCGAGGACAAGAAGGCTGTTGAAGCAGGGGCGTCTGAAGAAGGAGCCTGGCTGTAGCTGGATTGAGGTGCAAAGCGAGATGCATGGTTTCCTTGTAGGAGATAAGGCCCATCCGAGATCGGTTGAGCTATATGAGATGTTGAATGACTTGATTGGTGAAATGAAACTCTCTGGATATGAACCTGATTCAGTTTTTGTTGAGTTTGATGAAGAGGAGAGTGCACCAGAGCACGATGACTCGCTTGGAGTTGTTGGTGGCTAATCTGTTCAGAAGATTTCACTCTGCTGTATTTTGAGTCTACAGATAAATTTGACATCCTAGCAGAGACCGTGGTACTGCAAAAGATGCTGATGCAGGAGTTCCCTAACTGTTCATCGTGGTTATGTCAGTACGAGCATGTTCTTGTTGATCTTACGGAAGCATGCAACTGGAAACGTTGGCATCAGGGCAAAAAATGGCCATGTCCCTATAGTGAGTGATGTGGAGTGATGAACACATAGCTTGTGCCTGATACAGGCTTGAATAGAGGTCCTTGACTAAAATTAGCAGAAGAGTAAGTGCACATGCTGCCCCTTTTCCTCAGTACACATATACGCAAAAGACATACAAGAAGTAACAGATCCCCCCCTCCCCCCCCCCCCCCCCCCCCCCCCCCCACACACACACAACAACGTGCACACAAAGGGGGAAATGATGCTTATAATGAGCTCCCTGATGTTGTGTGTGTACAACAGAATCTGAAGATTTGTGAGCCTGATTTTTTATGAAAAACTTTGGAAACACGGGACAAGAAGTTTGGTTCAACTGTTATCCAGAAAATATGCAAAGGTTCTTGGACCAAGAGAGGCATAATTTTGTTCAGATCATTCATACTTCTGTAGATCTGAGTTTATTTCTATTCCACAAAGCAATTACAGTTATTGGTATAAAAATTGAAGCATTATTATTACACAACATGGGCTGCAGAAGAAATACGAGGTATTGATATTTCTCTACCAAGAATTAAGATTTTATTTCCTGAGCAATCCAATCGTTTGAGCATTAACTTAGATGGGATCAGTTTATCATGCCAACCCATGGTACAAAAAATTGGACTGTATATGACATTATCGTTGCTGATACCAGTGAGGATTATTTATCCAAGGGTGCAAATTGATGTAGTGTTTTACATTTTGTAGTTTTCTTCTGTGTTTTGTCACCATTGTTTTTCCTTTGATCTTAACTATGGCTGCAATTTGTAATTTGTCTCTTTCTAGCTTTGATTTTGGCAATGTCAGTATCAGGCAGGACATTAGGTTTCATGTTAGTCTAAATTCAAGGTGTTGCTTTTACGTTCTGCTCCATGACTGTATTATCATGGCTACCAAGAGGCTAATTTTTTACAGCTGCTGTCTCAGGTTGTGTTATATTATTCACACGTCAGTATCTGTGACTATTGAACAAAGAGATTACTTCATAGGGGTGTGTGCACTGCTCAGTGATGGGGAGGGAGGAAGGCAGAGCTGCAACTACAGGTGTGTTTGATTCAGTTTGATTTTTTTCCTAGAATCATGAGCTGCCTAAAACATGAATTGGTAGTTTGGTGTAGCGTTCAAATTGATTGCTTTTTTTTTCTTAAAAAAAGAGAGACACATTGTGGTTGCCTTTTGCCTTTCCCCTCAGATGTGTGTATTAGAACGTGTAACACGCTGTTCATGTTGTTTCTATTGATTCCACATTCAATGGCTAAAATCCTTCTAGAAATTCATTTATACAGTCCATCAACGTGTTCTCTTTAACTGCTTTAGTTCAAGTGAGGGGTTCACATATGATATGCTGTGCTTGAGTTCAAGATTCCAGAAAAGTCTGAATGAAAAAGGATTAAAAAAAACAATGACGAGTGTGTCTAATTACATGTAATATATCTAATTGAAGCATGTGATGGAAGATATATGCAGCAATAGCTGTTCACACATGTTCTATATTGTTAGTTCGAACTGAAGTTGTATTATCATATACTAGTTATTTCTTCTAGGCATCAATGCTTATTTTTCATCTGTTTTGGGCGTTTGCACATAACTTGAGAACAAGCTGTTCCTGAATCCTGATACATAGTACAAGACTCAAAATATTCGGTAAGTTATCATCATAACACATGATTATTTGACTTCTAGATATAATAAGCAGCAAATCTCAAGGACACAGCCCTGGAGCAGGTTCATCTGAGTATCTCACTGTAGGCATCATGGTCATGGCTACTGTTCCAACTTTAATTTCTCTAGTCGGTTCCTTCCATCAAGCTGTTGTGTGAAGAATTGTTTCATGAAATCATGGTAACTTATTGATCTGTAGTGCACTTTACCATCTTTCACAAACTGCGGCAGAGGGCTGATCACTATATTCTCGCAGGGATAGTGGAACAGTGATGCTGAAATCCGCTCTTTATTTGGGTTTATGATAGCCCTGTGTTCAATACTTCTGAACTTCCCATTACTCAGTATCTATACATATCAATAACACATAACACACATCAGAAAAAAGGTGTAAGAGAAATAGACCATCCAACAACAATGTTCAGAATTTGAGCATCAGTCGTAGTCTCCAGAATATAAATAATTTGAAGTTAGGTCCGTTGTTTAGTGCATTGACAAGTGATAGCATAGTTTTTTCTTGGTCATTACCTCAAGGGTGTCACCAATGATAACCATGAATGCACCATTTTGAGCATCCACGGAGAACCACTTGCCATCCTTCTTGATCTGCAGGCCATGCACGTCGTTCACTTGGAGCAGCAGCGTGAGGCCAACCACATCAGTGTGCGGGGAAAGGCCCATCACCTTGTCAGCTTGCTGGCATGGTGGGTAGTAGCACATCCTTAATCCTCGCGGCTGCTCTTCAAATATGCCTAACAATGACTCTGGCTCAGCGCCCACGGCCTTAGCCATGAACTCAAACAAGCAGAGTGCTAGGCTTTTGGTCTCTGATGAGTATGCATCAATGGACTGCCTATTTACGGACATCTCCAGTTAAGAAGAGACATGCTTATCAAAAGCTAAACTGCACAGTTTTTAGGTAGTCAGGTAGATCACCTGAAAAGTGCAGGGGAGGTGGGCCAGAACCTCAAGTCCCTTGCATTGCTAGGATGGACTTGAAGGTATAGCATGTCTGCCCAGTCTAGTTTCTGGTCCTCAGAGAAAACGAAGCCGTGTCCATATCCTTCAAGGCTGTTGGGTAGCTGTGAGTACTCCTCCTTGGCATCCAGTGGCTGTCTGAAGAAATCAACAATATCGTGCTTGAGGTTTGCAATCACTTCATCTTGCACTCCATGGTTGATGAGCTGTACATGAATAATGCTTCCATTAGACTATTTGCACAGCTCAAACTGAGCTAGAGCTATTGACAGTACATGAATGGATTCATCTTCTGCCAACAACTTAATTTATTACCTGTAGTGTCTTTGATCAATTTAAACATTTTTCATATACAGTATGCATTTGCATATAGGTACCCGTTACACCTCCAAATCTGAAATGTCAAGAACATAAAGTTACATACCTGAAAGAACCCCCAATACTGGCAGGCAGATCTCAGTTTCATACACTCCTCTTTTGATGATTGTGGAGAAAGCAACTTATCGAGATCAATGATTGGAATCTCCATGTCACCTTGGTAGTTGCTGATGACCTTTTCAGAAGCAGCCTCTGTCCTGATGTACCTCTCAGGTATGTGTTCATCTGGACCATTGCAAGTTTCTGCAAGCGCCTGCACATTAGGCACTGGGAGAGAACCAAAGGCTCTTGCTTCCGCCATTGCTATCCCCAAGCTTCTGCAGCAGGTGTTTTTTTTTTTAACCTAGCAGCTGTAGCCTGTATATTTTACAGCAGAACTTGTAGAAAATGTCCTTACATATATAGGCATTCAGGACAACACTTAAGTGTACTGTTCTGTTTGCTGTTTAGGTTTTCAGGAATTTCACTAGTTTAATGATGACATAAGAGAAACACATCTATGTTGAAAGCGACATACTCCGTATATCAGAGAAGGGGAAGGCACAATGTCACCAAGGATCCAATCCACAGACAAAGATCGAGTCTCTGAGCCTGATATACTTAACTTCAAGATATCCCATGGTACGCTATCATCCATCCTTTCGTCAAAAGAGACCTTGAAATTTTGATATATCAGCGACGACTAACCGTGGAAAAAAGGAGGGTGATGTGGAAAGACCCTCTTTAGGTTTTAAAATTCTAATCAGCTTGTCTGTCTGCTTCAGTCTGGTGTGAACGGTTGTATCATTCCTCTCTAAAAAATACGCATCATGCTTAATTCTGAACAATAAGATATTCCTATTTGTGGATAGTGTCTAAATTGGTACTCAAAACTCCAGAACTATTTCATGAACCGCACAAAAAAAATTCCATTAGGAAATACTTCCTCCGTCCCAAATTATAGTGTCCACAATTTTAGAAAAAAAAAATCAACACCTGCAATCTTTAACTAATATTTGGACCAATAATGTATTAGAAATTTTATGATCTGAAGAAAGTATAGGTAGGTGATAAAATTTGCACTAGAATTTTTTCGTACTGTTAGATACATGTAGCTAGTAATACTAAATTTGGCACTAGAAAATGTGTTAACTCTCGGTACTATCACAAGGACTATAAAATATATATTATTTATTTATATTGAAATGCATGTGATATCATTATATTCATTGTTGAAATTGCTTTCATATGATAAGTTTTGTAGCCACTGATATATATGATAAAATAAACTAATGGTCGAAATTCTGTTTTGGAGAATGAGTAAACAAAACAGCCTATGTCATTGGCTAACGGCAAGAGAAGCTTCTCGACCGAAGTACAGGGCGGCTTTCGATAGCCTATGTATGCTAACGTCGTGGCTGATTTGGAAGGAAAGAAATGCACGGGTGTTCGACTCCAAATAAAAATCAGCCGACAACCTCTTTAATGATATTCGTGCTGAGGTAATCATCTGGAAGGAGGCTGGCATTTTCAGGGATGGCGAAGGATGATGATCTCGTTGCTTCATTCTTTTCTGTGTTTGTAGCCTGATCTCTGTCTGTGAGATCGGCAACTCGACAGCATACTGTCGATCTTTTGTTACTACTGTACATTCCCTACTCTTAATTCAATTCTGGTCGAGCTACTTTGGCCGACCCGGCAAAAATAATTTGGGATAGTGGGAGGAAAAATGGGAACCGACAGCGACACGTAGGCTTAGAAAAGCATGCCTAGGTTTACCAGGCCTGCTCTTCGAGAGCCTCTTCAGAACGAAAGAATTTTACAATATTTTCATAGAAAGTAGTTCAATTGCTTCAATTTTTTTTTTTAAAAAAACTCCAAACCGATAAGGCCCCAAGTTGGTTTCAGAAGATTAATCAAGTTCATGTCTCTTTCGATTATTCTTTTGTAGTCACTTTTTATCTGACACGTTTCAAACTGATGGGTGTTTAGAGAGAGTTTTTTCAGAGTCGTGAGCTTAAGGGGGGAATTGGTTGACTTTTTTTTATGAAAAAAAACCAAACGACACATTTATAAATAAATAATAATCTATGAATAAAACTTTCATATATATATATATATATATATATTCTCTTAGTAATCCAAAAATCAACACGGTAAAATAAACTATGATAAAATCCTCCTAAAATCAACTTCAAATTTAAGATTAAAAATTTAAAATTTGGTTTATAAGTATAAGTAGAAATAAAAGAATGGAGCATGTAATTAGTATTACATGGAATATAGGCTAGAGTCTCGTGTCTGTTTCATCAAATTGAACATGTTCAGCGCGGTTTACAGGCATAACTATTTTTTTAAGGGAAAGGCATAACTAATTCGTGTATTAAGCCTGAAAATGCACCATGGCTGGGAAGGAACAGTACTGTTCGTGATATCTTAGATAGTAGAGACAACAATAAGTAGGATAGTGCACACAACTCGCTAGGGTTCTTCTCAGAATCTCGTTACAGGCATCATGGTCGGTCGATGGCTACGGCTCCAACCTCAGTTTATCTAGTCGATTCCTTCCATCAAGCTCCGTTGTGAAGTATTCCGTCAGCAAATCCTGGTAACTTATTGTTCTGTAATGCACTTGACCATCTTTCACAAATTCTGGCAGAGGGTTGATCAAGAGATCCTGGCACGGATACTGGAACAGTGCTGCCGAAATCCTCTCCTTGCTTGGATGTATCACGGCCCTGTGCTCAACGCTTCTGAACTTTCCGTTACTTACTATCTGCAGATGTTAGTAATAACAAATCACTAACAAAGCATGCACTCTGCAACGTACCACTAACAAAGCTCAATTCTATAATATACCATCAAACAATCTGTTTGCTTCCTTACATGCCATCACCATTAGTCAATCGGTAGTTAAAGTTCGTTGAACGTGAGAAAATGCTCATTTTAACCCCCCCCCCACCCAAGGTATAATTTGTATTCATGGATTTTACTTTCTTCATCGACAGAATAGAATTGCTTGTTTTTATCATCCAAGATTATTTTATACGACATACCATTGTCTAAAATCTTAATTTTATCATAGGGACCATGCCCACTAACAACGTTTGACTAACAATTCTGCCCCCTCTGGGCTCACTCGATCTTTTGGTCATCAGATCACTTTGAGATTTTCACGTGCCCTCGTCTACCAACCCTAAACCCTGTTTTTTCCTCTTGACTCCCGTTGCCACTGTCTTCCTGCCATAGCTTTGCCAGCGTGGAAGTCCCCCTTTTCATCCCTCCACATCCCTTTGTACGATAGCGAGTATCCCTACTTCAACTTCTTCCCCATCTGTAGTGACCATCACCCCCCCTCTAAATAATTTTATAAAATTGAAGATATGCTATTGATATCACAATGATATGTGGGTCAGGATAACATATCTCTAATTTTACATAATTATAATGGCATCCTTGTAATTTTTTCAAAATTCTAACCACTTTAGATACCGCACATCCACCATCAACACCAGCCCACCTTTCTCTTGTCCCATTGTCGAGGAAGCACCACTACCGTCGGCTTGCCGCCCCGGCCCGGCCACCCACCACCAAGCCATCACTGCCATAGCCATCCCTCTAAACCAGGTATACCTCCTACTTCCCCGCCTGCCCCATGCTCCCCCTCCTCCTCCCCCACCTGCACTTGACCCCCAACCCAAAACCTAATATGTAGGTCATCTCCTAAAGTTTGCTAAACCTTGCTAGAGACAGAGCATGAGCATGAATCTTAGAGCAAATCGTGGGTCGGCAAATCTTGTGATCTCTTATCCAAAATCACACGCGTGATGTATAGCAAAAGAGATTTGTTTCGGTCAAACAAAAAATATCTCGAGATACTGGTACCTCATGGTACCAAATCATTTTTGATCGTTGGATCTAACAATACACATCCTACTCAGCGAGATCCAATGGTGAAAAATGATTTGGTATCTCGATATACTTTTTGTTGGATCAGAGTAAATCTCATAGCAAAAACACCTTGGTCATTACCTCAAGTGTGTCACCAATGTTAACGATGAGTGCACCATTCAAAGCGTTCACAGAGAACCACTTGCCATCCCTCTTGATATGCAGGCCCTGCACGTCGTTCACCTGGAGAAGTAGTGTCAGACCAGCCGGATCAGTGTGCGGCGACAGGCCCAGCACCTTGTCAGCTTGCCAGCACGGTGGGTAGTAGTTCATCCTCATGCCCCTGGCTTGCCCTTCAAATATGCTTAGCAGTGACTTTGGCTCGACGTCGACGGCCTTGGCCATGAATTGCAACAAGCAAAGTGCAGTTTTTTCTAACTCTGATGAGTATGCATCAATGGAATGCCTAATTTTTCAGAGATTTTCCAGTTAAGAAATGGACATAAGCTTATCAAAATCTAAGTTGCACTTGTCTTGGTAGATCACCTGAAAGATGCAGGGTAAGTTGGCCAGAATCTCAAGTCCCTCGAATCGCTAGGTTGAACTTGAAGGTACAGCATGTCTGCCCAGTCTAGTTTCTGGTCGTCAGACACGACGAAACCCTGTCCATAGCCTTCAAGACTGTTGGGTAGCTGGGAGTATTCCTTCTTGGCATCCAGTGGCTGCCTGAAGAACTCAACCAAGTCGTTCCTGAGGTTTGCAATCACCTCATCTGGCACTCCATGGTTGATGACCTGCAGTTTTGTTCCATGAACCCATATACTATTGCTACTTGCTCAGCTCAAAATGGAGCTAGAGCTACTGACACTCTGACAGTACGTACATGAATGGATCCATATTGGATGTATTTCCTGCTAAAAACTTAATTTACTGCTGCCTTTAACGTTTTTATTAATCTGCACATATTTGTTCATCACCTGCTAACAATTCCTGGAAGCCGAAACGCCAAGAACTTATTGCTACATACCTGAAAGAACCCCCAGTACTGACAGGCAGATCTCAGCTTCACACATTCCTCTTCTGATGATCGAGGAGAAAGCAACTTCTCGAGATCGATGATCGGAATCGCCATGTTACCGTGGTCGTCGATGATGACCTCCTCAGAACTAGCTTCTGGCCTGATGTACCTCTCAGGTATCTGTTCATCAGGGCCATTGCAAGTTCCTGCAAGCTCCTGCACATTAGGCACCGGGAGAGATCCAATGGTTCTTGCTTCCGCCATTGCTATCCTCGTGGCTCTCGTTTTTGGTAGCAGTTGGTGTAATATATAGTGTAATCAGCAGGGATAGCCTGTTGATCGCCTGATGCTGTCAATTGCACATCTCAGATTCACTCCAAAATAGCCAAACCAACCCCCGTATCTTAATTCACCGATTTGGGGTCCTGGATGTTGACAACCACGGCCGCTGTTTTTGCTGACCTGCACAGCTGCACTGCAACCGTTTCAGGTTGTTCTGATGGAGGAGGAACAGTGCCAAGCTGACAGATCGAGTTCATGTGAGGGGAAAGGTGTAGCATCAGCTATAGCTCCAGCGTGTGCTGGTCATTTTGTCAACAGCATCGATCACTTTTGTGATGAGCAAACAGAAGCGTGAGTACTTATCCTGGCGTTGAGGAGAAGATCGCCTACATCGGTGGCATTTTTTTTTTTGAGTTATGGCTGTGCTAACAATCCTTATGCCTTTGTTTGATGTAGTCATTTGTACAGGATCATAATAACTAGGACCTCGGAAAGACATCTTTAATTGGATGTCTTCTTGATCGAGCAACTCGTTCGTTGGGATAGACGTGGGTCGACTTACAAATAATTTAGGATCGGCTCTAATTTAAATAAATAAACTAAGTTTTATTTTTAATATGAGTGAACAAGTTAACCATAAATTATACATATGTAAAGACTTATAAGTGCTTTGCAGGGGTTGTTAACATACCTGCTTACTGTCATTGGCTATAGATAAGTAGTGTACAGTCTAAACACAAGGTAATTTTTTTGTTACTTGTAAAAGGACAGATTGAACACAAGAAATATGCTAAGAAGAAAGAATTTCGAAACACCATATTATAACTCTATCGTGTGACATACAACCTGAAGAGACCATGCAACATATTGTTCTTACCTGCCCTTTTGGCCAAGCTTGTTGGAATCAAGATAACTGGCCTTGTAGTGCAAGAATCAGACGAAGACTTGATAATCGTTTGGCTTCTAGACGGAAAAGACGAAACTATATATTTAAAAAATAATTTAAAAATAAAACTTTTATATACATGTTCTTAAAGATATAAAACCAAATGCTACAATAAAAAAACTCAAATCAACTTTAAATTTAGAGTAATTTTATCATTCTTGAGGAGGTAAGGTATCAAATTTTACACAGAAAACAGTGATATCTCATGGTATCTTCTTAAGAATGAAAAAATACTCTTAAATTTAACGTTAAAAATTCAATTTTTTATAAACATCTACCTTTTCTATGTAACTACACTTCCATAGCTCCGTACCCCCATATCCAAAGTACTCTATGTCCGTACTTACTCGATAGTCACCAATAATGTCTTCAGTACTGACATACGCCATTGATTTGGCTGTTACCATTTCTACCGTCTATACGTCTGTCCTTTCGAAGCACAGAATCATGGAACGCTGGTCATGATTTGCACCACATATTTTGTCTGCATTTTGACGGATTTGTTCAGATTATTGTTGTTGTCCTTGACGAATGCATAAGGGGTTCATAAGTCAAAGCAGTCATATTATTGTTAATGAATTTAATCCTTGGTATGTTTATCACTCGTCCTCCCTTCCAAGCATTCAGAGTCAGGAAATGCCGGTCATAATTTGCATGTTATGTTATAGCTCCATCATAAATTGATTACTTTTTTCGTCCAAAAATATTGCTAATTGGTATAGGATGTGACTCTACCTACTACTCGGAATCTAAACTGATAATATTTTAGAACAGATAGAGTATAGTAACAAACCCTAACCTACCTGCATGCATGTAAAATAAAAAAATTACAAATTGCATGGAAGTCGATTGTATGGATGCATATAAATATGTAGTGTGCGTGAATCAAAAAGTTGTTTGCATTTTAACTAAGTTATTATGAACTTTTTTCTTATATGATAATTAATTTGGAATTTATTTTTTCCTTTATATTATGATTAAATTGGGATGGAGGGAGTGTACCACTCATAATTTTTTAGATTAATATTATTGTGCCCTTAGGGGAAATTAATTTTCATCGTTACAAATAAAGACTGCAAGTGGCACGTGGGGCTCTGTTTGTGGTTGTTACTTCCAATTCTGTGAACCATGGACCATTGAATAACTTGAAAGGGACTTAGAATAAATTATAGTCATGTTTGGTATATAATGGCTTTCTTCATTGAAGAAGCTTTAGATTTTAGGAGTACTTTTAAAACACCCTGAGTCTGCTAGTGCTTTTCAAAGTTACAGTTCCCCTCTCTGCTCTCTCCAAAACTCTTTGTAAAATAAACATTTTTTTACGTTTACTCCTTCTAATATATCCCGGTAAGCCCTATGCCGTCATTTCGCCAAAAAAACCATAACCTCCTCAGAGCTAGCTTCTGGCCTGATGTACCTCTCAGGTATCTGTTCATCTGGGCCATTGCAAGTTCCTAGAAGCGTCTGAACATTAATTAGGCACTGGGAGACAGCCAATGGTTCTTGCTTCTGCCATTGCTATCCTCGAGGTTCTCGTTTTGCTAGCAGTTGATGTAATGTATAGTGTAATCAGCAGGGATAGCACTGCTGTTTAGCAAAATGCTGAAACGGTGACACAGCCAGCCTAATGATGTCCAAGTCATATCAGATTCACGCCAAAATAGCTATTGGGCAAAATTAACCCCATATCCTAACTATCTACGAGTACCGTCTTGTAGTGCAGGACGTTGACAACTATCTGCTCTGCATTTCTTCTTGACCTAACTGCAGCCATTGCCGGTCGTTGTCATGAAGGAGCAGTGTCAAGGCCAAACTGACATTGTTCATGTGAGTCGATAGGTCTAGCATAGTAGAATCAGCTAGCAGAGCGTACACATCTGGTAGGATTAGTGATACGACTAATAGATAGCCATAGAGATGATTGTATTACATACTATTTTTACATATTTATTATGTTTTGTTTGTTGATTATTATTAATTAATGAATATGTAATTCATTCATGAGACTATTTATGTTGTATGTTACTATTTCTTCAAAGGATACTAATCAAATATCACACACACAACAAATATAATTATATATATGGTCAGCACATATATTAATTGATGATCATGTATCATGTATCATGGTATGGAGATACCAAATCAATAGTGTGGATACATGTTGGAGAATATGGTGTTGGATAGATCTAACGTGAGATACTGCTAGAGCTATATGTGATATGTCATTAGTGTTCATTATGTAATAATGTTTAGTTTATTATAGTTTCCAACATATGTAATGGATTGTTTAGGGACTGCTAAACTCTATTTCGTGACTAGATAGTTATACAAGTAGTTTTTTGTAATACTATAAAATATGTAATGGATTGCTTAGGGACTGCTAAACGTTATTTCGTGACTAGATAGTTATACAAATAGTTTTTTGTAATACTATAAAACATGTAATGAGATGTAAATAATCAAGATGTTATTTGCTATTTTATTGGAGAGATATATCTAGGTCTCTCAATATTATGGATTATGGACGTGCATGGTCATGCCAAAGATGATTGAGTAGTCAATCACAAGTTAAGTAAAATCTATTACATGATCGAGTGAACAATTGAGCTATTTAAAGAGTAACACGTTCCTAGCCTTAAGCTCAATCGATATCGTGAGACAAAGGGACGGGTACAAAGAGATACTACAGGTTTAGCCGACGTGATCTTAATGTTTGCTCGGCAGGTCAATATGTTTTAGCTAGAAGTCGTTGTTAACACATGGACTAAAAAGAATTTTAGGTTGCAACTAAGTATATATAAACATATGAATTGGATGGTGATCCAATAGAGGCTCAATCTGAATAGGGATTTGAGTAGGATTTCTTTAGGTTTTGGAGGCCCAATTTCGGATACTATATATTGATCAGGGACGAGTAGGCTAATCGGTAGTGAAAAAACCTTCGTCCTCCTCCAAGCCAAATACTAGCCACAAGCGAATGCTAGCATGTTCGCGTAAGGCGTTTCTTCCCTGGACGATGTGATCACGACCCTATGCTCAACGCTTTTGAACTCATCAAATGGTCGTGCTTAACTTGCAAAGTATTTAGTGTGCATATGAAATACACAGTTTCTAGTAAATGTCATATACAAACAGTGAAATATACACTTGAGTGTATGGTCAAGGCAAATACCAGCTGAGCTCTACCATGAGAAAGTCACAGTGTCATTATCAATCCATTCACCGAAACAAAAAGGATCAAGAGCGGCAGAAAAAAAAATATATATCATCCTGGGCACAGTCACACTCCCAGCTTCAAACTCTCCAGGTATCTCCTGCCTTCCAGCTTCGCAGCAAAGTAGCCTTTGGTGAACTCAACGCCGTCAACCGTCTTGTAGCGCGGCTCGCCGTTCATCAGAAGCTCCTGGAGTGGGCCAACTGTGCAGGAAAGTGGGGCGCTTTGGAATGCAGCAATGGTGATCCTTTCCTTGTCCGGGTTTATTACCGCTCTGTGTTCAATACTTCTGTACTTGCCATTGGTGATGATCTGATGAGAAGCAAAAACTTATTATTACATATATACACAAATAGCTGAAAGATGACCAGGTTATTTCACCAACTAATTTGTGGTTCTTTTGCAAATTTCTCAAGAATTTCAGTCAGCTGTTTTTTTTCTCTTCCTATCAATGATGGCATGATGCATGACAAATTTGACAACGCAAAGCTTTTTTTTTTTTGCCAGTCATGAAAAATCATTGCCAAGGAAGAAAGTGTTAATGAACCAAGATGCATTCACCTCAAGAACGTCGCCGACGTTGACGATGAGTGCTCCAGGGAGGTTCTGCACGGCGAACCACCTGCCGTCCTTCCTGATCTGCAGCCCCTGCACGCCGTTCACCTGGAGCAGCAGCGTCATGCCGACGCCGTCCGTGTGCGGCGAGAGGCCCAGCACCCTGTCGGCGGCCTGGCGGCAGGGAGGGTAGTGGTTGATCCGCACGCTCTGATGAGGCTTCCCCTTGAACGCTCCGAGGAGCGCCTCCTCGTCGACGCCGAGGTCGATGGCCATGAACTTGAACAGCTTATCTGACACATCCGCGATCTCCTGCGAGTACTTGTCGAGCGAATCCCTGCATATGCATGCGGTGACCAGATTTCAGCGTGGGGGCTTTCTCGCACCAGCATCCATCCAGGGGAATGAGAAAAAATTTTGCAGCATTGAGCATTGGTCTCGAGCTGAACCTTTA
Organism: Oryza brachyantha; assembly: GCF_000231095.2. Taxonomy (NCBI): domain Eukaryota; kingdom Viridiplantae; phylum Streptophyta; class Magnoliopsida; order Poales; family Poaceae; genus Oryza; species Oryza brachyantha. Next base: position 15,310,481 of record NC_023172.2, read on the forward strand.
TATACATCATTTTATCATTCGAAAAATCCGGGGGAATGGTGTATGTTTTGCAAATAGGATTTATATAAGGGCTTTTTTATTATATTTAAGAAGTGCAAGTAACTCAGATTACCAAAAATTTTAATACAGTATCTCAAGATACCATGTATCTTAAGGTTCTAAACTTTCAAACTAAAAAGCATGGTAACTCGAGGTGTTTTTTTAAGTACGGTAAAAAAAACTCTTTATATAAAGGTTCATATGCTTATATTTATAAGTAGATTTTTAATTATAGTTAATTTTATTATTTATACTATTAAATAGGTATTAAAAAATAGATCATATTTCATTTTAATCTTTTAAAAAACACTTATTCCACTGTATAGATGTACACTACACTATTAATATCATCTTAGTTTCTCATAAAGCATTTTGAAACCGTGTTACAGCTAGTTATTATAGATCTGTTGTTGGTTTCTTTTCTCACTAAAACCATATTTTCTCCAAATCAATGCAAATATAGCCTGATAATTCATATAGCTTGCTTACATAACTTATTAATGCTCTCTCACAGACAGAACGTCCCTCTGCCACCACCACAGATTTGATTGACAGCATAATATTTTCATTTATGCTTATGCTTTTAAGTTAAATTTAAATTTTCAAACTTAAATTCAGAGTATATTTTGGAGGTTGTTTTTACGAGTTTATTTCTCAGGCTTAACTTTTAGATTACTAATAACATGTATATAAAATTTTTATTTACAAATCTATCGGTTGAATTTTTTCGTAAACAAGCCAATCGCCCCTAGTAGCAATGATAACAGTCCAACAAAAGTGATATTTAGAATAAATGAATAGATATGTTGATTCGTCACTGGTAGCTGCGATTTTCACGAGGCACGATAACGGTAAAACCACATCAACAGCACCAAATTTACACCGTAAGTAAAAGAGCATGTAACCTAATAATTGTACCTGAGTATCACCTAAAGTTCTAGATTTAAATTTTCAATCAAGCATGAACTTTATTTGAGAGGCTAGTTCCTCTACTTGAGCTAATTTCCTAAATTTTCCGAAATAAAAAATAGTTGTATATATCCGAGTGAATAGGCCCGATAAAAATACCCTTGTCTTTAAAAAAATTTACACCGTCAAAGTGCGGTAACCCAGCCTAGGCGATAAGTGAAACCTTTGCTTCGAGCTGACCATTCATGCTCACCAGTTCAGCATTATGCTCTAGAGTCTGGAGTTTGACAGACAGCAAGTCAACAACCATAGCAAAATCAAAGGTTTACCTGAATGTGGGAGGATTCGTTGGCCAGAAATCCATGCTCCTCTCCTCAGCTGGCCGTGTGGTGAGGAACAGCAAATCCACCCAGTCCAGCTTCTGATCCTTGGAGAAGACGAAGTGGTGGCCAAACCCCTGCAGCCCATTGGGTTGGATCGCCACGGCCATCTTCTCCTGCAGAGGCAGGCTGAAGAACTCTGCGACGTCAGCCTTGACCTGTTTCAGTGATTCTCCATCCACCCCATGGTTCACAAGCTGCAACTTTTTCACATTTCTGAAGATTACTTCGTGCAGTCTAATTGATGTGGAAAGTCTACAGTATATGTGAGGTTATAGAACACAAACTTGGAAGAATCCCCAATCCTCACAGGCAGATCCGAGCTTGGCAATCTCTTCCTCAGAGAACTCAGGATCGATCAATCTTGACATATCTATCACTGGCAGACTGTAACCATCGGCGTCGACGATGACAGGGTCGGCCTCCATCTCAGGCCTGACATACCTTTCAGGAACATCGCCGGAGCTTCCGATGGCGTCTGCAACATCCTGCACACTCTCATCTTGGTCGATGAACTCCACTTGCAGTTTGTCAAAGCGGTCTGCCATGATGATGCCTTGTGGTTTGGCTTCCAAGAGGACACGAGTGATCTGTATGATTGTGCCATGGCTGTTACATTTATACATCGAGTCAGGCAAGATTTAGTAGTGTTTTTTTAATTGTTGCAAGATAGACAGGTATTGATAATTGATTCATCCAGAAGCCGATACTGTATATGAATGATATACATAATGAGATGGTCAAATTTGACAGCGAGCTGCCATTTTCAAAGAAAGCAAGTAGCAACTCGATGAATTTTGTATGACTGGCAAGAGGAAACACATGAAGCTACCTTGCTGATGCCTGATTGTTGACTTCAATGGCTGCTATGTAGATTCATGGCAAAAGCGAACATTCACTCAAGTTTGCCAAGGTAGCTGGCCGGGCAATTTCAACGATAGCAACCTTTCAGTTTGCCTACTTGGGCTGTACAATCACAGGTCTGTATTGAAAGACGGCCTTGAGTAGTACGGACGGCTGATATTTTATAAGTGATTGCTATACCAAGTTGTTCCAAAACGGGATGATACTCGATATTTCCTCCGTTGCACGTTGTTGTAAGATTTTCTGCTCTCGTCTAAATTTATTTATATGCTAATAAATTTGGATATATATATATATAACATATTTATTAATATATAGATAAATTTAATTAAACCTAAAAATATCTTATAACATGAAACGAAGAGAGTGGGTATCATGAGGCAGTTGGTTGCCTCGACATATTTACAAATAAAAAATAATTTGTAAATAATTTTTCCTATACGTATTCTTGGGAATCTAAAAGTCAATGTTAAAAAATAAACTACGGCGAGAAAACCTTAAAATCAATTCTAAATTTAAAATTAAATTCAAATTTTAATTTATAAATACGATCTAAATTATTATCTATAATATATTTAGATTATATTACTAGTTAGTTTTCTACTATGTTTCTTCGAACCGTTATCTGTTCTACCGCGGCTTTCTTTGTCCTGCGTTTTAAATTTTGGTCGAACCGTTATCTTCGATTCTCGTCGACGGCCAGCAGCTGCAGCAGCAGTACAAACAGCATCGGACTAGTATTGTTGCCATTGCACGGTCCCCGGGGCAGGCATGAAACAACAGCAGCGAAAGCTTGTTTGTTCGTTCATGTTCAAGCGTCAAAAGGATTTTTTCGCAGAATTTTCTACGTGCACATCAGCCTTCATACCAAGGAATTTTTTTTTCTTTTGGAATCAATCATATTTTTTTATCTGTATTTTTTCTCGAAGTCTTTCACCAAATTAGATATTGAGAAGTTTAATGGCAAGATCAATTTCAGCATATGATAAGTTCAGATGAAAGTTCTCTTCTACAAGCTGATGTTTGAAAAGAAAAAATAATTCACCGAGGAGATTTTGGTTGTTCCTGTTTATCACTTTGATCAAATTTACCGAGAGATCTCAATACTTTGTTTCGTTATTTTGTTAGGTTCCCTCAATTTATACCAACAACTTTAGGATTTGATCTTACGGCGAGTTTTGAAGTATTACTCAATGCTCTTGTTTTGATCGTGTAATTTCAGATGAACTGCTATAAGCACATGACCAATTTTTCATGAGGTTATCAGGAGATTCAAGCACTTCGTTTTGGTTCGCATCTCTGTTGGGTTCTACCAATTTATACCAACGAGTTTAGGGTTTTATTACTATTGTGAGTTTAAAGTATGGTTCACTGCTCCTGTTCAAAATAAGCGAGTTTCTCGTTGTCCTCAAGTTTGGTTTATGCTTAGTATAGTCTAAAAGACTATTTGCCGCAAGGTGATTTTATCTACATGAGGTTTTTGGTGATTTATAATTTTTATGCTACAAGAGAATTCGTCTCAAGGTGGAGATTGTTAGAGATATGATCCGAATTATTATCTGTAATATATTTGGATTATATTACTAGTTTCCTACTAGGTTTCTCCTAACCGTTTCCTACTTAGAGTAGGAGTAGGATTAGTTTCCTAATATGATTCTGCAAGCCTTTTCCTATTAAGACTCCTTGATTTCCCCTTATATATATCTATCGTAAGCTGCACGGGAAGGGTGCGACGGCCCGGTGTATTCCCCTGCGTTGTAATCATCACATCATAGTGGATATTGCCGGTTGGCGCCCGTGGTTTTTTCCGTAAGGGTTTCTACGTTAAATCTGCTCTTCGATTATGCGTCAATTTTCCTAACAAACCTAATGATAAACGAAAAGATGGAGGTATATATACCTATCAGTATCAGGTGATCCATACAAAGGTATCGGATGATACCTGTGAAGTACCAGCCAATACTTATAGGTACTAGACCTAAAAACTACAGAGAAATGTGTTGGTATTCGCTAGTACTCGGATGATCGGAGCTGTGAATTCACGCAAAATTGTGTATATTTGAGAGCAAGAGCGAGACAATATGCAGAAAAGAGATAATTGAAGGGGACACCTACAAAGAAGGGGATATGCATGTGTGCCTTGTGGACCTTACTGCACGAGGGCACTCTAAACTCATGTTACTGCAATCGTGCGATAGCGATGTCATGTCATTGGTGAGATGACCAACGTGCAATAGTGATGTTGTGTCATTGGTGAGGACAGGACATCCTTCATTAGCATTTTAGTATTTTATACTCTCTATGTTTTAAAATATAAATATTCTAGATTATTTATTACTACTTTTGTTCCAAAACATAAATATTTACAAGATTTAGATAAGTATTTCTAGCAATATTTATAGCACTACTATCTCGGTCATTTCTTATTTGTTTTTTCTACTTTATCCTCACATAATCACCTACCCTTTTATATCTATATATTTCTCATTTATTAAAAGACCCATGCTTAACCTTAGTCCATACTCCATCCATATTTTAAATTTTAATGACGTCAATTTAACTTGTGTATATTAAGTTTGACCATTATCTTATACAGAAAAAAATAAAAAGAGTTGTTTATTTTGTTTTGACTAGCTTTTATCCCTATAAATACTTTAAGTACAACATATATTTGAATATTTGCATATTTTTTAATAAAATATATAGTCGAATGTCATGTATAAAAAGCTTTAAATAAAAATATGAAGGAAATATTAATAACCTAAAATACTTTATATTTTGAAACGAAGGATTAAGGCTGAGAAAGAAGGAATTCGGTGCCCCTCAATCCCTTCATCTTTGAGAACCAAAGGCAAAGACAGATATCCCATTTCGTCAACGAAGCATTTAGGTCATGTTAGTTTCCAAAATTTTTTCCTAAAAATATCGTATCTTCTAGACACCTAAATAAAACATTAAATATACATAAACAATAAAACTAATTACATATTTATGAGAAAAATCGTTTGACGAATTTTTAAACCTAATTGGGACATAATTAACTATAAGTGCTACAGTAACCAACATATGCTAATGATGGATTAATTAGACTCAAAAAATTCGTCTAGCAGAATCTAAAATTTATTTTGTAATTAGACTACGTTTAATACTTTAAATATGTGTCTACAAACTTGATGTGATGTTTTTGCAAATTTTTATGTGTCTAAAAACTTGATGTGATGTTTTTGCAAATTTTTTTGCAATCTAAACAAGAACAAGGCATTAGAGTGACGAGGTCCGTGGAGACTGCTGCAACAGCCAAGCTGCGCACATGAAGCAACAAAAAGGGAAAGAAATCGATAAAAGCTGGGAGTCCAAATTTAAGCCATTGCAGCAAGCGACCAAGCGTTAATCAAATCCAAACTCCAGCCAAAGCCATCAACCATTCCAGCTGCAAGAGCAGCAGCACAAAATTTAGTAATCACAACGATGAAGAGGTAGCGACGAAAGAAAAGTGAAATGGGGTCAAATTGTAAGCGCATTCGCTGGCAAGTTAGAACACAGATTACCAATCTACCAATTCGACACAAAAAAAAAGACAGAAGGCTAATACGTCCGTCACATGGTTTACCACCGACGATGAGTTTAAACTGTGCCCATTTTTCCTTTGCGCTGTATTCATACAGATTAAACGGGAGAGTTTTGGATGATTAATGCCTACTCTACATCACATAACACAAGTGTCCAGTACAATCCAAAAAATAAACCCCGCTAACTTAAGCTAAGCTTATATAATACACCTGAGCACATCCTTCTCCGGGAAAGTCTTTTACTCCAATCCTATCCTCTGTTGCCTTCATCGAGCTAACCAGTTATGTACAAAACGAGAGTTTTCCCAACAACAGCGCCACAAATCCATTCCTCAGCCAAGAGTTCGCCCTGTTACACCAAATGGATTTCAATGCCTTGAGGACGGGGAAAATCAAAATCTAGAAGCACCACAAAGAAGACTGACCTCTTGAGGAAGCACTTCTGTAGTTAGTCCTAGGACCCTTTTCGCCAGGAACTTTAGAAACTATAAGGGAACTTTGCAGACCCTCCAATAACTGTCACAAAACACAAAAAAGGAAAAAAAAATTAGCATAGATAGCATGCTCCATAAAACGACAATAAAATTAACTATCTGCTACTCAGTATAGACATACATGAGAATTCGCCACCCCACTTTCACTTATTAATTATTTTTCCAATAACAGATACAAGTCCATAATAAAAAAATGCCACTTTTGGTTAATTTCATTGCACCAAGATGAGGTGTGCATGGGTGCTACCGAGATGAGCCATCTCTCCCTAATCCACATGCACAATGGCGTAGAACATCTGTTATCCTCACATTGTGATCCTCCATCAGCAAAAAGAGCATATAGCTCTTTGGGGATGTACCGTTTTGGGAGGTAACAGTGCGCGGATGCCTCCCGTCATGGCAAAAATAGCGCACCCTGGAGACATAGGGTGGCAAGGTTCACAGCTAAGATATTCAGGAAAATGGATTAGAAACAGAACAACGTCCCTGACGAATGATTTTAACGTCTCAACTCTCAACAATCAAGTTGACAAAGCAGTTGGTACTGTTTGTATGGTTCCATTTTCAAGCATAGCATTATTGGCTTAACCATGTAATGCACTAAGGAACAAGCATTCTTTCCATGCCTTGATTAACAGCTCAATTGCTAAACCGTTCTTGACAAGAGAAATATTTGTGATAGAAGCTAGCAAATCAAATTCGATTGGCTCAAGGTGCCAGGATGAATTGGAGAAGGTAACATAGTAGCTAGCAAATCAAATTTGACTGGCGCAAGGTGCCAGGTTGATTTGGAGAAGGTAACGGCTGCTAATTGCTGGTCACCTGGATGGTGACGGTGCCCGACACAGGTTTCCACAAGGGGATTGAGCAAGGACAGAAGGGAGCAATTACTGAGCCAAGGAAAGAGATTAGCCTATGGCACCGGAGGAAAACAGCAGGAAGAAAAATAAGTGGGACCGGTGTTTAGGGGACAAACTGCAAACACATTGAGCAGATGGTGTTTTACTAGGAGTGTGCACCACTTGAGTGGTAATAATTAATTAGCAACTATATAATGCCAAATGCTTAAGTACATCTATATTGTGGCAAATAGTTTATGTTCCCAAAAACAGAAACGAACACATATTTCACAGCATGCTTGCACACGCACCAGTCGCGTGTGTTTACTCATGTGCAGACACAAGAAAAGAAACAAGGGGTATCTCAAACCACCCAAAGAAAGTATTGCCAAAAGTCTATGAATATTGATAAACTCATCCAAAATATGACTAATGAGACAGTCTAGACCAACCACAACGAAACTACACACATGTGTGTGTAGAGCAAACAGTCCTTTAAAGAAGGTATTACCAACATTCAGCAACATAATGGTAACAAGTCAGCACCAAAAGAAAAAACAAACATCCATTATAACTTGAGGGCACTTCTTGATTCACTTACCCGAGAAGTTGGTTGGATACGGCGGTTCGACCTTCTGGGTTCAGTAGAATCAGCACTCTTCCCTGGAATATCAGGTGCTTTGTTTGTGATCCTGTTTGAATTATCCATAGAAGGAGCATGTTTCCTTTTAGCTCGATCAGTAGTTGTTAAATTCTTTTTGGAAGTAGCAGCAGTAGATGCAGCTTGAATGTTCAGTTCAGAAACAGAAGCATCTTCAGATCTAAGGCCAATGCCATGGGCAGCACTGTTCTTTTCTACAGTGAGGTTCAAGTTGTTGGAAGAACCTGTTGTACTTCCTGCAAATGCATAACTACTCTCAAAAACACCAGTGCTTGGGACTGGCATGGATAAAGATCCTTTGCCAGGAATGATATTAGTTGCACCATCCTGAGACTTTGTAGATTTAAGTCCTCGTGATCTCATATCCCCTATCCTCTTTCCTTTCTGATCAACTTTAGAGGTACCTTCACGTGGTCTTGGCACATGTGGTACCAAATGTTTCACAGGTCTGGTAGATGCAATACCCTCAGAAATTTTGTCAACCTGATCTGCATCATAATGTTTGCTTACTTCCATAAACTTTTTCTTCTTTCCAGGTTTTGGAACACCAACCACTCTTGATCCTTCCTTCCGAAGTCCAGGTCGCTTGAAAGCAACACCATCCGTTTTACTCTCAACTACACTCTTGCCTATGTTGAAAACCATGTCCTTGTCAGATAATGCCAACGGCTTTGGCTCCTCTGGTTTTGTTACAGTGTTAACGCTCTTATCCATAGAAGGACCTGCTGCTTCTCCACCAATAGGTACATGATCACTACCCTTTGTTCTTTGTCGTTTCTCATGAGGAGAATCACCCTAAGACCATGAGACACGGTTCAATGAATATAATGTGCAAAAGTAACACATAGAGCGTTCGATTTGAAAAGGAAATATAGCAGGTCTAGAAAGTAAAATGACCTTAATACGATCAACTGTCTTCACTCGGGACCACTCTATCCACTGCCCATCCTTCCAAACAAGTGATGGACGAAGATTCCATGCATCAACAACTAAGGAATCACCACTTCCTGCTGGATATAGAATATAATTAACACAAAAGAAAGGGTTCAAGGTCCACCATCAAAGAATTCAAAATACACAAGTTGTAATGGAAACATAAGCTTTAATATAAATCACATAAATCAACATGAAAGCAGAAACAGTTTTAGATAATCAAGATCAACAGTTTTTTTCTGTTAAAGTTTCATGGCATATCAGTTTCATAGTCAATTTGACTCGATCCTATATAACTTGATTGGTTTGAGGAATGGAATAGATTGGTCAATCATCACGTCATCCCTAAAATTATGCATTGAGCCATCCCACCAAAATCATGAAATGATACCATGATGGATCAACTATTACACAAGCCAAACAGCCCAATAGTTGGCATTCATGAATAGTTGTATCATTACTGGTTAACACATTGCACTAATATGGTTACCTGAAAATTGTACAGAAAACTTTGTTTCATCACCATCACGGTTGTGAGAAATAATTCCCTCTCGCCAACTGTAGCAAACAAAAGAAATAAGCCAAATATCAATACATAATAGCAAGAAGTTACTGATGATAGAGCAAATTGGAATTAGTGGCTACTTCAGTCGCATCATAACAATTCCTCATTATGTGAACAATATGTGTAGAATAACACATTATGTGAAACCTCTCGTTAATTGGAGATAAGAGATCAAAAATACAATTCCTCACAGCTGCTTTCAATAAACTGAGAGATAATTTCTTCAATGGAAGGGTAATTGGCTAAAGTAAACTTCAACAACAAACCTCACATGCCCAAGAACCTATGTGCAAGCTGAGCCAAAGGAAACGAAGGAAAAGGAATAAAAGGAAATACTGTAGAACAAAAATACATCAAAAGAAAAAAAAGTAAGGTATCAAAATCACAACCATTAAATTACATCTCCCAACAAATTCACATTCAAAAAACACGAGTTTTGAACCTTGACTCTGTACTTCACATTTTTAACCTCCTATTGGGAATGTCTCAAACATGGGGTCAATATGACGATACAGTACCAGAAGAACCAATACATTACAGATCTCATTCCGCACTCTCAGACAAAACTAAGACATTGTTTGATCTTTTTATCTCTAGAGGTCCAAATTATAGCCCAAAATGCTGATATAGGGAACTCAGACAATTCAAGCGTAAAACTGCCGTCAGGTTGATTAAGCAAATGTACAAGCTACAAAAATAGTAGAACTAGAGAATGCTGAAAGTCATACCTATCTCCGGTCCATGCATCCACGTGTTCACCAATAGCCCAAGAATAAGTTCCTGATGTGTCCCTACGGCGCTTCCTAGTTCCTTTCAATCTAGAAACAGTAGCAGGATGGGCAAGGCGAATGTGAGGTGCCTTCTCCCCCTCCTGTTTCAATGGAACCCATTCTTTGTGAAGACCAGCTTCTGAAAACAACAGTCATCCCAAGACTCGATTAGCTCAAAACTTGAAAGTAGCTCAACATGTCAGCATCAGCATATCACTAGGGCAGATATCGTGTAGTGTATCTGATACATAGTACTCCCTTCATTTCATGTTATAAGATGTTTTGACCCTACCTAGATTGACCAGTGAATGTGTTTTATATATGTGTCCAAAGTCATTAGCACCCATATGAATCCAGGGAGGGCCAGGACATCTTATAATGTAAAACGGAGGTAATATATGTAAAAGGCACAGATACATTGTGGAAAGTAGTGTCCATCACCTCAACAATGTGGACATATGTATAGAATAAATGCACTCACCTTCAGTGCGAGAGTCATAGCTGATACATGCGCTATTGTTGTTTATATCAAGAACTTTGGCAGAAAACCAAGCTACTCCAGACTCACCCTTGTCAGCTAAAACCTGATCCAATATAATACATATGCTAAGAGGCTATCGCAGATTTGCGCTAAATATGCGTAGTCAAACATGTAGAGTTGTAAACTGACCTCCACAGAAGATCCCTTTTCAATGCCATTCCAGATTATGTTTGGTGCTGCATCATTTCTGCTCCCATTGAATGGAGCCATGGTGGGAACATCTTCACCCTTGTTTCCTACATGAGCCAAACAAAGCAAAATCAGTTGGAATTGAATGTAATTGTGGCATAACACAATGGTGATTCTCCCTATTGTTTATATTTAGAGAACATGTTGGTTATTGCATCAGGACAAAGGAATTGTCCAAAATAACCACAGTACTCAATCAATTGCTTCAAAAGTCGTTTTTATGCTGGGTAAAGAACATTGAGTTTAGTGCATATGCTGTCAATTATCTTGCTCACGTAGCAATACAAGTGCATAATTGATTACCCCCAAGTACATCCATGACATGAGTGGAAGTATGTGCAGGATATTTACAATGGATGAGGTGTAACAAGAAATAATGAGAAACATGCTTCTCAAAAAACTTAAAAAGCCATATATTGTTGGACAGGTTGAGTCATCTAAAATGCCATATATTATGAATGGATAAGTAGCTTTACCTGAATGCATTCCATCTAGCTGCAGTTCTTTGCCACTAGAAGATGGTTCCAAGTTCTGTATGGCATGGTCATATTTAGCTTTGCCACCACGCTTCCTTCCAGATTTACTAACAACAGTAGGTGCATCCAATTGTTCTGTTACCACATTATTGTTGTTTATTGCCTTCTTATTTCTCACTTGATCAGATTTCCAATAACCATCAGGACCAGCTTCCAACAGCTCACTAAGAGTAAAAGGTAGAGGCTCGCCCATACCAATGATGGTTCCTGCTTTGAACACAGCCTCTGCAGCAAGTTCTGCAGCTTTCAGAATGGCATCCATGTTTTCTGCACGTTTTGCAGCAGCCGATGCCTCTTCAACCCTCTTTCTAGCAACCTCCCGTGCCACTGAAATAATGGAACCTGAAGGATGAATGCTATCCTTAGTTTTCCAAGAGGATGTGGGTGTCAAATTTGGGAAAGTAGCCAGGTTGTTACTGACTTTAAATTCACCAGTGTCACACTTCTGCAAGGAATTTGCATATGTAGAAAGGATTTCCTCTGCCATCATTTTTGCCTGCAATGCAGCCTCTGACGCCATCTTAGCAGCTTCTGCAGCTGCTTTTGCAACAGAAACTGCTGCAGAAGCAGCAGCGGCAGTTGAAGCAAGCTTTTGTTCTACATCTGCTGGTAATTTGCCTTTTGAATTTGTCAATATGTGGCTCCAAATACCTTCAGCATGTGTACTTGCCTCCATCGCATGCACACCTGCCCCTTTTGCTTGTCCCATTGATTGCTCTATTGAACCAGAGATCTGTTCCGAAAAGATTCTTTGCTCCACATCCTTGATACTAGTAATCTGATAATTAGGCACAGATGTGATTAAGCCTGTGTTAGAAACAAGCCCACTAGCCAAAATACTACTTGGAGAATGAGTAGACAAGGTGAAGCCTGGTGGCGGTTGAACGGCAGGAGTAACAGATGCAATGTCTGCTTTGAGTGGAGGGGAAGCAACAGTAGGTGGTTGTTCTGGACTTGTTGGAGCTTTCTTTCTTTTTCTTGACTTTTGTGCTGTAGTTCCACGCTTAGAAGTAGAAGCTGATGCCTTCTGTTTTTCCTCAGGTATAACTGCTAATGGAGAAACAGTAGAAGACACCTGACTGGGAGGAAATACAACAGGTGAAACAGCTTGTGAAATGGATATATTTTTAGAGGATGCTCCCTTTGCAGTTTCATTTGCACTTGCTGACAAAGGTGGTTGCATCGATGAATCAAATATCAAATTCTGTGGTTGAACCAACCAAGGCGCAGCACGCGGACCAGGGCTCTGCGAAAACCATGATGCAACACCAGAAGTCGAAGTAGGTTGCCTCATTTGTGAGCTGTATGGGAATACTGGTGATACAGCCTGGCTAAAATCCAGATGAGTACCTCGTTGCATGCTCAAAGCAGAACTATTGAGAGGAGACATATTTAAAGTTGGCAAATGAAGGGACACAGCAGTATGTGCTGGCAACGTAGTTTTGCCACCCTTTTTGCTAGCTGGTGCAGTTTTAACCGATGTACCTTTACTGGCCTTTTCCATCACACGGCTACCTGTAAACATCTTTACTTAGGAACATAATAGTGTAGTATATGGAATACTGTGACATAATCACATAATATTTACCTAGCCGTGAGCTTGTAGGAGTCTCCAAGCCAGTTAAAGATGACCTCTGACTATTATATCTTTCAAAAGCAGCTTGCAAAAGTGTCCCCCATGGAGCCTTGCCACCACATGCTGTTCAGTAACACAAATAAATGAGAATAAAGGATGAGAAAAAGAATCACTTTCAAACTTTGTAATGGAACCACACAAACCAGGCTCTCCAAAAGCTGACACCATGTAAGGTTCTGCTGGTGGCATTCCTTGACTGAAAGAAATATGTTCCATTATTCGATAAATTTGCAACTACAAACAAACTCTAATTTAATGAGAGTTAAGAGATTACATAAGAGCTCCATAAACAAATATCTGTGCGCGTAGCTGCACGTGCTGTAGATCTGTGAAAGGCTGATGACCCAAAGCTGCAGAAGAAACTGAAGTAGCTGTGTCAGGTAATTTAGATACTTCGACCATTTTTATATAGGAGTATAGGAGATTCACGTACCAGTAACATCAGGAGTTGAATGTTGTTCCTGCTCTAGTGGTATAGTTTTGGCTTTTGTGCTACGACCAACATGTGAGCTCACAGAGGATCCCTCAGCACTTACAACCACTTTCCTTCCAGATAGCTGTTCTTTGCTGGTTTCCATAAAGACCAGTTTCTTACTTTCATCGCTACTATTCTTCGATGGATTTCCAGGTTTTGGAATTCCAGCGGTTGCCTAAAAATTTGAGTACAATAAACCATGTTAACAAGCCTCAGATAATTATAGCTATGATAAATCGATGAGTTCCAAATACTTGCAAAGAAGGCAAGAAACAGACCTCGGGGCTCTGAGCAACTTCGGATCTCGGCAGTGGGCTCCACACAGGAGCATGAGCTTTCTCAGATATATTTATTGGAGCCCCAACCTCAAACGAAAAACCTTTATCTTCGGCAGTATGGGTCGTCTCTGAAGCAAGAGTAGGTTTTACATTTATGGAAGAAGTTTCTTTTGAGCCATGGGAACTGTCAGTTGCAGCTGTATGATCTTTAGAATCCTTGGGTGGTTCAGTTTGTTTGTGATGCAGCAAAGCATTACTGCCCTGCATATCTTCTTCGGGGCAGGATTCATTGCAACTAATCACTGTTGGTGAACCACATGTAGCATCAGTGCAGCTTCCATTATCAGTCCCATGTTCTAAGCCAGTCTTGTTCGCTGATGAAACAGTACCAAGAGGATGATCTGCACCATGACTTAACACTTTGTCTGTAGAAAAAGAACGTGTCACTTTGAAACCACTTGAATTATTCCACTACTTATGGTAAATTTGTAACATAACTTAACCCATATACTTGGAATAGAAATGTGAATGGTTCAGCGCACATAATACAGCGAATTAGAAGTACATGGAAAAGCACTTCAAAGGTCTAAAAAATCAAATAAAAAAACAGGTGGACTATTATCAAATGTTGCTTTATAAAAATAATGCTTTTTTCTAAAAAAAGAATAGTGGCACACTGCTCTTCTGGAGGAAAATGGCATTAATATCTAACCACGAGCAACTAACCTTGTAACTGCACCCCCGAATCATCCATTCCATTCACGGGACTTTTTCCATTATTTTGTTCAGTCTTTTCAGGTGAGACACCCAAGGCAGATGATGGTGAAACTAAATCGTCGTGGCCCTCAGATTGCATCAAAGCCCCGGTAGTCTGGACTTTTTGTGGAGAAGCATCTGGATGATCACCTGAGTGAATCCAGGCATCATCAGTTTTAAAGACAATCTTAACTCCGATGCAATGCATATTAATAATGCATACATTATGTCAACAGGACTAAAATAATAAAAGGAAATAGAACAGAATTCACCTGGTTTACCCTGACTTTCATTTGTGGTTAAACTACCTGAAGAAGTAGCCTGTTCTTCGCATTGTTGTGTTTCTGCAATAGCATCAGTACCACTGCTACAAATAGCATCGATATTTGGATTCACTGATCCCATTGATCCCTTCAGCAAGGTCTCAGAAACAGGAGATGTGGTATTGTGTCCTCCAACTTCTAAAGTAAATTTATCATCCTCCAATTCCCCCTCACCGTTCATGGAGGAAAGCTTTTTATCAAGTAAATTAGCAGAAGAATCATTGGTTGTGATACCTTCTGAACAGTCAGGACTATCCTTTGATGTGTTTAAAGGTTTAGAAACAGAAGTAGAATCGATATTGTTTCTTGAAATGTTGAATGGTGCTGATTTTTTCTCTTGATGGCCAGAATTTGGTGGTGCAAAATATTGGTTCCCAGGATCGTCTTTTAAAGCAGGAACAGCACCTTCCTTGAATGACACCTCATGGTTAACCGAGTAGATGCTTGAATCCTTTTCATCAGGTAAACAAGCTGAAGAATTGCCAGGCACAGCATTGCCTGATGAGTCAAACTTATCATCAGCTGTACTGGTAGAAACTGTGACTTTTTCACCATGACCACTTTTCACAATATGTACAACCTTCCCTGAAACATGTGATATTTCCCCTTTGGTTGTCTTTTCTTCCATAACAGAATCTTGATGCTGCTCCAACCTTCCAAGTTTTGAGTCATCACTAGTGCTAAGATTCGCATCATCCATGCTGCCATATTTTGTTTCTTCAGAAACTCCAGTAACATGAGCAAGCTGTGTTCCTTTTGGAGATTGAACAAACTCGCTACATTTAGTTGGCAAAGGATTGACAACATGAGTATTAGAATTTTTCAAATCTGGCTCAACTTGATGAGATTTAGCAGAATTGGGTTCTTCACTTGCACCAAATTTCTTAATGGCAGGCTCACCAATCCTGTCAATTGAACCTTTTATGCCTTCTGCTGCATGCTCAACTTGTAAGAAAGATGGTTGCAGAGTGGCATTGGGTCTCTTACTAGTGTCATCATTCCTGTGCACCATCTTTACTGGATTTGTGATGGCCTCCAGCAATCCATCAGAACTTTCTGACAGTAAAGCTTCATTGCTAACTTCACTAGTTAGGTTTGAAGCACCCAAATGCTGGGTTGCACCTGACAAATTTTGCAAATCATGAAGCCCATCTTTATTTTCATTCATGTGGCATATTTCTGAACCCTGAGTGGTAACACCAACCCCCGATTCTTTGTTGTCCTGCTCAAAGTGATATGGGCTGGTCGCATATATATTTTGTAGTGGAGCCAAGTCTGAGAAGGGTTCATTATTCAACTTCCTAGAATCTACTGCATCTGAATGAATGTTGAGATTGTCCAAAGAATCGTCATCATGGACCACGTCAAAATAGCCACCAACATCTGGACAGTTTTCTGATGTATTTTTTGAAGAGGACCTCCCACTAACTATGCATCTCTCAGAAACAGATTCCAGTGTATAGTAAGATTTTCTGTCTGATAAAGTTGTACCTACTGTTTGTTCAGCTTTGTCATCCACTGAGAAAGGTGTGATATGCTCAAGATGAGGCTGAATCATTGAAGGGTCTTCCGTCATTTCCGAACGAGTGCTCTGCGACTTATCATTCTCAGCTGGTACTATAATGTTACCTGTGGGAGAAGTAATTGAGTTGGGCTGCATATTGGATGGGTCAGTTTGACTGTCCATACCACTTATCTGACGATGTGCATTATCATCCATGTTACCAGTCATCTCATTTTCACCCACTGACTTCAATAACATTTCCACAGATTCAGTGGATGTTGCCTCAGACCAAACATTATTTGTCCTGTTTATAGAGCAAGATTCAGCAGCACTAGAACTAAAATCAACAACACTACTTCCAGTGGACAAAACCTCGATCCAACTGTTGCCGTGTCCTTGTCCGCTAAAAAGTCCTTCTGAATCAATTAGATTATCAAATCTGAGATGGTTCTGTAGTTGGTCGTCGATGTCAAGTTTTGGAAGTGGAAATTGCCGCAGACCTGCTGGAAACTTACTATTGTCCTCACCCACTAACTGGAAATTTTGGCTCTGAAAATCAGTATCATCATAATCCATGGGTGTTTGCCTGCAAGACATAGTAGTAATTCAGTAGAGATAAAACTCCCAGAAACAAGAAAACATCAATAATTAAAGTGGAAGAGGTCAACTTCCGAGCAAGGCAAGCATTAGTGGACTGCACATGCGACAGTCCAAACATAAACATAACACCACAGATAAATTCATGAGCTGGATGACCAAATGCTCCAGACAATGCATTTTTCCCAATGCTAGGAGACCAACACAGAGTGCATACCAAAGAAGATTGCATTACAAGCTTATAACAGCTAATACTGGAAGATGGAGATTTAAAGCATGATGAATCGTGCTGGAATTGTTTGTTTCAAGCTCCCAAAGAAACCACTTAGAATGTGCTAAATGCTAATTCAACATGAAATTCGCCCTGGTAATGCATCCGGTATCAGTTCAATCAGGAAAAGGAAAATAAAATAGCCCAGTTTTAACCCCCACCACCCAAGAGTTGACGCGAGTCAAAGGAATAGTCTGTGCTCCTAAGAACCAGAGCAGAGCATCCCACTGTACAAACAAAGTCCCAATTCAGCCGGACTGAAATGAACTAGTTTATCCTGCTAACTTACTCACTGAAATACTGTAACTGATGACGAAGTACAGCATGCTACTACCCCAAAGCTCAAAACCCTAATTTCATCAGCAAAGGCGTGCT
Organism: Oryza brachyantha; assembly: GCF_000231095.2. Classification (NCBI taxonomy): domain Eukaryota; kingdom Viridiplantae; phylum Streptophyta; class Magnoliopsida; order Poales; family Poaceae; genus Oryza; species Oryza brachyantha. The sequence continues at coordinate 15,327,985 of NC_023172.2, forward strand.
TCCAACCAAACCTAAAAAAAATCATCCATGCACACAGCAGCTCGACACAAGCCCCCACACCTCGCGCCAGTCTAAGCGCCCACACTGGAACAGCCGCTTGTCCCCCGAAGCCCAACCGCACGGCGCAGAGCGAGAGCAGAAGCGGGGAGAGAGCGAGCCAGAGAGCGAGGGGCGTGCTTACAGAGAGGAGGTCGCCCGCGCCTCTACCACCCTCCATCCGTGAGCGGAGTCGTCGGAACCCTAGATCCTGCGGGGCGGCGGCTGCTCATAACCCCCGGCGCCCCCGCGCCGGAAAACCCTAGCTCCCCCCGCTCCTGCGGAAGTCGGAGAGTCCCCCCCAAGGGAAGGGGAGGACGAGATAGCGGCCCCTCCCCCCTCGAGGACGCGGGTCGCGGCGGCGGTCGGCCGGCGAGGGCGAGGGCGAGGGCGAGGCGGAGTGGTGGTGGAAATGGGGGAGAGAGTGGACTGCGCGAGCGAGAGAGAGGGGAGAGGAGAGGAGGCGTTAGTGGTGGTGCGGGTGCGGCGCGTGGTGGTGGGGAGTGGGGGTTTTGTTGTTGCGGCCGGCGGCCTGTGGTTTGGTTTGGCTTGGCTTTGGCTTCGGCTTCGGCTTCGGCTTCGGCCACTCGCGCACCCGTCACCGCGCGCACCGCACAGCCGCGACCGGTTGGGCTTTGGGTTGTTGGATGGATCGGGTTTGGTTTTCTTTCCTTTTTTTTTAAGAAAAATGTATTTAGGCGTGCAAATCCTCTGGTTTTTAGACGGGTTTGGGTTTTTGGTTGCGGGTTGACGTGTTTTTCATCCTGCTTCTCAGCGGTTTTGGAGCGAATATTGCTGGTGTGAACGCAACCTGGGGTGGTGTGACTCTCTATAGATATGGGGCGTGTGACTTGTATAGTTAATTATTTGAGTGAGCGTGTATTGACTTCGGTTCGGTGTGAATGAAGGCTTCCTATCATATATTCCTATAAAAAAGAGAAAATCAATACTATCCTTTGCTTACAACGAACACGTTGTTGTGCGTGTAATGTTAATATTAATTATTATTTAATTACAAAAATGTAGGTTTTATCTTAATATTAATTATTATAAATTTAAATTTGAGCTTTAGAATTTTATTAAAAAAGTTACATGGCATCTCATTTTATTATTCTCTATTTGTAATTATCATATTGTATTTATACTTGTAATCTAAATTATACTTGTGCATAACCTCCTTTCTATATAATATGTATTTTTAGTTTAAATTTTATATACTTCTAAATTGTATTTATATGTCGACTATTTCTCTTGATATTACTTATTTCTAACTAAATTTTATATGTTTTTAAATTGTATTTATAGATGTACTCTTCACTCAATATCGATTGTTTTTTTAATTTGAAATTTGGTTTTCAAAAAACCATATTTGCGCATGGACTTTTTATTTTTCTTTATTTTTAATTTTGAAGTTTTATTTCTAATTGGATTCTATTTTTTATTAATATGATCTTTTCTAGCCTAGCTTTTTGAGAATTGCATTTACACATTGACTATTTTTTACTTTTCCTTATTTTTTATTCTAAAATTTAATTTGACTCTCGTTTGTTTTTTGGTTAGTGTGGGATTTTCTAGCCCGTGAGAGTTAATGTTGTGACTTTTTTCCTTTTAATTTGTAGTATTGTATATGTAACAGACTATCACAATAGACTGAGACAATTGTAATTTTGACCGCTAATAAATTTTTAAACGATTATACTGTGTGACATGCTTTCAAATTGTGATATTGGTGTAAATATTGAGATTATTTTCAAAAGAGACAAAGGGTAGAGGTTTAAAGCCCAATCTTTTTCTTATGTGTATGCTTATAAATTAAAGTTTGACTTTAAGACTTAAATCTGAAAGTAATTTTATGGGGTTTTTTCACCATAGTTTATTTTTAAATATTTTTTGCTCTCTAAGAACACTATATAAAAAATTTATCAATAAATAAATTTTAAATTGGTAATAAGTTATTTCGCTTATGCTTAATATAAACAAAACAATCAGGCTGATAGTGCATTGTGTGTTATCCATATATGCTTTTAAAATAAATAATCAACACCCAAACGCACATGCTACCTGCTCTCTTGTACAAACGCACCATCACACACATTTTTCTACCCTATACGAGGCATGTGAAGTATACCTAATCGTTGATAGGTATGCATCACCCGTCACTAAAACAATATAACCAGGGGAGCAATTTCGCTGTCGTTGAGCATAATGTAATCTGGTGTTCCATATATGCTCGGTACAACATATTGTTTGGTGCGAAGAGTGCTGTAATAAATTTATTTCCGTTAGTTTTAACGATAAAGCGATGTTTAACCTGTGTCGTTCCATCCAGTTGTCACAAAACCATTAAAATTCGAGCAATTTTTACCAAAAGATACTGATTCTTAGTTTGTTTTGTTCCATATATGCAGTTCACCTACTATGGACCCTATGTACTAAACAATGAGGAACCTTTTTTATGGTTACCATCTCCGACCCAAGAAATAAGAACTCATTTAGAGCTCAAGATAGGGATATTGTATGATCTTGCTTAATTCCTCTAAAGAAAACATTTTGAAAGAAGCCTAAAATTTATATATTCCTCGTATTAAATAATGGAGTGGTTGTATAAGTGAATCCCCACCACGTATAGTCATATTGTAGTTTTAATAATTACTCCATCTTAAAATAGTTTTATTTATGTAATTTTTATGATAATGTGAGGTTTGGATGATAAATGGTTGTGATTGGTTGAAAAGATAAAGTAGGTGTAGAAATTAAATTGAAAAAATCACTATCCGTTTCTAATAGAAAAAATCATTCTTGTTTCCGAGACAATTTTTAAAAAATCATCCTGATTTCAGAAACTATCCGAACCAATTTTATCTCTGCATAAAATGGATATGGCCGCGTTCGTTAAATTATCCAGCGCGGAAAACGTATGAATAAATTAGTACATGATTAATTAATTATTAATTATTAGAGAAATATGAAATAGACTAATATGATTTTTTAAAGCAACTTTTCTATAGAAAATTTTTACAAAAAATACACCGTTTAGCAGTTTGGAAAGCGTGCGCACGGAAAACGAGGGATATAAGATAACTTATTGCCCGCCGAACACGACCTCAGTACCAATGCATAGGTAGGGGTGTTTAGTTGGGGAATTGAAAATTTTTGGATGTCACGTCAGACGTTTGACCGGATGTTGGAAGCGGTTTTCGAACACGAATGACAAAACGAATTTCATGTCTCGCTTGGAAACCGTGAGACGAACCTTTTGAGTCTGATTAATCCATCATTAAGCATGCATGTTACAGTAGCACTTATGGCTAATCATAGACTAATTAGACTCAAAAGATTCGTCACACGATTTCTTATATAATTGTACAATTAGTTTTTCACTTCATCTATATTTAATACTCTATTTAAGTGTCTAAAGATTCGATTCTATATCTGTACGGAAAAATTTTTGGGAACTAAGGGGTGCTTAGATGGAGCTAAACTTTTTAGCCCTATGTCACATCGGATGTTTGAACATTAATTTGAAGTATTAAATATAGACTAATAAAAAAACTAATTTTATAAATGAGAGCTAATCGGCGAGACGAATTTTTTAAGCCTAATTAATCCATAATTAGCAAATGTTTACTGTAGCATCGCATAGGCTAATCATAGATTAATTAGGTTCAATAGATTCGTCTCGCGAATTAGTCCAAAGTTATGAAATGAGTTTTATAATTAGTCTATATTTAATACTTCAAATTAGGGTTCAAATATCCGATGTGACAGAGACTAAAAATAAATCTCCTTTCTAAACAGCACCTAAATAGGGCCTCAGTGTGGTGGACGGGCGGGGGTCAGCGTACGTACCATCTGCTGCTGAATTCTGGGCCTCTTTCTCGTCTTCCAACGAAACGAATCGTCTCATTCTCCCAAAATCGCCATTTCTGACCTTAAAGCCTTTCCCTCCGCTATTTAGGGGGTGTTTGGGAGAAGGAACTAAAGTAAACGTAGATTATTAATAAAATTCATTCATAATTTTGAACTAATTCGCGAGACGAATTGCCTAATTAATCTATGATTAGTCTAAGTGATGCTATAGTAAACATGCTCTAATTATGGATTAATTAGGCTTAAAAAATTCGTCCCACGGATTACCACTCATTTATAAAATTAGTTTTTTTATTAGTTTATATTTAATACTTCAAATTAGTGTCCAAACATCTGATGTGACATGAAGCTAAAAAATTTAGCCCCATCTAAACAACCCCTCCGCTATCCTCTTCCTCGTGTTCCCCGCGGCTAACGGTCCGTGGATATCCCCCACGTATTTCTAGCTGTGAGAACTCTCTGTTCATGCTTTGCCCTCCAACTATTTTCATTAGCAGTGATCCATTCATCAGTCTCAAACACAGAAATACTCCTAATCCATTGCTCATTACCAACAGAGACAATTCTGTACACAGCACAACAGGATTTGGACATCAGATAGGCTACTAAGGCGTCAATGGCCAAACAGGAATGCCCCATCACGAAGGAAGTTTGGCGCTGCATCGCGCAGGACATAGGCTACAACAGGATGGAAGAGGACTTCCGAGAAGGACAAACCACGCTGGAATGGTGGGACACGTGTGCTCAGCAGCAAAACAAGACACTCTCCGAGGCGGTCAGATCAACGCACATCCTAATAGCGTGGGAACTATGGAGTGAACGGAATAGAAGAGTTTTTCAGGGAGAGTTTCGAGAAGTGCAGCAATTAGTTCGAGCAATCAAGGACGAAATGGGCCTATGGTCAATGTGTGGAGCTAATCTCTTAAGCGAGATAAACACTTAGTCGTGTAGCTCTTCCTTTTCTTTATTTTCCTTTTTTTTATTTTCCCCGGGGAGTTCCTCTCCCCTTGTAATTACTGCTTCCCCTTCTTATTATAAAATCCAGCGCTTGCAGGCCCCGTTCAAAAAAAAATTCTGTACACAGCACAGGAGGAAGAGAAACAGATGTAGCACTGCTGCACTTTGTTGCTGGGATCATCTCATCCTCATGATTTCCATCTCAAGATCACAAAAATTAACAACGCAGGGCGAAACACTGGAGTGATCTACAGCATCATCAGCATTGCATTTTGTTCCTGCAGCTAAGAGAAGAGCGTGTGGCTGGGCAGGTTTCAGAAGAGTGGCTTGTCGACCATGCTCCTGGGGAAGGCGTAGCGGAACCTGGCGTTGTACGGCAGCCACTCCACCGCCTGCGCCGCCTTCCTCCGGCCGCCGCCGCCGCCGCCGACGCACCGCTGGATGGCGTCCTGGGTGGCGGGGGAGGCGTCGGCGTTGTCGCGCGCCCACGTGAGGAGCTCGTCGGCGCCGGCGAGGCCGGCCTCACGGGCGTACCGCTCCACGAGCCGCGGCAGGAACACCTTCTTGGACTTCCTCACCACCACGCTCGCCTGCAGGAACTCCCGCTTCGCCCGCTCCAGCTCCTCCGCGATGTTCTTCGCCGTGTACACCTTCAGCTGCAGCAACATTTTTTTGGCCATTTTCTTCAGAGTTCAGAGCAAGCAGTGGTGGTGGCGTGCAATGGCGAATCGGCAGTTACCATGGGATCAGATGAAGCTCCGGTGCACAGGGCGAACAGGGCAAGAGGCTGGCAGTCCGGCAGGCCGAATTTGAGCTGGACGAGCTGCTTCTCATCGGCGCATTTCTTCCGCATCGCCGTCGACAGTATGGATTCGAACCACTGCAAGCAAGTAGGGTGAATCCTCAGACTGTGCACTCTCTGCTAACTTAGTACTAGTAGTACATTGCAGTAAAATTCATTCCGGTGATCATTGGCTACGTTCTTTCATTTGTTTCATTAATATGATGAGGTGACCAGTACAGCAGCCAGACATGATAAATTTAGGATCTTGGTTATGAACTCAGAAACATGGAGTAAATGGTACTTCAAATGTACTACTACGACATGCTCTTTTAAGAGAGGATTTCAAAGGTTTTCATTTTAGAATTCCAGCCTGGAGTTCTCTACTTCTGAACAATCTGAAGCACAACTTAAATTAAAATTCAGCATGAAAGTGCAAGCCATACATACACGACCAATCCGTGGGGATCTACAGCATAGCAGGGCGTGTTCGATGGAGTTAGCGGTGACAGCATGGCCTCCAATATTGTAGGCAGCCTGCATTATGGAGAGTTATTTGTTAATGACGCATAAACTCAATAATTCAGTAGCAAGCACAGTATGCTAAGTTGCAGGAACAAGTGTAACTAGAATATCATTATCACCTTGTGAAACAGGGCCATTCTTTTCAGAGAGCTGTTCGGAATCCCATATGCTAGATATGCCTACAAGCAAATTATATGCTGATTAACATAAGCGGTAAGGGCATAAAAGGTACAAATATAAAGAAAATGGTTTTTCTATAATCCTTGAGAAGTAACTTGAGGTACACAAAATTTTAGTGCAAAATTCCGGTAACTTGAGATACTTTTTCAAAGATGATAAAAAAACTCCAAATAAAAAGGGTGAGCACTGTAGAGTATCCAGCAATTACATGCATGACAAGAGAATTATACACATTGATCCAAAACGCCAATTTAATATTGGTATCCGACATACTCAGATCAACCCTTTCAAGCTGCTCCACAAGCAACCTGCGCTCAAAACAACACATTGAAATTTGTTATTCAATTGTCAGGAGCATATGCTATTTTTCATGACATGGCAGATATATATTCTTTTGGACTAACCTGTAGTGCGTAATTGCATAAGAGACATCAGGCATGTGATTCTTATCAGCTGATATTGAAGATACTTCCACTGTACATTTCGTGTTTGATAAATTGGTGTCCTCTCCGTTTCCCCTCCGAGGAAGAATGACATTTGTTGATGACCTCGACAAGAACGGGGAACGGATCTTTTCGGAGTTTTCTGGAGACTCGGTGCGCAGAAGACAGTATATGGAGGCCATGCATCTAACCATTTCTTCAGATATTTTGCTTGGACACTGGTAGAGGTGATCTTTCAGAGTGCGAGTCAAAGAACTACTTCCTGAATAAGGCAGCTTTTTTAAAGGAAGAAAAAACAGTCATAAGTCAAATATGTGATTTCCTGATTTTAAGTTATACATGTTAACATCTTGTGAATTAGAGCCAACAGACTCTGAAATAAATAATGGACATGAAATGTGCACCCTAAAACAGATCTGATAGTGATGATTGACTAGCAGCTATGCTTCCTCGAAAGGGCATAGAAAAGGCTTGGTTAAAGATTAGCAATATAAGAAACACCCAGAAATAAATATGACAATGATTTGATGGTTTTGCTAAATGCTTGTAATAAAGTTAATTTTCTTCTCACATGTTTTACCTTCCTTGGATCCGGTGGGAAGGTAGCAGGATGAACATCCAATGTTTCACTTGAGAACGATTCATGCTTAATCTTGGTTTTCAGCATACTCTTCGATTTCCCTGCCTCTGATACCGATGTCATGATTTGGAAAGGTTGGAGCGGGAGCTTCTTAGATGAGCAAAATGCACTCGATATTATGCTTGGATGCCGTCTTGTTCTAGAGCTGATACTCTTGGTATGTGCCGGGGAAGAAAGACCAGAACTCTGCCCTGAGGATGGTCCAGAGACAGATTGATCAAATATGCTTCTGTACAGGGTAAGAACATGCTGTTCACGGTTTGCGATTTCCTCTTCAAGCAATTCAATCTCTGCAATCAGTTCCTTTGTCTGCAGGAGAACAACAAATATCACTCTTCAGAATGCGGATGAACATTACGTAGCACTGTTCCTTTTGTCACCTCTTAATTTGGAAATTGTTTTAGTGCACAGAATCATAAGCAAAAGCATATCTGTATGTCGTCTACTAATATAATTGAATTATCAAGAGATTTTCATGGGAAAAATGTTTTTTAATTAACCATTAGGAGGTTTACTCAGTTAATCCACGGAGATACAAACAATTAAGCTTGCAACGGCATTGGTGATCACTGATACTAAAGCTCTCAAATTATCTGGTCAGTGCAGCACACGAGTCATCAATTGCAAGGGGAAATTTTGCAGAGGCAGGAGAGGCAGAGCCATCATACCTGAGCAGGGAAATGCATGTGTCCAGGAGACAGGGTGCTGGATGCCCGGCCAATCGCCCTGTCAAGCATGATCCTGATGGACCTCTCCTGATGCAGGTTGAGCTGCAGCTGTCTGATCTGCCAGAATTCAGCAACGGAGACACCCATCAAACCATCATCCAGAAACGGCACGGAAATCGCCATGGCTGCTTTGCATGCATGGTCGTCACTCACATCGTTCTCCAGCGAGACGCGGTGGTTCGGCGACGCGCTCGCCCTGCTGTGGTCTCGCGTCAGCCCATGGTGGCCGGAGCCCTGCTCGGCGGCGTGGGATTTCCTCGTCGCCGCGTCCGGTTGGTGGTGCGAATTCGGCGTCGCCTGCGCTGTCTGGGCGCAGCGTTGATCGTGCAGGGCCGCGTGCTTGCATGGCTCCAGGCTCCGATCCGAAGAAGCACTGGAGAAGAAGAACCACAAATCTATCGAGTCCCAAACTCTGCACTGCAAATGTGAAGCGCGACGAGAGAGAGAGAGAGAGAGAGAGAGAGAGAGAGAGAGAGATCACCTCTTGGATCGCCGGTGACGCGGCACGGCGGCGGCGGCCTGCAAACCGGCGGCGTGCTTGCGCGGGGACTTGCCGCCGTCGTGCACGCAAGGTTCTTGCGTTCTGGCCACCACCGCCGCCGCCACCGCCCCTCCTCCTCCCTGCTCCATCCTCCCTGCTTCCCCTGCGGATTCCATGGCGGGTTGAGCCATCACTACGAGCAGCTGTCCTCCTACATGTCATCGAATCGCGAAGCATGGGAAGTGCCTCATGGCCGGCGCGGTACACAAGGCGACGACGGCTCGTCGTCGCGGGGGGCAAAGAGCATCGTTTGGCGGCCGACGAATTAATAGCACCACGTCGCCGTGTCGATGCTGCTGCTGGTGGTGTTGGTGCACTGCACTTGCAGTGACGAGACGGCGAGGAGGAGATGGAATCCGGAGGTGTGGGAGGGTGGCGATGGGAGGAGCAGGAGGAGGAAGCGGGGGAGTTATTACATGGCGAATCAAGTTTGGTGAGGAGGAGTAAATGCTGGCACTGCACTACTGCACGCCTGCACTGCACTGAGGCAAGAGTAATGGAGATCGACCAGAGGAGAAGAACTCGCCATCCCCTCATGCCATCATCGCCATCGCCATAGTCACCAGCCTTCTTCTTCTCTCTCTGTGTGTGAATGTGGCTAGAGTGATGTTCTTCTTCTTCCGTGATTCAGTTGACCTCGACTGTGGAACAGTGGCAGCCAGTTAGCTCTGCCCCTGCTGCAAGTCAAAGATCAGCAATTTTCTATGGTGAGTGGCACTGCTCCTAACATTCTTTGTCCAAGGGTCTTTGCTGTGGATCAAAGTTTGGTCGGCCTCCAAAACAAATCACAGGTTCAGCAGAACAGAAGAAAGAATCGAACTTTACAGTTCCTGGAGTTGCTACTTGCTAGCTGAAAGTCAGAAACACAGCTGCTAGTCCATTAGCTAATTAAGCACAGGATAATAGACGCTGCTGTGCTTACTGCAACTGCCCCACATGCCTAACTCCCTCTGAATTTCGTGGACACCAAATCACTCTACGAGATATGCAGGCCCAAGAAAGAGCATAGCCGGCATAGTATTCTCTACCCCATGGCAGTGGGCAGTGGGCGTGGGCCGTGGAATCGACATGATCAGATGATCAGTTCATGCTGCCGGCACAGTCTCACGAGGTAGGTAGGTAATGGCATCAATGCCGTTGTTAATGCGCCCCTTTGTCCCAGAAAGCAGTGTGTGTTTGGTGATTTGCTTTCCTCTTGACTGCAGCACGACGCGCACACAGTAACATACTCCTCCTGACGATGATCATCTTTGCATTTGTGAGCTGTGAGCCTGTGACTGACGGCTGAAACATCTAAAGCTCTTATCAGAAATCACATCTGAGTTGTGTGCTTGATGGTACCAGAGACCAATTGCACAAATGCATGCTTTGCATGGCAGCATTGCAGTGCAGCAAGCTCTGGACTCTGGTAGCTTCAGAATGAGCTAGAGAGAAGGAGAAGCTACCTGTAGGCAGTGAGTGGGTGTAGTAATGCTCACATCACACAGGCAGCAGCAGCAGCAGCAGGGTCGTCAGGGTTCTCAGAAGATGTGTACGAGTGACACAGTGCAGTGAGTGGCTTGATCCATCTAACGCATTGATTCTTGGTTTGGTTGGATTCCTCCTCTTGCAACTACATGGCGAGCAGGGATTTGCCTTGGATCATTCATTCATTCATTGGCGGTCCACGTTTTGGTTGTGGTGAGGGAGATGCAGGAACAGTTGGCTGAACTGTGTTCATCAGTGTTTGACAATTTGTTTGGCATAGTTAGGCTGGGTTATCATCATCATCATTCATCAGCCGCTGGCCATGGTGTTCTTGTTACAGTATGCTAGTACCATGCTTAGGACAAGTTTGGCAATGTTGAGTAGCATTCATGGTACACAGCTTTGTGTACATTGTTTGATCTAATATCTAATCAGTAATCATCACACTAGCTGGATTGGTTTGGTACAGCACAAGAATTGAAAGCACATGAAAAACAAAAGGAATCGGTGTGTGATGATTGATGAATAGTAGCTTAAGTAGACTAGTTAGAACGTTTAGAATTTCGTGGAAAGTTTTACAAGGAAAATGGAGGAGAGAGGAGGAGTTGCAATCCAACGAAATTTCATACTAAATCACCATATAGTCAAAATAAGCCCTAAAGAACAGTAATAACTAAAAGAATGATAGATGCATTTATCACTTGGACTACCTCGCGCTAGCCATGGGCCCATGGCCATGCGGTGGCCGGCGCTGGTGGGCTCCGTTCCCCGCGCTCACCGGCGGCGGGCGGCGGCGATGAGGGAGACGAGTGGGCGGCGAGATGGGAGGGAGGAGGCGCTCGCTCAGACGCCACGTCGGCGAACTATACCAACAGATGGGCTTGTCAAGGCCGGCCCATTAGGGAGTTCACATGGGCCGCACAGGTCGGCCCATCATGGAGTTTATGTGGGCCGGACAGTTCGGCCCGTTAGGTCCCAGTATTCAGGCCTCGTCTGCGGTGCGCGACGTGCCAGTGTCACCCTCCGCCGCCGCCGCCGCCGCCGGAGTCCACCGCTCCGCCCCGCCACCGTCGCCGCGCCCTGCTCCCTCCTACCGAAGGATCCCCCCAACCAGATACCTCACTGACCACCTCCCACCGCCGCCTTCCCCGTCTCCGGCAGCTCCCGCCACCCGCCGCCGACCGACCAGCGGCGACACCGCCCCCCCCCCCCCTCCAGCTCCCAGGCTAAGCCCGAATCCCGAGCAGCCCCCCTACAGATGCTGAAGAACATCGTGAGCCAGTCGTGGAGGAGAGGGGCTTGCGCTCTTCAAGAAGGGAATCATGCTGGGGCACTCCATGCTTGCTGGAGGCAATTTCACAGCGGGCAGGTAACACAACTTTCTGCTCTGGTTCTCTGCCTGCTACTGTTAGTACTGAAATTGAACCCTTCCTAGTTTTAAGCTGCTGTTACATTGTTCAATTTGTCCTGAACAAGATATTTTTGAGTGATGTGAAGTTTCAAATATTGGTGTACTGGACAACATAAGTTTAGTCGTTGCAGTGTAAATTCTGACGATGAACAGATGGAAGGCCCTGGTCACATATCTGCTGTTTACTTCCTAGCACCAAAAGATGGCCTATTGGCCTTCCATTCCTGGATTGTGTGTGGACTGTATGAACTTTGCTGGATGAGCATGTGAAAGATCTTGACACCTGGAAACCCAGTAGTCTGGTTTGTAACCAGTTTTGACAAATGAGATGTCGGTGCTAATAGCTATATACATCTGTCGTAGCTCCAATGGTAGTAAACATTTATGCTGTGAGATCATCACAATAGCTTGGTCTAGAGCTCATGCGCAAGAAATGATGTGATTATCATGTTTTATGATGAGCATTTAGTATTTGGAGTTAGCTTTAGTCCCCATTGCTTTAAATTCTTTCACAAATACATATTCATAAATTCTAACCCTGCACTTCTCAGGGCTAAGGCCTGTCTAGCCTTTTCCAGTTATTCCACAATGGAACACAGGTCCTGCTCATATAACCAAATGCAGAATACAGTGACACCAATTTTCAGCTATTCAGAATAAGATGTCACCAGAAGACAGGACATTTTGATATTTAGTTACCCTTAGTGCACTAGCTGGTCCCTTATTCAGCTTCACTCATTGATAGTTTATGATTGCGCTCTTTATTCTTCTCCAGATGTTAAGATCTTCCAGGAGCTTCTTTGGTGTGGAGGACTTCATGGATGAAGACAACAGCAGACCGTACACATACAAGAAGGAGAAGAGATCAAAGAACCCGCACAAGCACATCTCCTTCAAGCAGCGCACCATCGCCTACATGGAGCCCTTCACACTCGACGTCTTCATCTCCAAGCGCTTCGTCTCGGCGTCCCTCACCCACCGCACGACATGCAGGCAGGTCGCGGTGGCAGGGACCAACTCGAAGGACATCAAGGCGGCCCTCCAGTCGAGGTCAGACATACCGGCCTGCCTTGCCGTGGGTCGCTTCCTGGCAGAGAGGGCCAAGGAGGCTGATGTCTACACCTGCACATACACGCCGAGGGAGCGGGACAAGTTTGAGGGGAAGATAAGGGCGGTTGTTCAGTCGCTGATTGACAATGGGATCAATGTGAAAGTTTACCTCGATTGAGTTCCCTGCTGTATGAGAATGTCTGCAGGACCTTCAAAAGATTGATGTATTACTACTACTACATGCTGATATCTGTTCTGAAAAATGAAAATCATCATCAGTTCATCACCATCATCATAACAGCTGTGCTCTCATGTTGTGTTTTGCCACTTTCCTGGGCTTTGGCTGATCTTGATCAGCAGCTGCTGTGATTCTGGGATAGATTTGTTTGTGTGACAGTGGAGTCAGGCCCAAATTGGCTTTATGGGCTTTGTGGTTCGTATCCCGTTCCGGCCCAATATGACTACCTATATATAATATACCCCCATTGTGATTCTAGAAATTTTTTTACTAAAATCGCACGAATGCATATAGTACAATTATAATAGAACTAGTACCTTATGCATTTTAATAGGTAACTCTATTGATTTTTTCTATTGATTTTTTTACATTTTTTGATCATTTGTTTTATTCAAAAACTTATGTAATCGTTTTTGTTGTGGTAGGATTAATTACTAAATGCATTTTAATCACAATTTATAGTTTTATCTGTTTACACAAAATTTTGTATAAGACAAATGGTCAAATATGAGCTAAAAAGTAAATTATGTTGACTATTAAAATACAGAGGAATTATATAGTTACAAATATAACTAGTATGCAAATCTCGTCGTAACTAAACAATACTCCCAGCTTAGTGCTATTTGTATTATATACTAGTTATTTTGTAATTATATGTTAGTTATATTATAAGTTATATTCGTCTGATTTTAGCCGTGAAGCAAAACCGTTCGAGGTTTCGAGCTGCTCGTCTTTCCTTCTCGTCGACGTAATCAACTCTATACGGTTCAACAAGTTCCCCAGCAAAGTTTTCTTGGCTTCAAAAGCGTCACGACGCCTTCTTTAATCCTTCCTTTTCTCCCGTGATATAAGTACAAAGGCTTGTTTTTTCTAATGGCGAAAGAAAAAGGTGGGAGTCTGGGAGGGCAAGTCAAGTCGTCCATGTGACTGCCTGTCAGAGGATGTCACATCGGATATTTAGACACTTATTATAAATGATAAACGTAGATTATTAATAAAACTCATATATAATCTTAGACTAATTTGTAAGACAAATGAGCCTAATTAATTCATGATTAGCCTACGTGATGCTACAGTAAACATTTACTAATTATGGATTAATTAAGCTCAAAACATTCGTCTCGTGGATTAACTTTCATTTATAAAATTAGTTTTTTTATTAGTCTACGTTTAATACTTCAAATTAGTATCCAAACATCCGATATGACATGGGGCTAAAAAGTTAGCCCCATCTAAACAACCCTGAGTTCCTAGGTTTGGTGCAACGCCTCTGACCAAACATCTCATGATAACAGCGAAGCAGTCGAAAAATCGGTCCTGATCACGCACACGCGAGGACTCATCACCCATCACCTTCCATCTCCACTTTAACTGATGTATTCTTTTTTTAAAATTATATGTTTTTAATAGCTATTTAATTATTTAGTAGTATAAACAATAAAATTAACTTAAATTCCACCTACACAGATGAGATGATAAATTTCTACCTATAATTTTTTTTTAAAAAAATATCCAGTTTAGTGACGCATTGTTTAGCCTCGTTCTCGTGCAAAGCTTTTTTTTTTTTTCACTGCTCCGTTTGCAGTGCACGGCAGCATATTATACTGTCATGTCGATGCAGCTCTAACTCGATCTGTCCATGGATTAAGCGAGTGCTAGCTGCTACTCGCTCAGTCACACACACAGCGGCAAAAGGGCATCCAGAAAGGGAGCGAAGCAGAGTTCATCATGCATCGCATCATTGTGTTCTCACACCACCTCCATTGCATGTGCCTCACACTCTCACCTCATCAGACAACGACAACAACAGCATCATCAAGCTCTGCCTTCCTGCAGTATAAATTCCCGGTTAATTAGACCTTGTTTAGTTTGCAAAATTTTTTTACAAAAACATCACATCAAGTTTTTGGACATATTTAAAGTATTAAACGTAGTCTAATTATAAAACAAATTTTAGATTTTGACTATAAACCGCGAGACGAATCTTTTGAGTCTAATTAATCTGCCATTAGTACATGTTGGTTACTGTAGCATTTATGGCTAATCATGTCCTAATTAGACTCAAAAGATTTATCTCACGATTTCCCCCATAACTATATAATTAGTTTTAATATTCATGTATATTTAATTTATGTGTCCAAAGATTTGATCTGATGTTTTTAGGAAAAATTTGAACTAAACGGGGCCTTACTCACAGAACAGCACCTGTACAACTAGGAGTAGTTCTTTAGATAATGCACGCAGTAATTTACTAGTTTTACAGGACAGGGATCAGTAAGGATGATGATGCCATCTGCAGTTCAGTTTTGTGAAACGAGGGGCCGTCGATCGAGTCGACAAGAAGCATCGGCAAGGTCACGTCCCAGACAGTCACAGGCGCAAAACAACATCATTGTCACCTGATGAGCGTAAGCGCCCGTAGTACGCACGCGTGACAGCATCTCAACTGATGATGATCCAAGCACACATGAAAACAACATTCCCCCCTTTTCACAAGAAAAACTTATTTCTCTTCCCCTTTTCACATGTATTAATACAAAATAAAAAAAAACTAAAGTATCCTTTGTTTTAGCAAAATCAAATGTATTTGCCTTCCACTTTAGAGAACCCCAATGTATTTATGTCTCACATTAGGAAACTCAAATATAATGAATGCTACAAAGATGAAATTTTTATGAAACAATAAAATGAGAGAAAGATGATGTCTTTGTAGGATGGATGGAGTAAAAAAGCACCAAAAACCATGCAAGGGACATGAAGATGTTATATTGTTATGCTGTCTCTCCTGTGCGACACAGATATTTTGTTCTCTCGATCACAGCCAACCACACACGAAAAATGGCTGAAAATGTATACTGTGTTGTACATGATGTTATTGAATTATGTATATAATATTTGATTATTTATCTTATTAAGAAATTTAGCGTAAATATACAAAATCTAAGTCACACTTAAAGTATTGATAAAATAAACCATAATAAAATAAAATAATAATGACATACTCCATCTATTTCATATTGGTAGACTTTTTAACCATGTCAGTATTTATCCGTTGATCAATATATTTCTTTTGCATATATCTAGATTTGTTAGCATCTATATAAATACTTAGAAAATCTTATATTGTGAAACATATGTACTAGTTTTAATCAAGAAGAATAGTTAAATATTGTATCTTAAAATCAATATGAAACATGGATGTAAACAGAGGATAGCAGGTCTCTGAGTATCCCTGTTTTAGGAATGCAAAGTAGGAAAACGGACGGAAGTGGAGCCAGGATCCGTCGCTTCCACAGGAAGCAAAGCCGAAAGAGAAAGAAAGCGAAGCTTTAGCCCAGACGAGAAAGAGACGTAATGCTTATCCCATGGAACGCTAGCTTAACTAGCTAATACTACTAGTTACTAGATATCATAAGAGTAGTTAATTAGCCGTGCGATGAGAAAATGCATGCATGAAACGCAGAAGATGACATATGCAGTGAAACTGTGTGTAAGCAAGCATCCAAGCATGGCAAAACCCACAAGACTGCAAGAATAACCTACGACCAGCTATCGCAACAATACATGGTGCCAGTATGGTGCGCTTACTGCTCACTGCTTTTACCGTGCAGCTGCGAACACTAGCAAAAGCAGAGTTGATGAGAATTAGGCTGTGTTCTTTTCTCCCTCCTACTAGGCCAGATATCTTTGTTTTTCACATGTATATTTTCTAAACTGCTAAACGATTATTTTTACCACAACTTTTCTATGGAAAAGTTCCTTTAAAAAATCATATCAATCTATTTTTTAAATTTTTATATAGGAAAAATCTGAACTACTAAATGATGTATTTCTCAATAGCTAAACGATGTATTTTTACATAAACGCTTTCCGAGATACTAAACGGTATTTTTTGCGAAACTTCTATATAGGAAAGTTGCTTTAAAAAGCATATTAATCTATTTTCAAATTTTTATAACTAGTAGTTAATTAATCATGTACTAATCGATTACTACGTTTTCCGCTCTGAATATCTATTACACTACCGAACGCAGTCTTAGTCACAATGCGGGTCACTTTTCTGGCTAATCGGTGGTTGATCTAGAAGAAAATAATACCTTTATTTTAATTTTTATATCAAACTTCAGTCACTCTTTCTATAAACCTATTACAGAAAATTTAAGAAAAGGGTTAAGAGGGGCTCAATAAACCTAGAGCCGATGGCGGAGGTCTCCCCCTAAATAGATGGGCCACTTTGGGTAGGCAGCAATGGATTTGGTAGTTGCACTGTGGCAGAGAGCCGGCTTGAGACTCGAATCACGCGCACAAAGAGACGATGGACCAGGCAGAAAGAAGGAGATGAGAGTGGGATCGAATACGGGTAGGGAGGTGAGAAACAAAGGGAGGGTAAAAATGAGTGATGCCCGCATGTATCCAAAATCTTTGGATTTGGAAATTAGACTATAATGCTTTGTTGTTCCACTTACACTTATGTTCATCTGTACGATCTATTAGCAAATGGTACAAACTAACTACAATGAGAAAAAACATAAAATCAATTTAAAATTAAGTTTTAAAATTTTAAATTTTGGCATACAGAAGGATAAGCAGAAGAAGATTCCTTTGAAAAACTGTACGTTGTCTTAAGGAGGTAACCAACGTGTATCGAGGTAAAATGACGTGGCAAAATTTACCAGAGAAAAGAATGATACTTCCACAGCTGACACCTCTAAAAAGAACCATAAAAAATAACTCTTTTACTTTTGCTAACTGGAACCCCAAGTGACCCATCTTTTCGCCATGCTATACGCTGGATCGTCCTTTACCAGCAACAGGTCCTCCTCCTCCTTTCGTTTACGGCGCAGGATTCCTATCCTCCTCCGTTGATGGCAGCTAGCCATCGCGAGCAAAAGGCGACGGGCATGCAAAGATGGATGAGAGTATTTGGTTGGTGGTCAAGGTGGTATGAGATATGGTCATTTATATTTTTAAGATATATGGTGATACAGTTTTATGTTTGGTTAGATGGATGAGATGATTTAATTTTTTGTTTAGTTGGATGGACGAGGATAGATGGGATGAACATATTGAATTACTAATAAATAATAATATAAATTAATTATCATAGATCTTATCGTAATTAATATAAATTATTAATAAAATATATCTATCATCGTTAATTAAAACTAATTTAAACTTTGTTAATTACTAATGAATGACAAAATAAGCTAATTGCCACTAAATAATCACTAATGATCACGGTTAGTGAGGTTGGATGATCTCATCCGGCCAATTTGGCCAGATACATCTATTCAGCATTTTCGTAGAATATTCTCCTTTTGGACCATCCTATTCAGTTTCGCCCACGAACCAAACACATCAAAAACCTAGACGGCCATCTCACATCCAGACATATCCCATCAAACAAACATACCCGAATGTTAGAGACACATGATGATTGATTCTACTGTCACTCTAACCACCACTCGGGCCGTCTATCACAGTGCTGCCTGCCGGCTCTGCACAATTCTGCATTTCTGCTACGTGCGATATGATTATCGATCGGGCAATTATACAGGCCAGGCCGCCCGGTCGGTCGCACGTAAAAGCAGCGGCGACGAGAGGGCGTGAGATTCCATGGATCATTGGGCGCCAATTCGTCCCACTCGGCCGGCGACATGGACACGAGGTATCATCTTCAGCTCAGCAGAGTGTGCCTGTGGATGCAGCGTGGGACAAACCTGACACCAAACAGCCCATTGTGCTCTCTCTGCTCATGAGCTTATGGTTATATTTTGGGTTTTTAAAAGAAAAAAAAGCAAACGATATATTTATAAATAAAAAATAATTTACAGATAAAATCTTTATATATGTGTTTATAGCGATTTAAAACCTAAAGAGGAAAATAAAATATAATGAAAAAACCTCAACATAAATTTAAAGTTCAAAATTTAAATTTTGATTTATAAGCCTAAGCAAAAACCAAAAGATGAGGGTGTACAACTACGCGTTCGGCATAGGTTAGATAATCTGTGCGGAAAACTTAGCGATGAATTAATACATGATTAATTAATTAATTATTAGTTATAAAAACTTATAAAATAGATCAATATGATTTTGAAAGTAATTTTTCTGTAGAAATTTTTTTTTAAAAATAAACCGTTTAACAATTTTAAAAGCGTGTACATGAAAAAAAATCTGACTTAATACTACTACTGCGAAACACGGCCTTAGCATCTACCAGCACATAATCAGTAGTGCTCTTTCTATCCTTGGCTTCTTTCTCGTCACTTCATCAATTTCTTATGGAATGCTTGACTCACCCACTATAGCCTTCTTTAAAAGATATCTTTTTTTATTATTTTGAAGAGAAGTTTGAATAGCTCTACATGATTTGCCACATCCTAATTCTAGTGGACAATTGGACCCTCCCTCAGGCAAAATTGGCATGGCAAAGGTATTAATTATATTGTAGTCGTAGTATTATACATCAAAACTAACACAATGAGTATGGGTGCTAAGGCATGCGTACACGACACCGTAGGGTTACAAAAAATGACAACGACTGCTGTAAGCGTGCTTAGCTCTGATACTGTAGCCATGCGTGATGATGATGCATCGGCCCTTTTTTTCAGCTAAGCTACAGCGACGTGAAAGGACCAGTATAAATTGTATAATAGATGTTTGGTTGCTTTCATCGATGCAGGCGGTATTTTTTTGGTGTTTTTTTTAAAAAAATTAACGCCGTTAATTTTTATACACTTTTTAGCTATTCGTCTTATTCAAAAAATATACGTAATTATTAATTATTTTTATATATTTCATTTATTGCTAAATATACTTTTAATATATAACTTTACATATTTTATAAAAAATTAAATAAGATGAATAGTCAAACATGTATAAATAAATTAACGACTTCAACAGAGGAAGTATTTTCAAACAAAAAATAACTCACAAATAAAAAATGTACATACGTGTTCATAAAGATCAAAAGCCAAAACTGAAAAACAACTACAATAAAAAACCTCAAAATCAACTCTAAATTTAAAATTTAAAATTTAGCTTATAAGTATAAACAAAAGCTAAAAACGGAGGTGCTAGACTGCCCGTACGAGTCATTCAGGATAGAATTGCTCATGAACGGTTTAGTTGCATGATGAATAACAGCGTGGTCTAAAAATCCCTTTTTTTAACCACGTTAGAGGCGTAAATTACTGCATGGTAAGTATTGTAACTTTGTAAGCACTTGACACAAGGTGATTTTTGTGAGGCTCAATCGATCGGTAGAGGCCTAGCTCCCCTTGGATCCAAACAAAAGCGATGGCTCCTTCTCATAACCCTACAGGCCTACATAAAAACAAACACATGAAGAAGCATCAAGCCCCACACCTGAAAAAGAAATAAAATGAAGCATAAAATAGCATAAACACATCTACAAAATGGATGAGTAGAGTACAGACAAGGGGACCAAGACCGAGATGGAAGCAGCGTTCAAAACTCCTTGTCCTGCTGATCCTAAAGAAACAGATGTGTCCCCTGGAGAATCGTGCATCAACGGACGAACGAACGAGACCACTGTCCAGCTCACAAGGGTCTCCTCCCAAACTGGATTGATGCTGCAAATGCAACCATGGCATGTATGTACATTTCTGAATCATCACTACTTCAAATTTGATTTCAGACAGAAATTTGATTTAGGAGACTGAACATGGTTCATGGACAAGGATGCGTCAATCCACCCGCGAAAACAGGAGTTCCTCGCATAAAAGTAATGATGCAAGTGCAAACAATTTCTGATGACGGGATTGCTTGAATGCAGGAAGAATATATACAATACAATTATACAAAGTTACAATACATACAGGTGATGTACCTTCCATCTCCAACAACCATAATAGACATGCATGCCAAAGTCCAAACCCCTTAATTAGTTTCTTCCAAAGCCAGCCATGTCATCTAGCTCTCCAAGGTCTGAGATAGCTCAACTGCCAGGAACAAATAGCTAGAGAACAGCAACAAAAACTTGTATATTATACTGCTGTTGCTACACTACCACCCCACAGGTAGTGGAAAAAAAAGACTTGGAGACATGGTAGAAAGGAAAGGCAGGGACCTGTCAGCCTTGTGTCCCCTTTGTTCTTTCTGCCTGCCACAGCATGGCGGCTCCACACCCTTCTCCTTGTGCTCTGTGTGTGCCTCCTTCACTATAAGTACCATCACCTGCAGCCATCAAGGATGCAAGACCGTAGCAGCAGTGCAACAACCTGTCCCAGTAGAGAGGAATACCTTCTAGTAGCCAGGAAGGATGGCCATGGAGAGAGCTTGGAGGCCAAGGGAAATCGCCGATGCTTTCTGCATTGAGATGGATGAGGAGGAGGCTGTGGTGGCAATACCGCCGCCACAGACGCCATTGGAGCCCATGGAGTACCTGTCGAGGTCATGGAGCGTGTCTGCGTCAGAGATATCCAAGATTCTGTTCAACGGAGGCAAGAAGAGTTTTGCTGCAGCAAAGCGTCTGCCGGAGATGGCCATACCGGAGAACTCCGTGGTTGCTGCCTCCATTGTTCCAACCCATCTGCAACATGTATGTAATCAACAGCTCACTCCATCCTTGTTTTTTCCTTCTGTTAGATCTCCTCATCTTCAAGACAATTGAAGCTAGAAAAAGAAGCAGAACAGAATTTATGAACAGCATAGTCTAATCATTTCTGCCTCATTTCTGCAATTCTTTCTACAGATAGACACAAGAAGGAATTCCATCAGCAGCCACCACCATCAGTCAATTGGCAAGTGGTTCCTCCAGCACAGGGAGGCAGGTCGGGTCAAGCAGAGCAGCAAGGAGAAGCTGCGTGCAGAGAAGGCGCATGTACACGCCATGGTTTCAGTGGCACGGGTTGCTGCTGCAGTTGCTGCGGTTACTGCGGCAACCACAAGTTCAGATGCCCAGACCTCCAAGATGGCCGCGGCCATGGCGTCGGCCACCGAGCTGCTGACTTCACACTGCGTCGAGATAGCGCAGCAGGAAGGGGCGCGCCATGAGCAGGTGGCCTGTGCCATCCAGTCTGCCGTTGGTGTTAGAAGTTCTGGCGATCTGATGACGCTCACAGCAGCAGCAGCTACTGGTAAGGAATTAATGATGATCTCTTACTGAAAATCTGAAATCTTTGTATGATTTTTCATACGATAAATTGAGTTCACATGAACTGTTTGATGCTTCAGCTCTTCGAGGCGCTGCAACGATGAAGCAGAGGGTGCAGCGAGAGATGAGAAGCAATGCAAGTGTTCTTCCTTACGAGAAGAGCCATTCATGGAGTCCTGACATCTGGTGCAAGGAGGGGGAGTTACTAAAACGCACAAGAAAAGGTAAAAAAAAGAACACCATTTACAGCACTGGGATACAAACAAAAAAAAGATAATAATTAACATATGGACTTAAGCATGATCAACATAACTAAGGTGCAAAATTTCATTCTTGATGCAGGAGATTTACACAAGACACGAGTCTCTATATACATCAACAAGAGGTCACAGGTAGGAACATTTCATCTACCAAATGCTTAAGCTACTAGACAGAAGTGAGCAATTACTAACAACACAGCCAAATGACAACAGGTCATATTGAAGTTGAAGAGCAAACACATAGGAGGAGCACTATCAAAGAACAACAAGAGTAAGTTTCAGTACCAACAAAAGCTTACCTGCTTTCTGACTCAAACAGAGTAGAGTCCATGAAATTTCAGTGCTGAAAATTGTAGCTGTAATTGGGTGCAGGTGTGGTTTATGGTGTGTACAATGAGCTTCCCACCTGGGTTGAGCAAGCGAAACATTTCACAGAGGAGACTTGCTGCTTTGGCCTGAGCACGGCACAGGGTCTGGTAGAGTTTGAGTGCGAGAATAGCACGAGCAAACAGAAGTGGGTCGATGATGTGAAGAATCTGCTTCGACAAGTAGCTGCAGATGTGCAAGTTGAAAATAAGCTGGGATCAGTGAAGCTCAGTTAATGTAGTTCATACAAGTGTACACTATTTTCATGTTGGCAGGTAGTGCATTATAGAAGGTGCCATTTGATGCCAGGCGTATATATTGATGTACTCTTTATGTTGTCAGGTAATTTTGTACTGCATCACACACAAAATGGTGAAATACAAAATAGATTAGTATATTTTAGTCTACTGTCTACTCTGGTCTGTTGTAAGACATTCCAACAGCTTGCCTAAATGAACAGGTTTATAACTTAAAGATCTACTGTTAAAATCAATGGCCATTGCCACTGAAGAAGGTTCTCACCAAATTGGAGATGCTAGAAATATCACCTCTCAAAAGGGAAATGTCTGACAAATATTCCTCATGAACTTGCAATAGCATGAGTATTAATAGGATGAAACATGCCAAATAAAGGATGAACATTCCAAAGACTGGGGCTTAATATATGACAGATAATCAATGGCAGACGGTACTAGTAGCTCATATCTGTATTTCGCCGGAATGACCGAATGAGGTCATTTTTAAATCAATGGCAGGAGGGATTATTTCTCAAAATAAATTTATTTTTAGTTTTTAGATATAATGTTTGAGTTTTATCTAATTTAAGAAAAAATATGATTAATAATTTTGTTGTTATTAGATGATAAAACATAAATAGTACTATATGTGTGACTAACTTTTTTGATTTTTTTAATAAATTTTTGAAATAATACGGATGATCAAACATCGAGGACACATAAACGAAGAAAAACGAAGAAGATAAAATTCTTTTTGGATGGAGAGAGTACGCATAAGTGTGAGTGTGAGACTGTACATGGTGGATTGTTGGAGATAGGAGCAGAAGAGGTCGAGTGCACGGTGGACACGCGTGTGTGCGTCCTGCAGTGGGAGGAGTCCTATTGGATCTTCAGCTAATGCTGTGTTTAGTTTGCAAAATGATTTTGCAAAAAACATTATATCATACGTACGATCACATATTTGATCATATATTTAAAATATTAAACGTAGTCTAATTATAAAATAAAAATTTAGATTCCGTCTAGAAACTACGAGATGAATCTTTTGAATCTAATTAGTCCATCATTAGCGCATGTTGGTTACTGTAGCACTTATGGCAAATTACGTACCAATTAGGCTCAAAAGATTCGTCTCGCGATTTTCCCCATAACTATATAATTAGTTTTAATATTCATGTATATTTAATGCTTTATTTAAGTATTCAAAGATTTGATGTGATGTTTTTGGGAAAAATGTTTAGAAACTAAACAGAGGCTAAGGGTTGATGTTTCTTTTGGAAGAAAGGAAATGACAATTTAATTTTTTAACAAGTCACCTGGGGAGAGGTTTCCTACATAAATTTCATTTTAAAAAAGGAACGGAGAGGTACAAAATATTTGTTAAAGCCCATTAAAAACTTAAAAATTTTCACAACAAAATAGGTTTTCTTATACATCTGTTGGCGCTGAAAATAACAATCAACGATCACACACGTAGGCCTGGGAATCAATCTTAGACCATTCCAGTGCGGGACCTAATTCTTAGATATACCGGGTGTGCCAGTCAGTTTGATCCTGTAACTGACAAGATACGACATGGAAACAGTTAATCCTGAAATCGCTATCGGCCGGATAGCCGATACCATCATAGGACCCTAGCCGATAGACTAGACGATCGACTTTACAGGAATTTCGTGATAACATGTATAAACATACTCAATCGATTAAGTTAGAAGTAGGATAAATACCAGATAAGTCAACCAGCAAATCAATCTCAAAAGATCAGACCCAACCGAGACAGTTTTAAGATTAATCAGCCGATCGGACCGCTCCAACATTTATCACCCGCTAAATTACTAACCGATATGAGACTGAACATGGAATTTATACGATAAACTGACATGCTATACTAATCATTCGCGTAAAACAATATTAACCAACAACATGTATGCCATAGCAGATCTAGAAGATCAAAACTAATCGAGACAGTACAGATCTAAGCATAACCACGCACGGCATCAGATAAATATCATGGCATGTGAATAACGAGATAGCAAAGTAGTGTAATCCATCAATCAATCTATTAAACTCAGCCGACCGGACAGACTTTTATGAACAGATCATACCAAACATAAATAGATCAGACTTAACCGAGACAGTATGTAGTTTCGCTTGATATAACCACAGAAACATGAAGATCATCATGTTTAACCGGCTAATCAATGAATTACTCAAGATAACGCTGGCTAGAACTCCAGCAGTAAGCCCCCGCAAGCCTCTAATCCAATCTAATAACATGAACCAAGCAAATCTAATTGATCGGACTGAACCGAGACAGAATTAGATCGGCAAGACTCACACGAACAGATCGGACAGAAGAACTTACGAAGACTTGATCGAGAACTAGCATTACCTCAAGCCAAAACATATTAAAATAACGATAGAACTCAGCCCACCGATCAACTAAACGGAGGATCAGATATGACCAAGACAGCTCTGTCTTAGTTGATCGACGGGTTTCTGACGAACTCGAACTTATATTGCGAAGCTGACAAACCCCGCGCCGAAAGCTCAAGCAAGTCGAAGATCTGAGGCGATGCGCCAAGTTCAATTGATTGAGAGATAATTTACAAAGACCCCGGGCACTTATATTTATAGCCCCGGGAAATAACTAACCGGATAAAAATCCGCTACTACCTAACTTTACATTATTCGGACTCTAATTAAATAACAGAATTCTAAACAAACTTTGAGTTAAATCCTAATTAATCTACACGGACTCACCATTAACTACCAAACTTATCTCCAGACTCTGAGCCTAATCGGACTCCCATTCTTATCCGATTCGAACTCTATCGGCTGCAATCTCTTTACGTCCAACTTCATGTTCCCAGCTGATTCAAGCCTCCTTGTCCGATTCGGTCTTTAACCATGTTTTAATCCAATAACACTTATTTGCCAAAATCTGAGTTAACAACATCCCACATCCCACATGGTACGATGATGGTACGATCGTTAGACTCACGCGAATGCTATGGTATTAACAAATCGAGTTTATAATGTAGCCCTAAAAAGCTTTTATACCATAGTTGCCGTTGCTTTAGTTTATATCCAATATATGTTTACCAGACAAGATCTGGTTACTTTGATAAATGATCTTTGGTTAAATTTATTATCTTTTCTATTGCAACATACAGGCACCAACTAGTATTTTTTTCAAAAGAAAAAAAAATAAAAAGAAAGAAACAAGGAAACGCATGAAGGCAAGTCGACAACGTGGCAGCTCCCCACATATTCGCTCCGATTCCGATACGGAATTCGTGCTCGCTGATCAATGTCGGATTCGGCCCCCGCTCGCGTTCCGGGCTATAAATCCATGGCCTCCCTCGCATGCTGCTGCACCTGCACTGCTCGTACGTTTACATGGACATGGAGATGGAGGTATACAGGGTGATGGCGACGAGGAATCGGTTCGCCTCTCGAATTCGCAGCGTCCACCGATTTGTCAAGACCAGTGTCGTCGCCGCCGCCGGGCTACTCGGCCGCCGCCATCCGAGCGACGCCGACGGTTCACCGCCGCTGCAGACGTGCGTCCTCGATGGCAACAAAATGGCTATGGTGGTCGACGTCGACCGCCTGCTCACGATGAGACCGTCTTCGTCGGCGTCCACCGCGCTGTTCCCGCCCTTCTTCCTCCTCGCCGTCGAGGCAGGCGGCTTCGTCAGGGGCCTCGTCCTCCTCGCCCTCTACCCGGTGATGCGCCTTATGACGGAGGCGGTTCGCCTGAAGGCCATGGTCATGGTCTGCTTCCTTGGGCTGCGCCGCGCCGACGCGGCCCGGGCTGGTAGGGTCGTGCTCCCCAAGTATTTCTCCCGGGAGGCGGCGGCCATGGAGGCGCTGATCAAGGCGGTGGCTTCTTTGCCCAAGGAGGTGACGGTGGCGGCGGTGAGCCGGTCGTTCCCCACGGTGATGGTGGAGACTTTCTTGAGAGAGTACGTGGGGTTCGACGCGGTGGTCGGGAGGGAGGTCAAGTCTGGTCGAGGACACTTCGCCGGAGTCATGGACGGCGACGACAACATGGAGAGGTTTAGGGATGTCGTGAGCAAGACACCGAAGAATGCTGGGCCGCGGCCACTGATCTTCCACGACGGCAGGCTGGCGTTCACGCCGACGCCCGCGGCGGCACTCGCCATGTACGTCTACCTCCCCCTGGGCATCGCCCTCTCCGTCGTCCGCATCGCCATTTCCACCCTGCTTCCGAGGAGCGTGTCGGGGGCCTTCGCCGCGCTCGCCGGCGTGAGGCTACGCGTCACCGGCACGCCCCCAACGGCGGTGGCCGAGGACGGCGGCGAGACCGAACGCCACGCCGCCGGCCGGCTCTACGCCTGCAACCACCGCACGCTCCTCGACGCGATCGCTGTCTCGGGCGCGCTCGGGAGGCCCGTCTCCTCCGTGTGCTACAGCCTGGGCCGCCTGTCGGAGCTGCTCTCGCCGATCCGGCTGCTCCGGCTGACGCGCGAGCGCGAGGAGGACCGGCGCCGCATGGCGTCTCTGCTGTCGCGCGGCGACGTCGTGGTGTGCCCCGAGGGGACGACGTGCCGGGAGCCGTACCTGCTCCGCTTCAGCCCGCTGTTCGCCGAGCTCGCCGACGAGGTGAACCCCGTGGCCGTGCACGCCGCCGCGGGCATGTTCTACGCCACGTCGACGTCGCCGCTCGCCAAGTGCTTCGACTCGGTGTTCTTCATGATGAACCCATCGCCGGAGTACAGCGTGAGCTTCCTGGAGCCGGTGGCCACGGCCGGCGCCGGCGGCAGCATCGAGGTGGCGAACCGGGTGCAGCGCGTGATCGCCGACAAGCTCGGGTACGAGGCGACGGCTCTGACGAGGAAGGCCAAGTACTTGCTGCTCGCTGGCAACGAAGGGGTCGTGGCAAAGAAGAACTAATCGTGGGAATAAATCTGTTTTAGTGTACAAGAAAATTGATTTGTAGTTCTTTTTTATTGGTTCTGTGCAGGATAATCTGTACAATTCTGCCATTTTATTTGATAGAAGAAATCTAAAGTATGTTTGTATTTGAGTGATTCAATCTCTTCACCTTGTACTCTAAAATCTTTTCTGAGATTTTTATGAGTAAAGTCATCTTTAGTATCACGAGATGTGCCGGTTCATTATATGTATATTAAGAAATCTAAACACATCGAACATATTCGTTTTTATTAAACAAAGAGAGTACGAAGCTCTTTTATTTTACAAGAAATAGGTAAAAGGGCTCATAATGGGTCACGGTACAAACTAGAAACTACTAAAGTCCCCATAACATTTGCAAGCTCTTGCAGTGGTAAAAATGGGTAAAAGGCTCCTTGGTATATTCGTAAGGGACACACGCACCGTCATTAACCATGAGTCCATGATCAGTCAAATCAACATCTCTAACAGCTCATCTAAATTTAGTCATCCATATCTTTATTTAAATGATCATCTAAACTAGTTTCATCCTTCATATCTCTATATACTTGACTAGATCATTTATATATGATATCCTCTCTATCTCTTGGAGGATAGAGAGATCATATAAATATAAAGATTTTTTCTGCTAATATGGATGGATCTCAATTTGTAGTCTTCGTCCTGTAGGATGGGATAGATGGGCTGTTGAGGATGCTCTAAGCAAAGAGCAACGTTTTATCCCAGATAAATGTTCCAAGTGTTCAACCAATTAAGAGCATCTCTAAGAGAATGATAATATTTTGCTATCCAAAAATTTGTATTGGGTTCATCTAAAAAATTATTGGACATAAAAATTACACATTCCTCCAACAGAAATCTAAAAATGAATAACTTGTATTAGAAACTCATATTTTTGACTCAAATTTAGGATATAATTGAGATAATTTCAGGCATGAGTAAATATTAGGAATGCATTTGGTAATCTGTTGGAGATATATTTTCTAGTCTAATTTCTAAAATTTGGTTTTAGAGATAAACTTTAGACATCTCTTTGGAGATGCTCTAACAAACTCTCTTTGTGCCGATACTGAGAAACGTTTTATCAGTAGGCACACGGGTTACAAAGGTCAGTTTCTTTTCTCACTCTGTTATTCATATATATTCCTATGCTTGTATTGTATCTCTACTATTGGTATGTCCTCGACATCGCCATGCCCAGCGACTACAGTCTTGCTGCTCCATTCTCTGCTGTAGTGCTGGGATGATTCCCGGCCACGCTCATTTCTTGCACTGGTGGGGGGTTGACGATGGTGATCCGATCAGCATTGTTTTCTGCAAGGCGGCCCTTCCTTTCTCGATGCTCCTGACAGTTCGCGCACAAGTGCAGGCAGCAATGGACCAGGCAAGGATCACATGGTGAATCCTGGTGGAAAGAGAGAAACAGTATGACATGTGAAACAGAGCTCTGCACGTCTAGGTGGTAATGCAGGAATGGTGAAAAAAAAAAACATTGTACTAATCCTAAGATCATGAAAACATCGAACATGCATCCTAACACGAGATAGTCATCAAAAGTGAACTATTCATAGAAGAATTATATATGGAAAGTGACTGAACCCCCTGCAATACAGAAAAACTTGTGACAGTTCTATCTTAAATTCAACTCTTGCCAAGAGTGTTCTAAACAAAATCATCATGCTGAAGCCAGATTTAAATGGAGTTACCACACAACTGAGCTATCCAGTTCTATCTACATAGCTTAACCATCAAAAGCTGAAATATTCTTATTAGTTCGTAAAATGATTATCTCATAAGACAAATGCAACTGCTAGTGTTATTTTCTAGAAACAACAGTTGCTCATTGATGTCAATCTGAACATAATATTAAACGCAGAACTGAATGGTATGATGTAAAAAAGGAAAGTCATGGAGGGTAAAAAAACCTTGAGATGATATTTCCTCTGGAGTTGTTGACGAAAAATACCGGTATAGGTAGCAAATAACCACCAACTAAACATCAGTCCTTCACCAATCAGGACTGATGTGCTTGGATCAATACAAGGAAAAATCACTGTTAGGATTGCTAATGCAATGCCACCTTCAACACAGACAGCATGGCAAGTGCAAGGTGTGGTCCATGGGATATCTTCTCTTAGGGCCTCAACATTACGTCCAAACAACACACAAGGGCAAAACAATCCAGTTCGGCCTAAAAACAGAGAATGCAAGAAGTTCAGGATAAAAAAAATAAGAAGTATTCTCGGAATATGGATGATCAACCCTGAAATGATAAGAGAAGAATGATTCTTCTCCAACAAATAAACTATCAACCTCCAAAAAATTGTTCATACTAATGAATACAGAGTGGAATGATGAGACAATATATACCCATTAGAATTAATTAAGTGTCAGAAGTGGGTTTGTCTGGGCAGCATAATCTACAACAAATTTGGTGGTGATTAGGCATGAAAACGGCACGGAAACCACATTTACCATTTCCATTTCCATATCTTTTTCGAAATCGGAAACATCAGATACGAAAACGGAATCGAATATTATCGAATGCGAAATCGGAGCGGATACGGTAACGGAAATTTATCGCACTATAAAAACTCTCAAACCAAGGTTTCAATTTTTTTCTAAAACAGTAGATCAAAAATTTCAAACATTAGCAACTAACCATACCACTTTTTATCATTACGACCAAGTTCATAGGTCACTTTGTTAATGATAGTCTAAATACCAAATTAAGGTTGTAATTTACAATTTATTATAATAAAGTGCAATTCACACAGATTATTATAAAAATTCACATACCATATTACAAAATAAAACGTGCATCATACAAGTTGCTACAAGGTAAAGTGTTTGTATATATGTTTTGATTAAGGACTTAAGGCTAATTTGCTGAAGTGGGCTGGGTCATTTAGGTTGATATCATGAATTTATTTCATATAGGCCTGCAGAAAAGTTCCGAGAAAAATTCCGGAAAGTCTCCGACCGGTTCCGATTTCTGACGGATAGTGCCCTTACCGTATCCGTTTTTGTTTCCGAGAAAAAAATTCGAATCTGTTTCCGTTTCCGAGAAATTCCGAAAAAATTCCGACCGACGATTTCCGTTTCCTATAACTAGTCCGGGATCCAGAAAGATTCCGAACCGTTTTCATCCCAAGTGGTGATCCCTCTAAAGCTTCATCACGCCAAATTGCCAATATGGGCAATAAAAAAGGGAGTACATCGAAATATATGACTGACAAAATCAAGAGTTCGAGCACACAGCACTACCCTGTAGAAGTAGAAAAAAACTAGGGCCAAAACCACAGCTACCATTATATATGAAGAAACACTACCCTGTAGAAGCACACATGACAAAACACTACCCTTGTACATTTTGGTCATCTATCTGCTCAATGATTTATCACAACAAATGTATTATGCTGGGAAGGTGTAGATATTTCAGATAAAGATTTAAGAAAACATCCTCCATATTGAGAACATTGAGTAACATAAAAAAGAAACCTGCATTACATCAAACACTGGTGGAAAGTTCGATGGTATATTTTTTCGAACAAACCAGTTAATGGGTATCAAACCGCAAACTTTTGATGGTATATTTCTAAACTTGCACTCTTTAGATGGGTACAGAACCAACTTAAATGCCAAACCCACTCTCAGGTCTCAACCCATTCCAGTTTCCAGGAGTTAAATCTGAAACACCTATTTCCCCTGAAATTATAGGCGTTTCAGTCTCCATTTAACACATGGAAACCAGATAATATGTGTGACCACGGTAACTCATTTGCACAATAAGGGTGTACGACAGTATGACCTCTGAATCCAGATCTATCAATTGAAATCAAATCCAAACCCTACACAGATTTTCACATAGGAATTCGTGACTGGCATATCAAAGCATCAAGAGAACTGGAGGCACACTTTCCTCCGGCGATTCCTCAAAATTAAAACAGGCAAGACCGTCCGCACGAATCATGATCAGGGAGCGGGGAAAACTACCATGATTAGAGTCAGACATTTCCAAGGCGGAAATGGAAAGGGCGAGGGAGAAATGGTACGAGACGTACAGCTCTCGGCGTCCTCGGCGCACCCGCAGATGCCGGTGGTCCACGGCTCGTCCGCCGGCGCCTGGTAGCTCTCCGGCAGCGCCTGCCCGCACTCCCCGCACCTCCTCTGCTCCAGCTACGCGAACACGACGCACGCACCCACCTCGAACCAGTCAGATCGGACCTCACCAGCCGGAGACACACCCCCACAAACGAAAATCGCGTGAGGGATGGTTATGGCGCGGAGACCTGCGGGACGGCGACCGGCTGGTTGAGCTCGCCGGGGCGGATGTCCTCCGCGGCGGGGGCGTCCTGCAGGTCCCTCGTCAGCTTCACGTACCGCGACGGGTGGCCGGCCTCCTCGGCCATCGCTCCCCCTCGGGGCAGAGCGCTTGCGATCGCCGAGGATTTGTTGGGTTTTGGGGGGCTGCGTCGCGTCGCGTCGAGGTGGCGCGACGACGACGAAAGCGCCGGCTGCGCGGCGGGGGGGTCGGTGCGAGGGCGATCCGACCGCCGAGGCTTCGTGGGCCTAGGCCTGCGAAACATTGGAGGCTTAGTGGGCCGTTAGGCCGCTAATGTCGGAGCCTTGTAGGCCTTAGGAAAAAGTCCAACAGAGAGTCCCTATACTTCAAGATAGTTTGTTTTTCGTACGTTAGCTGTAATATTAGAAACATATATCTCTAAACTCATAGAATCTGTTTATAAAGATCTCTCGGCAATATTGATTTTTTTTTACCGCTTCTGCTGACATGGCGATCGGTGGGTCCCACATGTCAGACTTAAAGGCCAAAATAATCAAACATTATTTAATATTATTACAATGGTTTCCATGAGTAGTAATATAATAATACCTAAGGCCTCGGTGTTTTCTAGGCTAACCACCAATTTTAAAATCATTTTCTTGTTTCTTCTCGCACATTTGTAATGTAATATATATGCGCATGCATTTTAACAACATCTTGCACGCAATGATCTCTCCGTCTCTCCGAGACAGTGGGAAAAATGTGCCATGTTTCAGCTAGCGATCACATTAGCAATATATATAGTACACCACTAGTATCATTAAGGATGAACTTAAAAATGAATTCTTCAGTGATCACATAGTACTCGTCGTATATCTACCTTAATTAAATCCTTGATTAAACTTAATTTTTTCAACCAATGCATGCTTGGCCTAGCTATGTACGTACGTACGTATATATATACGAAGATATCGAACTAAATCAATTGCTGGTGATCGATGGCTATGACCGGAACCATCCGAGGTCGAGCCGCCCGGGCTCGTAGCCGCCGGCGGCGGCGGCGGCGGAAGACGGCGGCGGCGTGGCGCCCTCCTCGCCGTCGGGCACCTTGGCGAAGCGGCCCTTCACGCGCGGCCGCATCTCGGCGTAGGCCTTGCGCGAGGCGTACCGGATCTGCTTCTCGTACCGCCTCCGCTTCCTCTTCTCCTTGTACCGCATCACCTTCGCCTCCCGGTCCATGGCCGGGTCGCCGGCGACGGCGCCGCCGCTGCTCAGGACACCGTTGCCGACGACCGCCGCCGCGTCTTTTGCGACGACGGAGCTCGCCGCGTCAGTGAACGTGCTCCCACCGAAGGACATCTGAAAAGGAAAAAAAATGCCGTCACTTAAATTAGTTATACAGGTTATATGGTTAATTACCTGCAGGTAGTTGACAGTTT
Organism: Oryza brachyantha; assembly: GCF_000231095.2. NCBI lineage: Eukaryota > Viridiplantae > Streptophyta > Magnoliopsida > Poales > Poaceae > Oryza > Oryza brachyantha. The sequence continues at coordinate 15,361,503 of NC_023172.2, forward strand.
CTGAAAGGAATTAACGGTAAAGGTGTGCCAACCCCATTTTTTTCTTACGCTTATAAACCAAAATTTAAATTTTAATATTAAATTTTAAGATTTTTACTGAAATTTATTTTCCAGTCTAAACTTTCAGATCCCTAAGAATACATATATAAAAATTTTATTAATAGATAATTTTTCGTTTACAAATCACCCCATGACAGTTGACCCAACCGTTAAATTAATGCTCCTGCTACTTGATTTCAACAGTACAAGTAGTTAGAGTCATAGAGTTGTATGCATGGATACCTGCACTATTGCACTTGAATTAGTAACTGCTACTGTACACGATTGAGTATATATGCTTGTATATACGTACGTACATATACATGCATGATACATATACATGCATGATGTTATACACACTGTAAGCATATGGTATCTTTAATTTTCCTCGGATATACAGGGGTTGTTTAGATGGGGCTAAACTTTTAGCCCCACGTCACATCGATGTTTGAACACTAATTTAAAGTATTAAATATAGACTAATCAAAAAATTAATTTCATAAATGAGAGCTAATTCGTGAGACGAATTTTTTGAGCCTATTTAATCTATAATTAGGAAATGTTTACTGTAGCATCACATAGGCTAATCATAGATTAATTAGGTTCATTAGATTCGTCTCATAAATTAGTCCAAGATTATACATGGGTTTTATTTTATAGACCACGTTTAAGTGCCAAAACATCCGATATGACTAGGGACTAAAGTTTAGCCCCTAAAAACAAATACCACCGTACTATTCTTAAATGGAGTCGTACATATGAGGTGCACGTGCACCTGTCCCATTTGAGCTATATACATGCCAGCTGATCTACAAATTGCACGCCGATAGTCGCAATTCAAGCCCCTAATCGGTAGACAGTTGTTCAGAGTTAATTGAATAATGCAGCCTAATGCAAAACCGACTAATCTAATTATGAGTGCACCTTGTGTTTTAAACTGATTTTTGACCGGAAATGAAGCCGATAGATTTACAGGTGTCAACCTGCGGCATCAATCAAATTAAGATGAACTACGGGTTGTCCAACAAGGCAACAATGATACAGAAATTAGCAGTAGCACGACAGCATTAGATGAGATGTTGAGAACCCAAATGAGTAGTCTTGGCTGGTAGCTAGCTACCTGGGTTAGGGAATGAAACGTAATTAAGTGTGTAAGAAATCGTAATGCAATATTGATCTTTCAAAAGAGAGGCAGCTTGCAAGTACGGTAATTTTACAGAACAGGTCTTTTTTATGAAAAGGAAGGGGTCATTGTTCGACTATTTCAGGAAAAATATTCAAACGTTATATTTACAAACAATAAATAATTTATTCATAAAATTCTTATATGCATGCTCTTGGCGGTAAAAAATGAAAAAAAAACTTTAATAAAAAATTTTAAAATTAACTCTAAATTTAATATTAAAAAATTCAAATTTTAACTTACAAGCATGAACAGAGAAAAATATGAGGAAAAATATGAGGGGGAAGCATCTTATACTCTAAAAATGCACCGATATATACCATCCCCGCATGATTGATGAACTCCATATGCCATAGTAATTTTCATATACAACCGGCTAAATACACGTGTTTTACTACGGAGAAATATAAATTGTACGCATATTAGTATGGCTCGAAACTTGTATTTTGAGGATAAAAAATAGAACAACATATAGGGTTATTTTAAAATATTTTATATACACAAAGAAATAGTTGGTAAGAAAAATATATAACATAGTTGGTGGATAGTTGGTGGATGACATATTTATTGCCACCACCGATATCTTCCTCTCTTTTCTTTTAGAGTAGAATAGATTATACGGAACTTTCCATCAGTCACACATATGCCCTTTGCTACATTTCCCAAACCGAAGAGATTTAGCTTAGAACTGTCACATCATTTCAGAACATAGACCTTTTAAGGCAATTATCAGTTTCTTACTTTTTTTAAAAAAAGGCAGTTATTTTCTTTTGCCACTAGCTGAATGTGACATGTTATCTCTGAAAAAGACGAGTTAAAAGCAAGGGTACACATGGTGCACTGTTATGGATCGGCTTAGCTCTCCTAATTAGCTGGAGTCTCGGACCGGAAAATTGACACCGTTTGACATTTTGGGCAACTCATTATTAATTTGCATGTGCAGCTATAATCTGTAGCATATATGCATATTAAAACAAGGTTTAAATTAATTAATGGGAAAATTGAGGGGGCAAGAGAGATCGAGCCGAATTCGAACCACTCACGATTGTGCTGCTCGACGTCGCCGGGTTGCCGCCGGCGCCGCCGAGCCCGAGGCTGGCCTCGAGCACCGCCGCGGCGGCCTCGCCCCGGGTGAGCGGCACGTCGAACGTGAGCCCGTGCCCCGGCTGGTACTGCGCGTACGCGTCGAACGCCTGCGGCCGATGCTGCGCTGTCGCCGTCGCGCCGTTGCCGACAGCCATGGCGACCGCGGCCGCCGGCCGGTGCAGCTGGTGGTCCGTGCCGCCGGGCGGCGCTGGGTCGTTGAACAGCCACGCGACGCTCTCGTGGTCGTCGTGGCCGAAGAACTGGAACTCCTGCAGCCCAGCCGCCGCGCCTCCCCCTCCCCCTCCATCCCCTTCCACCACCGCCATCTCCTCTTCCCCCACCACCCCCTGATGCTGGAACATCGCCGGAAACCCCCGGTTCAGGTCCGCCGCTATCCCGCACCTCACCCCTCCTCCTCCACCACCACCGCCGCCGCCGCCGCCCCGCCTCTGCAGCATCTGGCACCCGCACTCCCCCATCCCTCCCCCACACGCCCCGCACGCGGCGCTCGACGCTGCCGACATGCCGCCTCCCCTTAGCTACTCCTACTCCCACTCCTAGCTGCCACTACCACAGCTTCCACTGCACCACCACCACACCTCGCTGTGTGGTCGCGCGCCGCTTGTTTGCTTGTGCAAGTAGCAAACGAGGGGAGGTGAGGTCGGTCATGTAGTGGTCGTCGGGGCCGCGCGGCGGCGTGTGTGTGGCGGAGAAGAAGCAAGCTAGGGCAGCGAGGCTCAGGCGCGGGGGGGAATAAGTACGGGGGGTGGGGGCGCCGCCGCGGGCCAATCGGAGGGGAGGAAGAGATGTGAGGCGACGCGGGGATTTCCGACGTGGAGGATCCGGAGCCACCTTTGCGCCGGGATCACTTGGCGCCTCCCCATTGGCCGCCGGCACATGCACATCTCTGCCCGGATTCTCTGCGGCCGCCCGTGCTGTGTGTGATCTGCTGCCACTAGCATTTCTACTAGCTAGCACCTTTATTGTCGATGGAACACTTGAACTGGATGGATGGATGGATGGTGCGTGATACTGTTCAAAGTGTAAAGTAAGATTTTGTGGTGGTTAGCGCATCGCGAATCACGGTGATTTTAGTCTCAAGTCTTTGATATTGACTAATGGGTTATGGGTACTGGTGTCGAGACGATTATTGGGTAGAACGTTGGCTGGTGATTGTGCCGTTATGGTCAATTGATTCACTAAATTGACACTAGAAAAAAGACACATCAAACAATATTTCTTCTGTAGAAGAGACTGTGTGGACTCAACCGCAAGTCTATATAGTATCAAGTAAATAGTTATGGATACCTATGACGAAATGACTATCGGCTAAGACAACAGTGCAGTAGTCAGTGATTAGGGATGGCCGAATTGCTAAATCGGTGCTCGAGAAGAAAAATTCATTTGTACGAAAATCATCGACGAGTTTTTAGGAACCGCTGATAGGTAGTATTGCGCTGATACTTCGATTTGGGTCTCTATCTTGAATGTTCCACAAAAGGCTTGAATGGGGGAATTCGAGTCCATATCATCCACTCATGGCGAAAATGGCGAAAAGGCTTGGCCACAGGCGATCCACGTTTTTGACAAGCGGGATATGGGGGTTGATGTGTGGATATCGCCATTCCTCATCTAAGACTGTATGTACTAAACCATCGCATATGGGTCGCTAACAAACATAATTAGCTTACACGTGACAGTCCATAATACTCAACTATCAACTAAGCTCACGACAAAGATACTCCCTCCGTTTCATAAGGTAAGATGTTTGATTTTTTCTTGTAATGTTTGACCATTTGTCTTATTCAACAAATTATGGAAATATCATTTATTTTGCTTGTGACTTATTTTATTATTAAAAGAACTTTATGCACGATTGTTATTTTTTTATATTTGTACTAAATTTTTGAATAAGATGAATGATCAAATATTGCAATAAAAAAATCAAACATCTTACATTATGAAATGGAGGTAGTACTTCTTAATTATGTGCACGTCATGGCTGGATTGATTTAGCACTAGCACAGCAATATTAGATGTGATAACAAATGAAAAATAATTTATGAATAAAAACTTTATGTATGTGAAGAATTCTCAAAATGTAGGATTAAAATTTCAATTTTGACTTATGCTTAAAATATTGGTATGCATGATTGATTTAGCGTCAAACTGAACCTGGCAAAACTCTGAACTTCTTTAATCAGATCTAGCATACGTACAGTTACCGATATGCTTGCATGCAAAATATATTATGATGTGTTTAGATGACTAGTCAATTTGACTAGCTAGCTTAAGCTTAGCAAGCTTGCTAGTGATCAAGCAGATTTGTGTGGCTGAGACGTGCCGCATACTATGTTGTGCACTAAGGACAGTGACTGCGGCGAATGCCAGCGTGGGTATGATAGACATGCATAGCACGGAAAGATGTGTACGTAATGTTCAGTGGCTGTAAATTGGTCAATGAGTGTAGATCATGCATATGCTTGCTTGTATAGGGGCATGGTAGTTAAAAGAACGGTTTATACGTTTGCTGTATATAAAGCAGAGCTAGTGTACTTCTCAGATTCTCAGAGTACACAAATACTTATTTGGTTTCATATTATAAGATTTTCTAATTATGGCTATATTTATATTTATATGAAGTTAATAAATTTAGACATATATATACAAACCCCATATATATATATGGATAAATAGATAAATCTGGATAATTACAATATAAAATGGATGGAGTAAACATTTAATCTATTTATCCATGATATGCTAGACATTGGTTGATGGCAAATAAGAAGTATATACTGTACGAACGTAGCCGGAACTACTCATTAGGTAGGGTGGGGCAACCGACACAGCTACAACCCGCGTCACCCCAACCCCCTACGAAGCTATGGCCAATCTAGGAACAATCTGAAGGAAGGCAAGCAGTCATTCACCACAAGTGCGTCATAGCAGACGAGCAATGACACCGGTGCCCTAACTCCCTCTCGTATTGTTCTCGATTGATCAAGCGAATCCCCAATGCGACACACGATAGCCATCACCGGATCGCCTGAACAACGTCCGACCGCTCCGTCGCCCATCAAGTTGCCACAGCCTGCAGTGTTGCCACCCGCCGGCACTCGACGCCTACCCCTGATGGCCGTGGTGTTTTCTGCACTGTGTGTACAGGCTAGACTACTACTCTGGTGTCTTTTTTTCTTGGTATTTTCTTGGTATGCCCTTATACACTGTCTTCTTAACATGTATACTTGATTAGTTAACTATTAAATTTGAGTTATATTTTAGAAATTGACATGTCTTCTGCTATCTTTTAATGTATTGTGAATTATATATTTACAAGTATCTTTATTTCAAAATAAAATATATATCTATGCTATTTTACGCATTAATTCATCGAGTATAGTATTATGTATAGTACTCCCTCCATCTCATAATATAAGATATTTAATTTTTTAGTTGCAATGTTTGATCATTTATCTTATTAAAAAAATGAAAATATCATTTATTTTGCTTGTGATTTACTTTATTATCAAAAGAATTTTAAACACGGCTTGTCATTTTTAAATTTGTACTAAACTTTTGAATAAAACGAACAATCAAACATTGCAATAAAAAAAATCAAACATTTTATATTCCGAAACGGATTTAGTATATGTTTATTTGTCTTTATCGAGTACGCCCATCTGTTTTTTTTTCGTGGTTCCTCCACTAATCTGCTGAAAACAAATGACACATGTGCTCTCGGATGTCACTGTACGTGTACAGGCAGGCATCCAGGTTACACACGCATAATATATCATGTTTATTTAATGCTCTTGTACACTTTTTGTTGCTTGCATAGGTACTAGAAAACACGCACGTGTAACAGTTCTAGCCATACAACAAATTGGGGTTCATGAGGAAACGAGGATTTGTTGTATGGCATTAAAAAGAAAATAAAAAGGTAAGGTGGAACAAGTAGCTCCTTTGGGATTGTGGTAAGAAGCTACTCTGTACCACGGCCGACTTATTTTCTACGGCTTACCTTCGTATTTCTTGAACCGTTAATCTCTATATTTTTAAAATCCAGTTTATTAGATTTTTAATTTTATAATAATTAATTTTATTGTCTATATAATAAAATAGTAAATAACTATCATAAAATTAGATAATATTTTATCTTTTATCTTTCGTCTAGCCAGGAACGCAGCCCACTAGACTTAGCTGGATGGAGATCCCATATGCAACTACGACGTCAGTGGCTGTGAATTCTCCAATGTTAACGTCGGTCAATTAGCCGATGCCTTCGGCGATTCTGTGGCGAGCAATGATTCACAACTTAGCTACCGCAGTTCGTTAGTTTCGTTTTATTTCCTTCCTTACACCATAAATAAGCTAATATATCACTTTTTTACACATGTGGTTATGTAAAGAATTGAGAAAAATTACAAAGTGCCTCATAAGTGTTATTCGAGTGACATCGTTACAAAATAGAAAAAAACAATGTTAAATTTACAAATGTCTATAGCTCTAAGCCTACTCTTACATAGGGTTATAGGGGTAATTGTTGGTATTTTAGGGAAAATGATAAACAACGTATTTACAAATAAAAAATATTTTATTAATAAAAAATATCTATACATGTTCTTGCGATCTAAAGCCAAGACTAAAAAATAAAGCATAATGAAAGAGACATAAGTCAACTCTAAATTTAAGGTTGAAAATTTATAACTTTTTACTTATAAACATAAACAGAAGTATGAAGTGAAACGGTGAGGGTGATAAAGTTGTAGTTAGTTCTTATTATTAAACTTGGTCTAAAGAAAGATAAACATTTCTAATTACTCCAAGCTTAATTCTAATGCTACATCTTTGTGAATAAGAATTAATCCGGTTACTAATTTTTTTTTTGGATTTTGTCCAAGCATAGGGGAAGAAAGAATTTATTTTTTGGATCAAGATTTGTCAATGCGTTAATCTGTCCTGGTTGGCGCGATGGGTAGTTGTCTGACCGGCCGCAATGCTGCATCCACAAATCTTGATCCAGCCCTAGCTGTCTAGGCTATCTATGGCTGCATATGTAGGAGAGTCGTTTTCGCATCATCGTGTGAACCATATGGATAGAAGCAAAGCAGAGGGCAATGGAAAGGGATGGTTGATCCATCCAACTTTATTTACCACACCATTATTAATGGCTTTTGCTCCACTTCTTCAGCACAGAAACCCTCCCATTAGTAGAAATAGATAATTAACAATGCAAAAACACATGAGTTTTAGAGGATTTATGGCCCCTTTGAAACAAAGAAATGAACAATATTGAATCCTATGAAATTCCTATGAAATTTTACTGTGTTTTCCTATTGTTAATATGTTTTGCACCTACTTTCATGTTAAAATCATGTTTTTTTATTGTTCCACTATATTTTTTTTCAATCCCATGTTTCAAAGGAGACCTTAAAACACACCTCCCTACCTACTCCCAACCAAAAAAAAACAAAAAAAAACGATGTATCGCAAACTCGTGTTCTGAATTTTATAGCCTCTGAATGGAAATCCACTTTCCAGGAGAGCAAACAATGGATGGATACTTAATTTAATTTGTTGCTAGATTACATGATATCCTTGCCTGTTTTTGCTATAATGAAGTGCTTAGTATTAGGAGGCAATCCACTGCATTGCTTCATTTCTCCCCCAACTCCTGCGTCCCTCTTTATTCTCGCTTGGTCCTCCACCTTATGAATAGCCTCATCTTATCAGCTTCTCCAAAGACTACCATCATGGTGTTGCAATTGTCATCAGCTTCAATTCCAACGAACTATTGTTGTTCACAGCAGTGGCGAAGCTAGCTAAAAATATCGTCGGTGTCAGCTTCATTAAATAATATAATCATGCTTAGAGATGAACAATGTTTTATAAAAAGATTATATATTTTGTAGCTCCGCCCCTGCTTCATAGAAGGAATGCTTTCCTCGTCTTCATGGTGTATATATGGGTTTGTTTGGTTCTCTTCCTTTGCTGTCCTTGCCAATTTTTCGGCAATGGCGAGATTTGATGAGCCAAATATATTATAATAACAAACACCTCTTCAAACAAATTTTGGTAGGGTTAATGCCAAAATTAGCCAAATAAAAAAGTTGGACACTGGCTACAAACCAAATGAGTTACATAATTTTTAGCAAAGACAATTATTTGATAATGTTGAGGCTAATTATTTGGTAATGTTGAACTTGGCGTAGAACCAAACAGCTTATATACAGAAGGTTGTCATATAGTTTCTATCATTTATTTTACACAAAGCAGTGCAGATGCACTCCCACAGAAATTAAGATGACATCATATATATATATTCCTTATTGCATTTCCCCAGTAAAACTAAACGTAGGTGAAGTGGGTATTTGCAACAATGAAATGAATCACAAGCCTACATTTAGTAAATTTCACCTAAAAGATAAGACTAAAAAATAAACTTCGATAAAAAAACCCCAAAAACAACTTTAAATTTAAAGTTAAAAATTTAAAACTTGCATAATAGAAACGAAAAAACAATCATTCAATACCTTAAAGTCTCGTGTCCTCGTCAATACTTAAGCATCATGCACGTGTGAATGATCATCGACGACGCGACCACATCACTCCCTATTAGATAACAGGTACTTACTAGCTAACACACCTCCGAGGCGATCCGAGATCGATAAAAGAACAGCACGCTAATAAGCGTTGCTGTACCTTGAATGCTTTGCTTGAGCCGTAATCCAATTAATTAGAGAATGTAATATTTAGAAACTAGAAAACTATTTAGGCCCCCGAAATATCTGCATGCTGCTTTGCGCCGGTCCCATGTGCAATTGCATACATGCATGCGACGGGACATGTGCAACCACAGTAACAGTGAGTGAGGACCATGAGACGTGGGCACCTTGTAGCCCATCCATTTGAATCAGAGCTACCAATGTGCATCTAGCTCATGAAGCCAAATTGCACAAGACAAGGGCAACACTTGCAATGTTGCCTACTCGGTTATCTAAGAACAGATGGATTCAATCTGGAGGCAAACGAATTGAAGTGACACCAGTGCATATAGTGTTACATGTACATGGCGGATCAGCCTTGAGGTTTCTGCAGAGTTTTACAGTTACTTTCCAAACGAATAAGCACGCATGGATGCACATCTTGCATGTACAAATCTTCCCAACAAGCAATTGATTATTTGGCATCATGGTCAGCCTTGTTAGGCCTTCTACAGGATCTTTCACATTCCTGTACAACATCAATAGTATGTTGTTATCCATGTCAGTATACAAATAACTGGTGGGCATGTTATAAATTTTTTAAATGATTTGGTCAAGATATGTAAGAATCCCTTCAACTCTTTGTGCAAGCCCGAGCAGATCCATTGTTCAATATAAAGTAGAATACATGTCAGATTATAAGAGGTTTGTGCATACCTTGAATTAACAAATCATCTGCTTGTACTGCCCAGATCGAAGTCCATAGTGTAGTCATATTCAATGGTGGGTATGACTGAGGCCATGAATTTCAAAAATATGAAAAGGTACCTGTACAAAACAGAAACACAAGTTACAAACTAGCCAACGAAGAAATGTATACTGCTTTTGATCATCCAAGCAGTTAACAAAAGGTATTTTCATAGTTGTTTTTACTTGTCGACTTCAGGTTCAACTCCTCGAGACATTAGAACATCAATGATCTTTTTCATTACAGCGGAATGTTTGCATGGATGCACTGAAGCATGCTTGCCTGCCGACAAGTGAGGATGGTCTTCAATGGTAACCTGTGCCAACACAATCCGCCATAATGTCATTAACAGTTGAATACATGGGAGACAACTTCACTAGCTCGCGGTCACTGGTCTGCTTACAATTCACAGATGACCTACCACTGAACCATGAAATTTATCGAATTGTGTGACAAGATGTATAAGGCTTAAAATACATGAGCCAGCACTATAGGCATGCACATCTAAGTTCTAGTAATGATGGTGAAAGGATACTAAGATAGAGAGGAGCCAAGAACTCTTTGGCCATTTATGTTCCATTTAATGCCTCAAATAATAATAGAAAATAACAAAATAAATGAAATTACCGTCTTCCGCGCATGGTCTTGGCTGATATCTTCAAACACAAGTTCAGGCTTTAGTGGCATTCTTGACTACAATAGCGAACAAATTAAACAAATCAACTTCAATCAAAACAATGTGGCTACATCAAAGGATTACTTTCTAAGGTTAAAATAACTTACCTCATCATATCCAGTAAGCCATACACGTGGAGTTTGGTAATATTTGTCATATCTGAAATAAGAGAACAACTTGTTACTTTCCAACAGAAGATCGATGGAACAAGAATGCTATGACAAATCAAATAGAGCCAGTTGGGCCACCTACTCACAAGTGACAAGGGAGAACTTTTCGAGGCAACAGAAATAAATTTCTTGCATCTGTTCCTTATATTTTTATACGAAGAGAGTACATGCAATCTTTATGAATTCATGTGAGATATAACTCATTGTGTACATCAGTACATTATGTGTTAAATTTAAGTGTCAAGGTGCAGATAGGCAAGATATAAGTTCTATGTAAACAAATATGCAGATCCTGGAAGAGGCGGAAGATAATATAGAAACCAATGGCACATAATCAGGCAACTAATATTGACCAACTAACAAAAGACTAAACCAAAGCATGCAGATAAAATAGAGGAGCTTACGTGATGCTAACGTCATATGTCCTAGTACGAAGGATGTTGTCATCTTCAGGCTCTTCTGCGACAAAATATGAAGGTTGAGCAGTAGCCTAAATAAGATGATGAAGGCAAAGCAGAAATCAGTAATGATTATGAACATCATGAGCGTTTCTGAACCACATCAAAGATAAGATCAGTCTGTCTTACTACTGGATCATTCCCTGTGTCTTCATAAGTGTCCATGTCGGGTATCTCCTCCTCCTCTTCAGCCTTATTACCAGCATTGAAGTATGAGGGGATAGGCTTTATCCCTTCAGTTTTCCCTATATCCAATGTATCCATCGAGGGTATGTCTTCCTCCTCTTCTGGCTTTGATGCTATACATTACCAACAGAAACAACAAAAAAAGTTTAGAGTTTAGCATATATAAAAGAGATGGTCGAAAACAATAACACCAGGCATTCTGAAAGGTTAACCTTGCACTCCATGTGTGGCAAGCCAGCCTTCACCGTCCTCATCATCACCAAGAACTACCTCGGCTCCTGCAGCGTCATACTCTTCTTCAAGGGAGACAGCGCGCCTGAGGCAAGGCACTGACAGCAGAAACAGATTTCAATTGCAACGGGGAATATCAAATCCAACCCAACTTCAGTTGCGATGTTAAGTATCAAATCCACACCGTTTCAACTAAATGTGGAAACTAAACTTTACAGGTTCTATCCTACAACACAGCATTCCAAAACAGGATGGTTTATAACCAAACTTCGCCTAATCACCAATGTTTAATACATGTTGGAGAACTACCAAATATGTCATCCAATGACAGATGAAATAGGAACCACAATTATGTCATCCAATGCAAGATGAATTAGGAAGCGCGCATTTAAGCAATTCGGATGCGGCATACCGTTCCGGGTGACGAGGAATTGCTTGTCGGGAGGGAGATACGGCTTCCTCTTGCTCGGATCGCCCGCTTCCCTGCAAAGGTAAGCACCCACCCACCGGATCGATCGATCAGGCACATCACAATCCAAGGAACCGGGTAACGAGACCTACACGAGGGCGGCGGATGGGAGAGAGGGGCGCACCATGACCAGGTGGGGCACTTGGAGACGAGGTTGTCGCCGGCGAGGATGAACTCGGGGACGGAGAGGACGCCCTTCTCGAGGAACGCCGACACGGTGCGCGGGCCCGTGACCCGCTCCACCGTCCCCTTGTAGAGCTCGTACACCTTCTGCTTGACCTGCATCCTGCTCGCCTGCCCCCACTGGCCTATCCCCCGGGCTCGCTGCTGCTCGTCGGAGAACGGAAGCCCCGGTTGCTTCGGCTCGTCGGAGACGGTGGGGAAAGCGAGGCGAAGACGACAGTACAAGGGTTTGCCCCCGAGCGGAAGGCACCGGCGCTGCGGGTTCGTGAAAAATACGCCTCCCAAGTTGAGAGGCGCACGGCATTGACTCCTCGGGCCCCGTTTCGGCCCACTAGAGCCGAAGCGAGTAAATAGACTTTTTCCTTTACAAAATTTCGTCCACTCAAGCCCAGTGAGAAGACAAAACGTTTGAGGCCCAATATAGCCTATATGCATTTTCGGCCCACCCGGACTTTCCACATCACGCGCTTTCCCGAACCGTCTGCACAAGTGGACAGCCGCGAGAGCCACGTGTCACTTGCAACATGGCCCCATCGTCCGGGACCCCACCGTTCAGTGACCTGTTACCTCGGTTGGTTCCACGGTTCCGGCGTACCATACCGACCAACTCAGCTCGACGCGTGGAGCCGTGGGACCCGGTTGTCAGTGGGACAACTCATGGCGTCATCCGGAAGCATGAGGAGAGGGAGGAGGAGCGCCATTTCCGAAATCCACGAGAGCTCCTTCGCCATTTTGCGTCTCGGGTTTCAAAATTTCTTCCTCTCGACGAGGAGAGAGGCGAGGGTTCCAAAGGGGAAAGCGCCTTCCTCGACACGCCTCCCCTCCCCCAACCCAAAACCCTACTTACTGCTCCGCGCCGCCGCCGCGCCGAGGAGGAGGAGGAGGAGGAGATGCCGCCGGAGGCCGAGACGGCCTCCCTGAGGGAGGCCATCCTCGCCGCGTCGAAGCCGGCCGCGGCGGCGAGGGCGGTCTCGTCGGTCGCGGACTTCCTCCGCCGCCACGCCGGCGACCACCCGCGGGCCTTCTTCGCTGACGCGCTGCCCTCGCTGCTCTTCCGCGCGTTCGTCGCCTCCCCCGAGTCGCCGTGCTTCGTCGACCTCGCCGCCGGGGACCCCGCGCTCGCCGAGCTGCTCGCATCGCTGTTCTCCCCGTCCGGGCCGCTCCTCGCCGCCGTCTCCGCCGCGGATCGTTACGCCCTCCTCCGATTCGTGTTTCCGCCCGAGCGGTTACCCGATTGGCTCCGCCTTGCGCTGTCGCACCCCGCCGTCTCCTCCTTTGACGAGGTGATCTCCCCTCTCCTCGCTGGCCGCGTCGACTCCGAGCTTCACCTGTCGGTATTCGAATACTACCTCTTCTGGTTCGCGTACCACCCCATCTCAGCTGCCACGGCCATGGGAACCACCGCCGCCCGCGCCCAAAAAACATTGCCCTCCATTTCAGAACCTTCGCATAAGTCGATCGGCCGCATTGAGAGCTGGATGTCCACCCTAGCTTCCTCAGCCGGACGGAAACCGGGTCAGAAGCCAGAAAGCTCACTATATCTGAAGCTTCTGTACTCCTACCTTAAAGAGTTCGTGCCCAGCGCATGTGTACCGCCGTGTAGCAGCGGAGGCACTCTGCTACATCGAACTGTCAGTAATGGTATGGACGCTGTTGAATCCTTCAAGAGAGCTGAGTTCTTCGTGCACACACTCATTCAGTTCTGGCTTGTTGGAGATGACTTCTCACCGCTGCCTGTGCAGACATGCCGTGCATATGGGCTGCCTTTACTGCCTCTTCAGTCCCATGCAAATGCCACATTGGTTGAGCGGCCACCAGCACCAGGACTCGGGGATGCAGTGAAACTGTTTGTGATGTATATGAACAAGATCAATGCTTGTGTGGATATAGATGCGCCAAATGTCTTTGAGGGGATATCTGCATGGAAGGAGACATTCAGTGGCCCTGTTGGGTACTGGAATCCATTGATACAGAGACCACTGTATCGATTTTTGCTCAGGACATTCTTGTTCTGTCCCATGGGTGCAGAAATAAAAAATGTGTCACAGGTTTTCTCTGCATGGATAGTCTATATGGAACCGTGGAAGGCTCAGAAGGAAGATTTGGATGTGTTTGATCTGCCTCCTCCAGGTGGGCGCAGTTTGCATCGAGTTACTGAGGGGAAGAGCAAGGCATGTGAGGCAGTGTACACCCCAGAATGGGAGAGTTATGTGTTGTCCAACTACTTGTTCTACAGTTCTTTGGTTGTTCACTTCCTAGGGTTTGCACATAAATTTATCCATTCTGATGTTTCCTCCGTGTTGTTGATGGTATCAAAGGTAAGTCAATAACTGCTATGTCCTTACAGGTTACCCTTTGTAGTCATTATTGTTTTAAATATTAAGTAGCTGAACATGCAAGCATTTACTAAATTAGGTTCTGCTTACTGCACCATTTGTGTTTGAGAATTGTCGTATCTGTGTTTTCAAACTTTAGCTATGACGATGGTCTGGAATTATACTGCACTCCATAATTTATTTAGCAGCATGGGGTTTCCCTTAGTGGAAGTTATAGAGATATCAAATACTAAGCTTAGGTATGAGGTGTGGCTGGTATCATTTGATTTTACAAAACTCAGTAGCAAGCTTACAAGGCATTATTACCATTGAGGGATATTCTTGAACTCAAAGTTTGATTTTACAAGGAATTATTTTAGGTCCATCCAGTTTGTGTTTGGAATTAAACTGACTTCAGCCATAGTAACGTGCCTGCTATGCAAGAACATAGTGGCAAGAGGCATTTTCTGTAGAAGGTTTATCCACAGCTGCATGTGTTGTGTATCCACATTTCAAACTCTATGATTGAGGTTATTAACGTAATTATACCACATGTGGAGGGATCAGCTATGAAAGAAGACATATTGTTTGTGCTCCTGGAACATATATCTTGCATGCTACAAGTAATTTAAACTTACTCTATCTTGCATATTAACAAATGCCTGTTCCTATTGCTTGGTAGATATTTGGGAAATAAAGTATGATCAATTTTGGAACATTTTTCTATTACTGTTTTGTTTATGGTGCCATGTTTATGTTGTGCTTAATGTGGCCTTATCCTCTATTCCACGTCATGTATTTTCTACAATTGACGAGGATGCTTTTTGCAGGCCTTTCAGAAACTGCCCTAGGCAGGCTATTGTTTTACCCAACAAAAAAAAGCCTAACACTTTGTGTTCTGCTTATTCTTTATAGTCTAGAATTTTTGTGTCCATATATAACTTGGCCTTTCAGTACTTAATATCTATTGGACTGCGGTCAGTTTCTCTCTAACTGACTGTACCATTTATTTGGATTATTCAGGTTTTGGAGGTTTTAACTTCTACAGAATTATCGGGGCTCATCTACAATGTTGATGCTGCATATCATTCTAGAGTTTTAGGTTCCTCGTCATGTTATTTGGATCGTGCGCTTAAGCATGTGCCATCAATCCGAGAACAGCTACAGGTAAGAAATGACTAACCTAATGCCTGGAACATCCAATGCATTGCAGCACTGAATTTATTTAACACTATCAATAATGTGGAGGACTTTCTGATATAACTTTTGATCATCCTATGTGATCTATTTCAGGACTGGGAGGATGGTTTATCAGAAACTGACGCTGATGGGTCTTTCCTGCATGAGCGCAGGAATTTTAATCTAAGGCTTTTCAGCACTGATGAGGAAGGGGCTTACAACTTGCTTCAGGTGTATATTACTATGCAATTTGTGTTAATCTATATGTTATGCTTGCCTTTATTTGGTAGTTCAATAGATTGGTGGAAACTGCCTGTTTATTTGGTAGTTCAATAGATTGGTGGTATATATCTCTTAAGATTCAACTTTCCATTCTTGGTCTACTCTTAGAGGTTGTTGTTCTGGTAGCTGCCCAAGTATCCTTTGATCTGTTACAGGAACCAGCATAAGTTGCCTATTTGATTTTTAATTCTTTGCTTATTACTAATTTGATGAATACTGACTCATTCTTACTATCCTTTTTCTCTAGTTGTTGTTGCTGCGGGCAGAGTCAGAGATTCAACGTTTTCCAGGTGATGTTATGCAAAGAATTCAGACTGTGGATTTAATTGAATCCCAGATGAAGAAAATTTTCCATGAACACATTGAAAGCTCCCAACCTATGAACTTGCCAAAGAAAGAATGCAGTCGGCACCATGGGCGTGGTGAGGTATTCACACCTATGCATCCAAGGCCATGGAAACACTCACTGTCTAATGTGAACTGGATGACAAGGCCCATCTCAGACTCTGAAGTGGCCTGGCTCGCAAGGTTGCTGATCCGTTTTTCTGCTTGGCTAAATGAGACCCTTCAACTTGACCGTGATGATTCAGATGCTATCCCCACTGGCCCAACCAATATCAAGTTTGATGGAAATGAACTTAGTGGGGTTGGGGGCCCAAAGGATGCTGCCAGAATGGTGTTTATTGGTGCCTGTTCATTGCTTGTGCTGGTGGGACAATCAATTCTGCACTTCTTGAGGACACACAGGATTAGGATCAATCTGAGAATTCTTGCATCCAAGAAACTTCTCACAGCTGTTATGTTATATGCTTTGTTTAGTGTGGCAAGAAATGCGTTGTCGTAACACTGTTATGCTTTGCATAACCTCTTCTCGTTCCTGGTGTTGCTGCTGCTTGGTCAGATTGTCCAACCTTCAAGTTTTGCCTTTACTAGACTGATACATATGCTGTACAGGAACTCATAGGAGAAATGAAATTACAGTGAAACTTCAGGAACTCTTTCAGACTTGTGTTTTGTGCATATTGACAGCTCAGCGAAAAGTTTGTTTGGTTCTCCATATGCTCTTGGAACACTATTTCGTAGTCATATACAGGACCTGGGTACAATAAAATGTTGTGGGGGTCTGCAATTGCTTAATGTAACTAACCACCACTTTGCTGTAGGCTTTGCAATGCCATGTTTCGTAGAGTTGTTTTGATGACCAATCATCATTGTCAGTCATTGTATTACCAGAGAAGTCGACGCAGAAGCAACTTATCTGCTTTCTTTTCTGCATGACAGTTTACAGTATGTGGCCCCTGTCGAAGACAATCTACTGATTGTATTCTCATATCCTACATGGCTGGAATCAATCTTAGGTATGGTTCTTAGCCTCTACTGGCACACCTTTCTCTTCTACAAACCTATCACCATGACACCAATTGTTTTGTGTTCAAGGGATGATCACATAATTAAATTGCCTGAATGCTGCCTTTTGCATAATTATGCATAGCACTAGAAGTTAATAATAGCATCAATTTTGTTGGATACAATTTCAACATGAAAAGAAAGAGCAATAATTGAGCCAACGCGCTGTGGGCATGAGCTTTCTGTTCCATCAGAGTCGCATTTAGAATGTGCGTCTCATTCAAATACAATACTTGTTTCCTTGAGGCGCACAGAATAATTTGGTGAAGAATTTTTTTTTGATGTTTTGTTTTTATTTTTGTGGGCGGCAAATGTCTTTTGAGTTATGATGACATGTTTGAATGACTTTACACATCTGACAAAAAAAACGAGGAGATATTGTGATGGCCAATGAGAAAGGCACTCCTACTTGAGCGCTAAACATGACACGATGTTGATATCTTTATCATACAGTAAGTAAACAATTCCATTTTATTAGGTTTGGTGATGCATTCCTTTCACTCAACACGTTCTGGACTTAATACCTTCCATAGCTACTTCCTGCAAAGCGACATGCAAGAATTAAAATAAAGAATGGATAGACCGTCCTGGGAATTGCTTCACTTATGCCACTAAAGTATTGTCCTGCCTGTAAATGATGCCAGTAAACAAAGATAAACAGATAAATCTTCCATGAATTTGGTTCTTTCTCTTCAGCAGCTGTTTCAATCTTGGTTCCTTCTTGCTTTCCAGTGATTTACATTTGCTGGTTACTGCACCCTCAAAAGGTTTCTCTTAAGATGCCCCTTCTTTTACCCTCCATAATGCCTACTCTAATGGCAGTTGCAATTCAGAAATGATCCTTTTGCAAAGCCAATAATGCAATGCAAAAGCGACTGATTCTATCTCCCTTCCTGAGCGTCCACTACTAGCTGCTACTATGCTGATCAGCTGATTGACACACCCACAGTCCACAGAGGAGACAAATTGTAGAAGCACCAGGCACACAATTCAGTCACCAACCAGCTGCTGCTGGAGATTCTCTTGGTTTTTGATCATTTAAGCCTTCATGCATGTGAACACAGGAGCTACAGTATGTGTCATGCATTAATTCATGAGAGGCAAAGTGAAGACGAATCGAGTCATGCAAATGGACTTGTGCATTCGGAGTATGGCTGGGCCGGGTCGTTCTGTCTCTGTCCTCTGCAGTACTTCTGCATCGTATCCTGCCAGTCCATGGACACACGTATATGGTAGTCTACCAGATGCCTGTAGCTACTTTCTACTATAATCATTCAAGAATAACCTTGGCAAGAATGTTCTCTCCAGTAACATTCATTCAGTAAAGGAGGTAAAGCCAGCCTCTACTGCTTTCTAGTGTGCCGTACTTCTCTGATATGTTATCTCCAGCAGTCCAGCTGGAGAAATTCTGCTGTCTAACTGTAGATCTGGTAGTTCCCCTGTCATAATATGTGCATTATCAGTTTCTTGCACATAGAAAAACAGTATATCAACACTACTGCCTGTGTGCTCTGTTTTTCTTCTTTTAATTTTGTTACATGATTGTATGATTGGTTTGGCTTTGATGACATATGTATACCTTTGTCTGCTCAAAACAAATAGTAAATAGCTACTAGAATAGAGTGTGAAACATGCATGTTGGGTTGGGTTAATTAATCCGAACTATATAATATTTTCTTTTCCTTTCTACCTGACCTAGAAGAAGACCACTAGTGTAATGCATGCTATGTGTATCTTCATGTTGCGTCCCAGCATGAATAGATGGCTAATTTTGTTGCACTAAAGGGTGATTAAGGATCGGATGCTTACGTATGTTGATCGCTTGCTTCTTTTGTCTTCTTCCCTTTTATGAAAAAGTACAACAAAGAGAATTAAGGTGGGGTAACAAGATAAAGCTTTGATGATTGAGGTTACACATTTTTAGGGTTATAATAAGAACACATGCAACACGATGGTTGGCTAGGTTGAACAATCCCTGTTGGTTGCTAGACACTAGATGGCTGTTGGCACACCATTTTCCCATATGAATGATTTTGAAATGTAACTGCAATGGAACAAAGGACAAGGAACACAGTCACACAGACAGAATACCTTGTGTTGTGTGTGTCTTTAGGCAGAGGAACGGTTTGGTGGTCTTGGTCAGAGATGTGTCCAATGCCAAATGATAAATATCATCTGTATTTGCATCTAATAATGTGAACATTCACAAAATGATACTATCTTGGAACTGGAGTGAGTAGATTGTAAATATATATGAGTGCAATGTGCTCACCAAGGGAATGGGAAGATTGATTTATCCTTCGAACTGTCCAGCCATTAGTGAAGAATAATAATTAGCTCTTCCAATGGCATGTGAGCTTTGATCATGATACGGCAATGAAAGATACATGCTTGCCTTGGGGGGCATGGTCCATGCAAATTAATTTCTGCATCGGCGATAGATCGGTCGAGACAAATTAGGTTAGTCCTCTTAATATTCAGGCTCAGCTAGCGTCCACTCATTTGGTCGGAGACGCTTCCTCACCTGCAGAATATGAAGACACCAGGTATGGTTAACCAACAGGGATATCCTGTGTTGTTGGCACTGCCCAAAAAATATATGCACACAAGAAACACAACTGGTGAGCCAATCCTAGCCGTCCATTTCATCATCTCTCAATCCTACTCGTCCATTCGTTTGCGAATCGCGCGCCTTACCTAACATCCCCTGAAGGAAGATGTAAAACATACGTGAACTCCTTGTAGAGAAATTTACACTAATTGGCGGAATGTCTACGCTCGTCTTTTTACTTATTTGTACTTATTACTTATTCTTGTGTTTATAAGCTAAAATTTAAATTTTTAACCTTAAATTTAGAGTTGATTAATTTTCTCATTGTATTTTATTTTTTCAACTATATATATATATAAATTCATATATTATTTTTGTTTGTAATATGCCATTTTGTTTGTTGAAAGATGACCTTGCACACTGCCACACAGCTTTAAGCCCTGTTCTGCTAAAAATTTGTGTGCCCATTTTTCTTCTATTTTTTAAAAAAATTCCTATCCACTTCCTTAAAAAACCCACTTAATTATATAATACATTTATCTGCAACGAAATTCATTAATTGGGACTACAGGCTACAACAGTTTTTTTTCCTCATTTTGATCCTAAGGTCTTCACCAGTTGCTTGTATGCCTGATATCCACGCTTTTCAAACATGAAAAGAGGATCCTTTTTCAAAGGCAGATTACAATTAATAAGTTGGGTCATCGTAATTGATAGACAGAATGGTCCTCGAGCTGCTATATATATGTCACGTTATCAACTAACTGCCCTTCTGTAAGTAGAAAATACCAACTAACACGACATCAAGTATTATGAATGCAGTTCGTTAGTAGTGGATAATTAACTAGATATGGATTCATAATGGCATTGCATTATAACTGGAGCAGAGGGAGAAAATAGCAGTCCTAGAACCCATTTATATTTATTGTTTCCAGAACCTCACATCATCCGGTTATTAGAATACAAGGGGCTTCTTTGGAATACAGGTTTGTCAAAACATGTGGCTAGAATTTTTTTTTAAGAATTAGAGCATCCTATCAAGCCAAATCCTATGGATTTAATAAACACAGCAAACCAAAGAATAACCGTTTAGATCGAGGGTAGGAAAAAAAATTGTAGTAGTCAGAAGAAAGAGACATACGTAAATAAGTTTACTCAAGAGGTAGGGCCTCATATTGAAAATCCTCCAAAATCCTATGATTCATTCATAAGGAATTTCAAAGGAATTTGGAAGAGGCTTTCCTGTAATTCCCCCTAAATTTCTTTGTTCAAAAGAGCCCTAAATTTTGAAACAGTTCTATAGTGGATTTTGGACTTACTGTCCGTGTTCTATATTTTTCAGCGTTACCTTTTAAATTTCTAATAAAATAGATAAAAATTTTTTACTCATAAATATTTTTAGTTGATTTGTCCATTTTTAATTACATAGCTTTATCAACCATAATTTAAATGATCAGAGTGTATGTAATAGTTCAACAAAGAGTTTTAGCTAACTTGATGTACATGATTCAAAACACCAACATAAATATTTCACGTCCCTATCCTATTTATGTTTTTGACAAGGAGAATCTGGAATCTGAAAACATAACTTGTTTGATTACTTGACAGAACTGCTTATCGGTAGCTTAATTTCGTGGAGAGATATCTGTACATGCAAGTGTTCCTAGCAATATATTATCTGTTTGCAGTACCCCAGGCTTCATTAATTCAACATTATTTTATTTGGTGGCGCTACTGCTGGTTAGCTTGTTCTTTTGCTCATAATTTCTTGGCTGGACCAGCTGTTCACAATCGCTCAATTCGCAATCAATTCATTGTGATTGTATGGCCATCGTCTGCTGCTGCTGCATGCGTGTATCGATCACGTACGGCTTGGCTGTGATGGTAGGTAGGTGCCCCAGTGCCAAGGGAACCCAAACCAACTGTCACTCTGACTATCTAATTAAGCTCTTCTTGCTAATCTTATACATAGATATATAGATAGATATCTCATCTGGAAGGAGAAATTTTGGGACGAATTGAAACTACATTCTGTAAAAATCTTGTAAAATTTCTGTGTTCCAGAAGAGCTGGTTAATGGATTCTAATATTCTCGATTGGGGTAGAGGGAATGCGTCTCAAATTTATAGTTTTTTGGTGTACAAGTAGACATATTTGGCATGTACGATATACCAGTTGAAGGGGTAGGAGACGCCTTCCAGAAACGGAACGATTAAACTCACCAGCTTTCATGGCTAACCTCTCTTTATTTTTTGAAACGACAGATTGATGTGATTTCTTACACGGGATCAGAACGATCAGGTGAGCCATCATGCAACCCATCCTAATAATAAGTGTCAGTAATTGAACTTCTTTTTCCCGGGAAGTCATTGGTGCCGGCAAGATAAAATCGTCTGAACTTTGCGTAAATATTCAGAGATCCTTGAAAGAAACTCCTATAGGGAGTTCATCGCGTGCCTTGTCTTCTTGGATAAAACTTTAGCAGATTGGGACAGTGTAGGCACAGTAACAATCATCTCATCATGCTTTGATTCAGCTGGAAACATGATAAAAAACAATCATCTTACGCTACATGTTCAATCAGACAAAAAAACATGCTAAATTTTCATCACCTAATGCAGCCTTTATATGGTCGGTTAATTATTTGCTTGTGTGAATCACCTGATGCATCGCATCCTACATCTACTAATCTAGGGGGCTAGATAGCGTTTTGGTTGAGAGAAAGCAATGAACTCTGAAGAATCATGCATAGACAGCAACAAAGGATTCAACGCTCCATCGCTTTTCGTGTTATCATCAGTATAGTTTGGTGCCACGTTCTTTTCTATACGGTGACTTGACTGCTAGCTAGCTCCTGAATATGCTGCAATGTACTTTGGTACCTGCAAATGCAAACAAGTTTGATAGTAAATGAAATGAAGCCCCTAAATTATTATTATTTGACTCGTCCTCTACATTAATTTACCATCTAACTTGGGCTGTCGTCCTCGCGTTGTCTAGAAAGGTCAGTCTGTGTATAGTTTAATGACATAGTTACCAAGATGATAAAGTAGGTAACTGAGTCAGATAAGTTTTATATATGGGATGAAACTTCTCTCTCATCTCATGAAACTTCCTCGTTTTGATGACCCTGTCAAGTAAGTAATTTTACTAATATGACACCCTATTTAATAAGCATGACATCTTATGAAACATGCGTTAAGACTGTCCTAAGGAGTTTCTCTCTCCCCATCTCTTACCAAAATGTTTTAACTCAAATTAATTACCATCCATCCATCTACCCACCTACTCCCTCCGTAAAAAATGAACACGTTTTTCGGTTTACATGTAGCATCCGTCTTATTTAAAAAAATCAATTATAATTAATTTTTTTAAATAAGACAAAAGGTCAAATATTATAAAAAACTGATTTTTTTTTATTTTGGGATGGAAGAAGTATGTCTCTATACACATATCGATTGACCAAGAAAATCTTGTTGGTTTGATGGAGCGTATTATTGTGACTATGTTGAGTAAATGCAACTGGAAATAGCATGGTCATTTAAGAATTAAAAAATTATAATCAATAAATATGATATTATATCTAGCTTGGACTCTTTACTTTAATATTCTATTAATTTAATTCTAAAATGCAAACTTAGTTATTAGCAATCTATAACTGACTACAATTTCAAAGTAGTCATATTTACAATATAATATTATAGTTTTGTTTCTAATAATATTAATAATAATAGCTTGTGCACCGTACGGTTGGAGACTTCTCCCTCCGTCCCAAAACAAATCAACCAACCTACTCCCTCCGTCCCAAAATAAATCAACATTTCAGTTTTTAGATACAATGTTTAACTCTTCGTCTTACTAAAAAAATTTACAATCAATAATTTTATTTTTATTAGATGATAAAACACGAATAATACTTTATATGTGACTAATTTTTTAAAAATTTCTTAAAATTTTTTCAAATAAGACGAATGGTCAAATGCTCGACAAAAAACCGAAATGACAAAGCTGTACTAGTATACCAAGGAGGAGGAAAATGACCAAAATGACAAAGCTGTACTAGTGGGTGGATGTGTAAGATGTATTGAAAGAACAAAATTTTCCAATTGTAAGATATGAATTGATTTATTTTGAGACAAAGTTTAAAATCTAAGAGTCGGTCGGTTTATTTTGGGAGGCACTGGGTAGTGATTTTTAATTAAGAGATAATAACACACAGCAATTTGGCTAATTCAGAAAAATAAAAACAAAGTACTACTCGCAACAACCGGTCAAAGTCACCAGTACAAGTATTGATAAAGAGGAGTACAGAAGTACCACTTCGCATTTACAACCCCGTTCGTGCTAACCAATTTATTGGACCAATCGATCGATCGATCGATCGATCGTAGCTAGTGCTAATTGCACAATCGCACATGATGCATCGAGCGGCCATTGCATGTTATCTTGTCCTGCATTTCAATGATGCCCATGTGTTCGGTTCTGAAGCTATCTTCTTCAGTACATCTGTTTTGCTGTTAATCCTGTAGCCTCACTTGGCCCAACTGAACTGAACTTGTTCATTGTTTCACTTACCATTTAGTTTAATTTAGTTTAGTTTAGTTCCAAGTGCAAGGTGCCTATCTAATCTAGCTAGAGTGCTAGACCAGTGATCATTCTGTTGATCACACTGTACCCTTGAGTGGAAGTCTCCATGATTAAACTAGCAACTTGTGTTAATTTTTTTGTCATGTTTCTTTGCATGCATGGACCGAGCCATCACTGATCTGCCAAGTCAAAAAGATCAAAATCTCTGTACCAAGTTAGGAATATTCTTGCAGGTTGACATATAAAAAAATTGAAGATATATATGAACAGGTACTGAATACTAATTCTTTAATTAATGTTGATAGTAATTAGCAGGGAAAAAGTAGCCAGGCTAACATGTCAAATGGCCATATATATTTAGCTCAGATTAGTTATCTTAGAAGATAATTTACTTTGATCTTTCCATGCATGGACTTCATTGGCCGATCGACCTCCTTTTTTTTAAGGAGAGCTAGTTTTGTTTGGGGTCCAAGCTAGAGGCAACAAGAAGTCCTGATTTTTCCCTAAAGTGTCACATGAAGAGAGCCACTGTCATATGGTGTGAAGCATCTAATGATGGCAAGTGAAAGCCATTGCACCAGCATCTGTTGCATTCATATGATGGGCTTTCTTTCCAACACTCCACAACTGTTAAGGCTGTATCAGATTAAGAGGCACGCATGCATGATCTACTATCTACAACCTTAGAGCAGGTACAAATGTACGACAGCAGACTATAAGCCAGCTATAAATATATTTTAATAAGATAAAAGAGAAGAGAGAAGAGCAGCGAGCTATAGATTTGTAGCCAGCTACATCACAATCTCCAAGACACAATGTGTGTATGATATGTGGGATCAGGTATTAATGGTGTAGTATATATTTTATAGATAACTATTATACGAATTAATTATTGGATTGTACTATAAATTATTTGAAGCTCGTATCTGAGCTATACTATTGAACTTGCTGTTATTAGAGAGATTCATGCAGTAGTAGCAGCAGCAAGCTATAGGGTCAAGTTAAGACTCAATTGTACTAATTAATTGAGGCCATGTTGCTGCTTTATTCCTTGCTTGTTGCCACAGCACAGTGCTGGCTAGGCTGCAGTGTCCTTGCTCTACAGCTTTTCCCCTTTATTTTCCCTTGATGAAAGCAACTGACCTAGCTAGTCAATTACCAAAAGGAAAAATATGCACCCTTTTGTTTGTTGCCTAGTCATTGTTAACACACTTTGAGTTGGGCACGGTTGCTTCTTTTTTTTTTTTGAGGCCTACATTTTCTGTTACTAAATAATCTGCATATTTTCCTAATAGCAACATATTTCGGCATCATCAGATTGAGATTTATACGTTTCTAAACTACCTTGACGGAATTCAGTCAAGCTAATCTAGCTACATTTCTAGGTGAGAATTAAAAGTTGGTAGTTGAATATATATGATTTGCACATATCATTTTTTGTCTCATAAACAAGACATCATCATGCATATTGTTCATCAACTTAAAAGTGTATTTGCTTTTCCGAATTGAACACACACATATGTAATACATGGCATTCATTTTTTTCCCCATGTTAAATATGCATCATATTGCATCCCAGTCATTGCATTGCATTGTGCCCTACTACTAGTAATAAGTAGGCCATGATGAGCTTGTGATCACAACTTTGCAACCAACACACACATTCAAAGATTTTCTTCTTCTTTTCTTTGCCTTTTTTTTTTCTCTTTGCATTCATGAGTAGTGCTTTCTGGCTAGGACCCTCTACTGTACATGTATTTTCCTAATTAATAATTCATAATGCAGATTGCCGTCGCTTCCGTGTGATCTCCCAGAAAAGGATCCCAAAGCAGGTCAGCGTCTAACTAGATGACAAGCCATATATACAACATGAACTACTTGCACCATAAGACTAATTTAAATTTTCAATTTGTGCCAAAAAAACATGTTAAATCTTGACATAATTAGTCATAGTTGGCTGATTAATTAGGGGCTCACCCAGTGAGAGATATGTTTAATTTAGTTTTCCAGTAACCAACTAGTTAATTGTCGTTAGCTGAGACAGGAGACAAACTAACAAACACTGATGGCGTCCTGATTAAGACAGCCCATTTTTGAAGCCCCTACTTTACTCAATTTTTGTTCTGACAAGTAGACAAGTAGGCATATGATTAAGAGACTCTTGCATGCATTCTTTAGCTTAATTAGAACGTGTGAAATTTGCATGAATTATTTATAAGTAGAGCTGTCTTACTGTTGGCATACAGAGATCTCCAGTGATCATGAAAACATAATGATATATATTGTCTTAAGAGACTGGCTTGGTATTTGAAATGCAAATCAGTAATTTCTGATATATCATATATATTTGTAAAATCAAATAAAACTTGCTGAGTATTTTTCGAGACAATTTTAAACGATATTATTCCCATGTATATATACCCAACTAAATTATTTAAGAAGATATCTTTGCTTTGAATTTGAATGTTTTATATTAAACAAATAGTCCTAAACGACAAACTTTTGGCAACCAAAATCAGGCATAGCCGGCTGAAGAGAAGAGTCGTGTCACCTGTTTTGATCGTTCGTACGGTGTAAAATATTGGACGGCTAACAACCTTCTTGCTTAATCTTTCCACTTAAGTCTTAATTAATCTTTGCCCAGGACCATTAGGACCTGGAAACTAGGATTAACAAAAGCTTATTTTAATTGTGCTTGGGATCAAGAAAAAATCTCCCTGTATCTTATATGGTTTCTACTTTGAGACCTACCAACTTCGACAGAAAATCGAGAAAAAAAATGAAATTAAATATGGAACACGAGGGTGACAGCTGTGCACTGTCCATATACCGTACACGTCGCTCGCTATATACGTACTTTTTTGTATACAGCAATAGTAGTGTAGTAGGTACGCTGCACAGTGCACGCACCTGCGACACATGTAGCTATGTACATACGTACCATGGTTTCACTTATAATAATTATAATAATTATCGGGTCATGGTTATGTTTGGAAAATATCGCGATGTCGTGGTTTTTTTTAGAAAGTATCGTAAGAATTCAAAATTTTTGATAAAATAAAATAAACAATAAAAAAATTCGTTGTGATATGTCACGTGATATATCGCGTAGTTTTCGCACCAGACTGTGATTATCAATATTACGAAAACGGTCACAAGTATTATTCTATATATGACGACTACCGCTACTAAAAATCGTAGCAACAAAAGAAACTACGATAATCGCTCAATATCTAGCAGTTTGACCACTCAAATCGCAAATGTACGATTGAAATTTACGTGGTATCTTCGCTATTATCGGCAATAATCGCCATAAAACCAACCCGTGGTATCGGTAGGCGAAAACGATAAGTGAATACACGTCTACGTTCGTATATACGTACGTAGACGTACGTATGCGCACTTACTCACGCAGAGCTGATGAGAGTGCAACGCAGCTCAGAGTCCACTGCGAGTGCGACCAAGCAGCCTACGTGGCGAGCAGTGGGAAGCCTGGCACGGTGAGTCACCTTCCATCGTGGACTGGGCCCACCTGTCTGTCTACGCAGCCACCATCTCCCAACCAACTCATCTCAAACTAAATGACGCTGACACCCTCTCGTTGTTTATTACTCCTAAACAGTTATAAAAAATAAATTAATAGGATAAATTAGTGATATAACACTTCATAAATATTTATGTTTAAATTAAACATATATAAATTGTAAAAAAATTAAACCCTAATTATTATATGCATATTCCGAGTCATTTTGGTTTTTTCTACAAATGTTAGAAGTCAAATTTTAATCTTGTATGTTTGTATGGAATATATCACATTTTAACCTATCTTTTTGTAATTTCATAAAAATTTATGACATGCAAAGAAACGAGTAATTCAAAAGAGTTTTCCATAAATAAACGCTGAACTAATTAAGAGTCTCGGTAAAACAGAATGGAATCAGGAGGACCACTGGATGTACCAAAGCTTGGGATGTAGTCATGATCTGGGCCATCCACGTGTCTGATTAGTACTTGACGCTGACATGATATATATACACACACTTAATGCAGTGGCTTACTCCCTCCGTCCCAAAATAAACTAATTTTTCACCTTTTATCTACAATTTTTTACTCTTCGTCTTATTCAAAAATTTTTTGCGATTAATATTTTTGTTTTTATTAGATGATAAATTATAAATAGTACTTGACGTGTGACCAATTTTTTCTAATTTTCTAAAAATTTTTCAAATAAGACGGATGGTTAAACGTCGACATGAAAACCGGAGAATTGGCTTTTTTTGGGACAGAGGGAGTAATTAGCTAGCAACAATTTGGTTTGAGATCATGGAAATGCAAGCTAGTGTGCATGATCATGCAAGAGACAGCTAATGAATCGATTGATGTTAACAACTGCAAAACAAAGAGGGAGGGGTGTTTCACTAGTCTTGTCTTCTGGGAATTGAGAATATATGTTGTCATGCATATATATATGTTAGATACTTTAACTGTATGTTAGCTGCTTAGTTTGGAGAGACAGTGTCCTAATCCAGCAAAGGGCAAGGCAGGGTCAGACCAGAAATGTTGGCTCATGGTAAGTGGGAACATTAGCTTTCTCACTGGAATATGATGCCATTGCTTGAAATAACTGTGCTCACTGTAGTGTAACAAAAACTTGTTTCCTCCATCTTTGATGTAGGAACCCAGGGTTATCTAAAAAATTGCTTACTGTACTAGCCAAACGAAGAAGAGGATTGTGAAGAAGAAGAAGAGAGAAATATATTTCCAAAAAGCAGCTTGCAAAAAAAGGATCATGAAAAAAGAAAAGAAAGATAGCCAAAGGAGAAAGCAGGGGAGATGAGAAGAAGATGAGATGAGATGAGATGCTGCAGGCCTGCAGCCACATGAGGAATGCTACCTTTTGTCTCCACTTGATCATGGAGGAGACCAAGACCAGCCAAGCAAAATCATCAACCAATTAGTTTAACTGTATTTGCTACTAATTGCTAGTGCTAAACAAAAGGTTGGTTAAACAGTAGTACTAGTAAACAAATTAGCAGAGCAAGGGAATGGAGTTTTAATATTACCAAAGTCAGCTGCAGTGAGCCAGTAACATCCTATAGCTGGACCAGGTTCCTGGGAAACTTGTTTGTTTCAGCTCAATTTCCATTGCATTACACACTGATGAATTCTTTTTCTGGGGAACTCAATACAGAACATGGAGTACACAGTATACATCACCTAAATTCTAGCAAGGTCAACTACTTGCACAGTTCACACACAACTATGTAGCAATAACAATAATAATGTTACTGCAGATACCATTACACTATATGTATATAGCATTTTTTTTCCTCAGTAGTATTTGACTATTTGTATATATTAGATATTACCCCCTTATTAAGCAAATAGAAAAAAAGGAAGAAAGTAGAAGGAAGAAATACTGCTTTTCCAAAGGTAATAAACTACAAAAGAAAATAAAAAGGAAAAAAATAAGAAATTAAAACTGGTAATTAATCCTAGTAGTATATTGCTGTTTAGTCCTTGTGATTAAGCATCTGCTACTCCCAAGTCCCAAAGCAATGGCTCCTCGAGCCGGAGCTCCGCATTGACCTCGTCGACGTCGGGGAGCGGCGCCCACATGGTCGCGAACCCGAACGGCATTTCCTGGATGTCGAACAGCAAGTCCGGCAGGTCGAACAGCTGCTGCTCCTCCGCCTCCACCGCCGTCTCACTGCTGGTCGACGGCGTGGCGGACTCCGGCGCGGTGGCGGAGGAGTCGTTCTTGGTGGTGACCGGCCGCTGCTCGTCGTCGACGTCTGCGTGGACAACGCATGGCGCGGCGTCGGATTCCTCCGGCGACGTGCTGAACGCGGCGGCCAATGCGGCGGCGGCCTGGACGTCCTTGGGCGCCGCGGAGGCGGCCCGGGGCAGGACGCCGGCGAGGTCGGGGAAGTTGAGGTGCGCGGCGCGTCCCTTGATGGCGATCGCGGCGACGTCGTGGGCGCGCGCGGCCATCTCGGCGGTGGGGAAGGTCCCCAGCCAGATGCGCGACTTCTTGCGCGGCTCGCGGATCTCCGACACCCACTTCCCCCACGCCCGCATCCGCACGCCGCGGAACACCGGGTGCTTCCCGTCGCTGCTCCGCTTCCTCTTCTTCGTTGCCGCCGTCGTCTTCCTCCCTTCCTCCACCTCCTCCTCTTCTGCGCCGCCAGCCTCAAGTAGCACCTCTCCTACCACCTCCTGCTTCCTCTTCCCGCCGACCACGGCATTGGCTCTCATCGCCGGCGACGACGACGCGTCCGTCACTGCGGAGTTGCAGGACGAAGTGGAGGTAGCCGAGGACGAGGACGAGGACGACGACGAGCTTTCTTGGTGCTCCTGAGCCATGCCCATGGCGAGCTGCGCTGAGTTGAGCTGCAGTGTGAGCACGAGGTCGAACAGGTTGCTTGCGCGCTCCTCCCTGCTGCGTTTGTGTGCGTAGTGAGGGGGTTTTATTGCGAGTGCCAAAAACCAAACGCAAGGAGAGAGTATACAGAAAGTTAATTAACAGCAGCGTCCTATATATGCTTGGTGTCCCCATGTGTTGTCCCCACAGTGTCGTCGTGTTTATTCGATATGGTTTTTCTTTTTTTTTCTTCGGCTCTTGCTGTTGCAGGTACATGTTTTAGAAAAAAAATAGAAACTGTGACAAAGGATGGTTTATTTGTTGTATCCATGATAGGCTTTCGTTGGTCCAGTTTTAGTAGTTGAGGCTGGGACATCGTGTTAGTACTGGTACGTACAAAACTCGTTTGTTTGTCCTATAAAGCTGGGGTTGATGGAAAATTATTTTAATTTAAATTATAGAAATAATATAGAACAAATAATTAGATTATTATGATAGTTTATGATGGTGTAGAGCTCAGATTACTATAATATGATAAGCTTATCGAAGTATTTTTTCTATATTATTGTGTGACTATAGAACCAATATTATTAATTAATTTAAAGTAATTACCTATATTGTTATTCATTATCAATTTTAGTCTACAATAGTTTAACTTACTGGTTCAATAATCTAGATTACGGTAATTTTAAGCGGAAATTGGTATGGTCTTAAAATATACCACCTCCGTCTCATAATAACTTCATTTTTCGATTTATGTGCTTCAACGTTTGACCACTCGTCTTATTTGAAAAATATGTAAAAATTTTTTAAAAAAAATTAGTCACACATAAAGTACTATTCAAAGAATAAAAATATTAATAGTAAAAAAATTTAAATAAGACTATTAAGAAACAGAAAAATAAACTTATTTCAAAACGGTATCGATTGTAAAAGAGAAATTCCAAGGGGTTTTTGCAAGAAAGGAAAACGCGTGTAACACCTGTGTTCCACTTTGATCTACAAGTAACATGGGACGTATATCAGCATCCACATCCATTTGACCTCACATTAATGTAGAAGGTGATGGGATGGGGCCATGCATGCAGAAAGGAGGGACTGCCCAGTCACTGACGGGTGGGCCATGGAGGGAGAAATATATGCATGGAGGCAGCCAGCCAAGGACACAATGAGGGGGGTGTCTTGCTAGTGACACACCTCCAATTATAAAGGCATGTCACACCAGTCCACACACATATACACACCCCTCTCATGTGTTGCAGCATCACATTTTTACAGCCCATCTGGCTTTCCATGTTGCTGCTGCCCACATTGTTGTGCCCCTGCTGTGAATGGCTGGCTGGCTGGCTCTTTTTATGTTATCTCTGCCCTGCAAAATGCAACAGACAGCTGAGACCAGTGCAGGTTGTGGACACAGGCTGAGATGTGAAAATGGCAAGCCCATGCAAGTGGAGATCAAGATCAAGGCAAGGCATATCAGCATATGGCAGCAGCAGTATGTGTGAGAGCATGGCATTGGGATTGGAGCACATGGATTTGGCCAGTGGAGCTGTGAGAGATGTTGGCTGGATGGACCCAATGGTCTGGCTTTTGGAAGGCCCTGCTGTCTCTGCAAGGAGAAAAATGTGCTTGCTTGCAGCCATGCTGGGCTTGCTCCCTTGGATGTATGTGGCAAGTGAACCCCATCTGTATGCATAATTGCATTGGATTTTTCCCTTCATTGGATTCCAGATGCATGTTGTTATTGTTTTTGTTGGTATTCTCTTTTGTGAGCAGCCTATGGCACATTGGCACTGCTCTGCTTTTCTGCTTCGTGGACTACTACTTACCTCTGCTAGCTAGTCGGTTAATTGCTTCCTCCGGTCACACACAAGTGCTGCTTTAGACTTTCAAAGTCAACAATACAAAAACTTTGACAATTTGTTTATTTTTCAATCCAAAATTAGTTACCTATGTGTGATAGTACCAAAGCTTTTGCCACTGCAACAAATTTAGATATGTCATTTTTTTATATGCCTAATAACCCAAAACTCCAAAAAGTAATAATTATGATTAATCGACTATATATATATCAAGATCGAGGTGTAGATTGGACTTTGCAATGGAAGCATGCGTGTGTCTCAGCAAGAGTGGAGTACTGTACTTACCCGTCACTCGATCGCCCTGCATTTCCACGGGAAATATAATGGGATCAACCGAGATCGAGAGAACAATCGCCGATCGATCGGAGGTAGCGTGCGTAGGGCCGCCGTGTCGGCCCTGGTGCGGTGAACGCGCCGAGAGGGAAGAAAAACGGGCGGCGTGTGCGCACGGCGACTCGTGCCGAAACAGCAGCGACGGCGACTTGTCGCAGATGGAGAAATGCATACGAGTTGAACGGCGGGGCGGTGGGCGCGCATGTACATGTGCCCGGCTGGCTTATTGACCACCGAGGTTGCTCCCGCCCAAGGCCAATACATACGTGCGACTCAACTTACTGCCCTGTAATACTGGTCACTAACACATGAATTTATTCGATATGTGTTCTATGTGTCAGTCATATAGAATTAGATGACATAAAATCAAGTAATCCATTTCCATACACGATATGTTTCGTGTCCACCACACACAATATAGCAGTGAGCGAGTGAGCGAGCCGCACCCACGCTTTCGTCTAGCTAGCTCCCACGTGGCCGCTAGCGTGTACATGCAAGTCGATAAAAAAACTAATACTATCCCGCTCCAAAATACTAGAATTTTTATACGCTTCTTAAAATATATCTAGTCATAGGGATATCTATATCTGCTTTAAAAAAATATGGAAATATCTATATTTTGAAAACGAAGAAGTACATGGATGGTCCAATGGCTGGGGCCGCCATGGCGCAGGATGCATGCACGCGTATGGCGTCCCCGGCGTTGCTGGTGCTGGGAGGCTGGGAGCTAGCAGCAGAGCATGCTGCAACAGTCCGTTGAAGCCAGCTGCCGGACACGTACGTACACCTCATCATATCTCGTTTCCGTGTCTTGTTCTGCATGCTCAGCTAGCTCTTATCACTGTGGCCATACCATACTCTATCGTGGGGTTTATGCTTGGCAGAGGATCCAGCAAATCAATTAGCCGGAGTACACAGCACCGTGCTTCCCATTTTCCCTTTCAATGGCATACTAGTACAGTATATTGTAGATCTGTACATGCATGCATACACCCCCATACAACATTCGAGCTCGATGGCGATGTTTATCCTGCCACGTTTTTCTCCACTCAAATTTTAGAAAATGCTCCAAAACATCATACTCCGTCGATTTAGGCCACATTTTCAGCAAAAAATCAAACGGTATATTTGTAAATAAAAAATAATTTATTAATAGAACTTTCATATATATGTTCATAGCGACTCTAAAGGCTGAAAAATAAATTAGGGTGAAAAAACAGGTTTAAAGTTAGAAATTCAAAATTTGACTTATAAGCATAAGCATAAGCATAGGTAAAAACACGAAGATGTTAATATAAGAGATTCTGGTAATAATATGTACCATCATTTATCTAGATTTATATTAAGAATCATGGAGCTAGTAATATTTATCACTCTGACCGGAGAGTTGACAAGGCAACGATCTGACGGCGATGGCATCAGACGATCGGCACGGCACGCAGGACTGATTTGCACACAGGATTTCGGTGCCTACGCGCGCAGACGCAGCAGCCTGATTGATCTACTATCTGTGTACCAATTGTACCATGCTTACGCGCTAGGACAGCTGTCTGCTGCTGCGTTTTTGCTCATCATGCGTGCTGGTACTCGCGGTAGCTACCAAGCATAGCGGCATCTTTGGCCATATCTTCGATGAGCAATGCCAATTAAACTGTACCATGTACCAGGATGGCATGATATCTGCCTGCATAAATCTCATTTTTGCATCTATACAGTATATAATAGTCTTCCGTGAGCCGATTAATTAGACGATGGAGAACAGTACTCCCTCGGGTTTTAAATACTTATCGCCGGATAATGTTCACTTTGTAATTGTAACCAATCATATTTTTTGCAAAAAAAATTAATATACACTTAAAAGTTAGCTATATTAGCAATGTGAAGTGTGCATCGATATAAATATATAGTTTCCACTAATTATAAACTAAACAGATAGAAGTTATTAAAGGTCAAAGTGACAAGTATTTGAAACCGAGGATAGTAATTAATTAAGGACTAAAAATTATGATTGCTTACATCGTCTACAGTGTTAAGTTAGCTTACCAAGGGCCTAAACATCACCTGCCGAGTGAAAAAAAAAAACGGCCCAGTACGAGCGATGCTGTCCCCTCTGAACGCTCTTGAGTCCCAAGCCCATTATTGGGCCGCACGAAATCTAAAAATCACGTCCAGGCCCAACTATATTGGCCAAACGTACGTAGGCCGAAATCACGTTAATGACCAAAACTAAGATGGGCCGCTAGAAAGTTCACAGCCCAATTATTGGGCCGCATTCAATTCAAACACCATTAGCCCAACCAACATGGGCCTCACGTACGATAGGCTGTTCAGTGTCCGAGTCGGCAATACGCTGAACGGAAAAAAATCACAAGAGGTCTTCAAATTACCCAAGTTTATTTGTCGTCCGTTAATTGTAATACCAGATGTACCCTAAATTAATAAAATTTATTCAAAAAAGCTCCCTTCGTAGTATTGATTTTTGTTTTTTTATCGGTTTTAATGACATGACGTCTGGTGGATCCTATCTATTTTTTTTCTTATCGATTTTAATGACATGACGTTGGATAGATCCCACGTATGAGATATTTTTATTTTTTCTCTCATCTTCTCTCCCTTCCTCTTCTCTCTCCGCTCTTTTCTTCCTAACTTCCCTCCTCCAGAGTGCGCCCGACGGTGGCCGGCGTGGGAGGGCGGCAGCCGGCGTGAGCTTCGGCCGCACGGCGGTGGCGGGCGACGGCCGACAGCGAGCCGCTGGTGGTGACGCAGTAACGCTCAACTTCCTAGAGTACCCGGACATCGGCGAGCGCGCCTTCAGCCGCGCCGGCCGTCTCCTCGTGTCTGCTTTCATGTACGCCGAGCTATACCTTGTCGCCGTCGGCTTCCTCATCCTCGACGGCGACAACCTCGAAAAGCTCTTCCCCGGGAGCAGCGTCAGCCTGCGGCCGGTGTCTCTCGCCGGAAAGCAGCTGCTCGTCGTGCAGTTCGCGCTCGTGGTCGCGCTCACGTCGTGGCTGAGCAGCATCGGTGTGCTCGCGTACGTCTCCGCGACGGATACATCAAGCTATAGTATATAACACATATATTTGAATACTCATTACGCACAATGCAATCATGCATGCATCAATTCCAGGGGTTTCTCGACTTGTTTCATTATATATCTAGAGCTAGCTAGATCACCAGCTATACCCAGCTATATGCATGGTATTTTATGTGTATATATAATCACGATGCAAGCAAAACCAGACAGCCCGATCGCCCCCGGAAATATCCCGCCACCGTCGGCAGCGGCCGGCGGCGCCGCCGACTGGATGAACGACGATGTACTATATGGATGCATCTCTGTGATCGAAGCCGTGGCGCTGGTGGGGTCGCTGCTCAGCGTGGGCGCGTGCATGCTGTTGCCCTGCGCCTGCTACGTCAGGATCTTCGGGCCGCCGTCGATAAGCCGCTGGGAGGCCGCGACGATCGGTGGGATACTGGCAGCTGGTGCTCTGCCTCGGGTCGCCCGACCGCGCCGCGGACGCCGCCGTGGCCGCGGAGCTCGGGCTCCGCCTGGTCCACGTTGACGCCAACTGCGCCGAGGAGGTGGCAGACACCGTCATGCCGCTCTTCCTCGGCCTCCTCCGCCGCACCCACCTTCTGTCCCGCCACGCCTCGTCCTCCTCCACGCCTCCCGCCGGGTGGCTCGGCTCCGTCCAGCCGCTCTGCCGCGGAATGCGCCACTGCCGTGGGCTGGTGCTTGGTATCGCCAGAGTCAACGCCGCCGCGCGATGCCTTGCCCCCTTGCCCCCGCCGGCGGAGGAGGGAACTTAGGAAGAAGAGAGAGAGGAGAGAAAGGGAGAAAGAGAAGAGGAATGGAGAGAAGGAGAGAGAAAAAATAAAAAAATCTGACATGTGAGATCCACTAGACGTCACATCCATAAAACTAGTTAAAAAAGTTAATAATGCTGAGAGATTTTTTTAAACAGATTTTATAAGTTTAAGAGTACACATTTCTAATATTGTGGTTAGGGACAAAAATAAACTTGTCTTCAAATTTAGAGATGGTCTCATACTATGTTTACTCTTTTAAAAAATAGTAGGTCGATGGGTGATGGCGTCACAGAGAAGGACCAAGACGAAGACAAAGAGGGAGAGATAAAAGAATTCCCCAATTCATCCGATCGATGCCACTGGTGATGGCGGAATTACTCACGCGGTGTATTGATAGCATACTGATAGCATACAGAACATGTGTGTGTGGGGGTATATATATATATATACACACACACTCAACCCATATCATAACCATTTCCCAGCAAATATCGGGACGTTAGGATAGGATAAGCACAATCAGGATACTAACATATACATGATAATATTTATTGCTAACACGCCCCGCAGACCGATCATCGGTTCGACGAATGTTCAGGCTGGAGCGAAAATCAGCAAAAAGCGAAGTCGGCAGTCCCTCGGTGAAGATATCGGCATACTAAAAACTAGTTGGTACTTGAAGAACTCGAACGGCACCAACAGGACACTTTCTCACGAATAAAGTGAAGATCAATCTTAACGTGTTTCGTGCGTTGATATTGTGCATGATTTGTCGAGAGATACATTGCGCTGACATTATCATAATAGACTAGAGTGGCGCGGGATGACCGGAAGAATGCAACTCCTGCAGTAGTTGACAAAGCCAACAGGTTTATATGACAACATTTGCGATCGTTCGGTATTCAGCCTCAGCACTTGAACGAGACACCGTGTTCTGACGCTTAGACTACCACGAAATTAGAAAGTCCCCTAGAAAAACAGCATAGCCTGAAGTTGACTTACGGGTGTCAGGACAGCCCGCCTAGTTAGCATCGGAATAGGCAATCAGGTCGTGATGGTGAGCGCTAAAAATGGAGGCCAAATTCCAGGGTGCCCTAAACATACCAAAGAATCATCTTCAGGGTGGCGGTATCCATATACCATTCCGTGGAGATCGACGGTGTCAACGTGTTGGTGTGGAATATAAACAAAATTTTGTGTGAAAAAACAATACCAGATTAAATCGTATCATAACATCAAGGATGACACCTCCACTCGTGATCATTAAGCTCATCGTTGTTGGTATGTTCAAGCTAATTTATTTTCTTTGAATCTTTGGTAACGCCAGAATTTGAATAATTGCCGTTGGAAATTAAATTGTGAATAAAGACCGAATCAGACAGGAAACAGGTCAATTGGATAGAAGACCAGATGGAATACAACTCGGATTTAATAGATGAAGTCTGAATCGGATAAGAAATAGAGTCCGATTAGGCCTAGAATGTTACAGATAGATACGGAAATAATCAGAGTCCGTGTAATTTAATTTTATCTGTTAATTACAGTTAGTTTAGATTTTTCCTTTATCTCTAAGAGAGTTAGAGTCCGATTAGGACTTGTGTGTTTGTTAACACCAAAATTTGGTAAATTTCCGTATTAGATTTGGACAAGGAAAGGTGCAATTGTCGATAGATATTTTATCCGGAAGAGTTCGAATTCAATAGGGAATCGTGAAGACCAAGGTTTGGCGGCATAATTTTATCTAGTACTTAGAGTTAGTTAAGATTTTATCTCTAAGAGATTAGAGTCCAATTGGAACTTGTCTATTTTCTTTTATCTATTAGAATCCGTGTCGTATTCAATAGAAATTAGAGATAGAGTTTGTTATTTCTTTTTATCTATTAGAAGTCGTGTGTTGTGTCTGACATGGACTAGTATCCACCCGAGGATATAAATATGTGTGCCCCGGGTCATTATAAATCATC
The DNA here is from genome assembly GCF_000231095.2 of Oryza brachyantha. Classification (NCBI taxonomy): domain Eukaryota; kingdom Viridiplantae; phylum Streptophyta; class Magnoliopsida; order Poales; family Poaceae; genus Oryza; species Oryza brachyantha. The sequence goes on from NC_023172.2 coordinate 15,400,296, forward strand.
TACACATCAATTAGATCAACTTCTTTCGGCGCATCGCCACCCTCTTCAGAGGTTTCAACTTCGGTGAAACTTGGCACCTGACGCAGGGCTGCATCGCTTCGATCTCCGGCGGAGGGGTAAGTCCATCATTCCGCTGGGCCATGGTAATCGCTCGGCTAGATTAGAACTGTCTCAGTTCGGTCTGATCTTCTAATCTAGTTGTGTGATTGCTAATTATCGTATCAGTTTCAACTTAGATCACTTTCGTGTTTTGAGTTGATCTGGTCGACCACTTTGGGCGATCTATGTTGGTTTGATTCGCTATTTGACATATTCAATCTAATACTGTCTCGGTTAGATCTGATCTAGTAGATTACGTTTGTCAGATGGTTTATATCAGATTGATGTATTTTACTCATTGTTTTATCGGAGTACCAGCCGATAAGTTACCAGTCATCGGCTCATCGACTTGATAGCAATCTAGATCTGTTTAGTATCTATTATGACGTTGCTAGGTTTAATCTTGAACTGTCTCGGTTGGGTCCGATCTTCTATGATTATTCTTACCAATTTGGGGTAGGTATTTTATAGATTTTGGTTGTTTGTCCACCGTTTATAGCCGATGATTTTGGTCGATCTATATGCTTATCATATTTACATCAATAGAGTAGCTGATTGCTTTGCTGCATTATTTATATACCAATCGGCTTGATTTAGTTTGATCGGCGGTTATTTATGCTGCATCGGCTTATGAGAATTACATGCAAATTGGTTTTAGTTGATTGTAATATATGATTTATTGTTTATTCCAAGTAATTCGTTGGTTTATTTATTAGCCTTATCGATCTTCATGTTTTCTATAATCATATCGTGCTCGGCGGCATACTGTCTTGGTTAAGTTCAATATCTGTACGTCTAGTTCGATCTGGTTATAGGGGCTTGTCTGATCGACTAAGATTAATAAGTGACTTGGCGGGTTATGTTGGTCTAATATTTATTTCAATCTTATTTCTACAAGTTTCTAGCCGATCCAAGCTTTTTCAGCCGATTGCTCAGTCTATCGGCTAACCATTGCAGCATCAACATCCGATCGGCTAGATATTTATTCACATGTCGGCTCGATAGCCGGTCGGCTTATTTTATTGCTTATCTTGTCAGTTGCAGGATCAAACTGACTGGCGCGCACGCGCATCATTCTAAGAATTTAGGTCCTGCACTCCCATGCCTTCGTGTGTGACACGTCAACGTTTACATTTTGACGTCAACAGTGTTAGAGATAGAGTCTACATAGAAGTTTGTTTTTTTATCTATTAGGAGTCGTATGTCGTGTTCAACACGGACTAACATCCACCCGAGGGTATAAATATGTATGCCCGGAGTCATTGTAAATCATTTACACATCAATACAGATCAACTACTCTTGGCGCATCGCCATCCTCCTAACCGAGTTTTCAACACTGGCAGAACTTGGCACCTAGCGTGGGGCTGCATCGTCTCGATCTCCGGTGGAGGGGTAAGTCCTACGTTCCGTCAACCAAGGTAATCGTATCGGCTATATTAGAACTGTCTTGGTTCAGTCCGATCTTCTAATCTAGTTGTGCGATTGCTAGTTATTGTATCAGTTTTAGCTTAAGTTTCTTCGGTATCTTGAGTTAACCTAGTCGACCACTTTGGGTGATCTACGTTGGTTTGATATTTGCTATTTAACATATTCAATCTAATATTGTTTTGGTTCGGTTGGATCCAGTAGATTGCGTTTATCATATGGTTTATATCAGATCAATGTATTTTGCTCATTATTTTATCGAAGTACCAGCCGATAAGTTATCGGTCATCGGCTCGTTGGCTTGATAGCAATCTAGGTCTGTTTAGTACCTAGCCTGACATTGCTAGGCGTAGTCTTGAACTGTCTTGGTTGGGTCTGATCTTCTATGGCTATTCTTAGCAATCTAGGCTAGATATTTTATAGATCTTGGTCGTTTATAGTCGATGATCTTTGTTAGTCGTCTATAGCTGATGATCTTTGTCGATCTACATGCTTATCTTATTTATATCAATAGAGTAGTCGATTGCCTTACTGTATTATTTTTATACCAATCGACATGATTTAGTTAGATCGGCGATTATTTATGTTGCATCGGGTTTTAGCCGATCGTAGCAAAGCATTCATTGTTTAAAATTATTCTAAGTAATTCATCGGTTTATTTATTAGCCTTATCGATCTTCATGTTTCCTATAATTATATCATGTTTGACTACATATTGTCTTGGTTAAGTCCGATCTATGTATGTTTGGTTCGATCTGGTTATAGGGGCTCGTCCGATCGACTAAGATTAATAATTAACTTGGTGGATTACGTTGGTCTAATATTTATTTCAAGTTTCTAACCAATTCAAGCTTTTTACAACCGATCATTCATCCTATCGGCTAAACGCTACTACACCAACATCCGATCGGCTGGATATTTAGTCACCTATCGGCTCGGTAGTCGGTCCGCTTGTTTTATTCTTCATCTTGTCAGTTCAGGATCAAACTGACTGGCACGCCCGCGTATTCTAAGATTTAGGTCTTGCACTGGAGCATTCTGAGAAATGACTCCTAAATCTTCGTGTGTGACACGTCGGATCACATTTTTTATGTCAACAATCTTCTAGCTAACTCATGTATGGTTAAGAAGCTAATTCATTTCTTGAATCTTCTAGCAACCTCATACATGGTTAAGCCTCTCAAATACTAATGTCATGTCGTTCCCCGTCGCTATGCATGACACCATCGCTCCCGTCGTCATCCTCGACGCTGGCATCCCCATCTGTTGTCGCCTACCGCCGCCGTCCTCAATGCAGGCCATGCCCGACCTATGTCCTTTTTGGTTTAGCCCTCATGTATGTTTTTATTGTTAGCAAGTAAACGGGTGTACCCGCAGGTTAGGTTAGGACAAATTTTTATGCCTGTGATGTAGTAATGAGTTTATCTACTCATTCCACTGGTATAAATTTCTCTCACAAGTACGATAATATTTAAGTAGGAGCAAAGTATATAAATCTCTAGCACAATGTAGTATTCATATGTATGTTGCATGTCTTAAGTTAAGGTCTAGAATAATCTAGCTAATTGTAGATTAATCTAGCTTAGCTATCTAATATATGGTATGGTGACCTATAAATAGACATCCAAGGTTATGCGAAGAGATGAAAGATATACTACTCTACACTACCAAAATACATGTACTAACGCTACTGTATCATAATATTTATTCATACATCATTTAATTTCATGTTAGTTAAATTACTTATTTTAAAATAGATCTAGTTACACTTTAATTTAATTAAGTCATATATCCAATATATCTGTACTAATAAATGGTGACATTTGATAATGAAAATCAATTAATTGAAATAAATTTTATGTTTGACATTGTGCAATTTATCTATCATAACATATTCAACTAAAAGAATATGCTTTTATCAAAAAATTTCAATGTGAAGTTTAGAAAACAGAAAAGATTAAGTCGATAACAATAGGAATGTCAGATATAGCATTTTGTTAATTAATCAATCATTAGTCATTATAGTAAAAAAAAGTAAAATCAAACTATTAGACAATATGCTTTTATAAATAAAATTTGTTTAAGACATTCAAATATGAATATGAAAGGCAATTGCATATATGGTCTAGAGTTCTTAAACAGAAACAAAGTTTACTTTAAATCAAACACCTTAACATGATAATTCTCATATCCAAGAGGTATATAATTATTTTTTAGAAAAAAACATATTTACACATAAAAGTATATGGACACATCTTACTGGCTTTTACATAAGAACGGTACGTTCAATTGATAAATTAACAAATAGTCAGAGTTACTGTTATCATACTTTAAAGTTGTTACCAATTTCATCTTGGCAAATCGATTTTTAAGATGATATGTAGAAAGTATTGCATAAATTCAGCTATAAGCATGAACCTATTAAATGATATAAAACAAAATTAACCAAGTACATAGATTATGGCTGCTTCAGTTAATGAAATTATGCGTTAATGCTTCAAACTGTGTCAATAATACTGGTAAGCAAAAATATAAATATTTGTATTGAAATAAGAACTTGGAACATGCATTTACTTTAGAATTTTAGAAAAGTATTATATAATTAATTGTCATGTTTACCATAAGAATAGACTTAAAGTTGAACAACATTTTTCATAATTGTAATCTTTTTTCCTGTTAGATATTCATACGGGAGAGAATTATGATGATATAGGAAATTCAAGAATACTAATTAAACTGTTCCTTATCATATCGTGCACAACAAGGAAAAAACTAGTAAGATAAATAAAATTTCATGTTCAAAAATAATATCAGGTCAACGATGACATCTTCAACTCATGATACTTGAGTTAACTATTGCTGAAAAAGTAACTTCCACATGTTCTACAGTGGGGTTCTTCTTATTCTTGTTGATACCATGTACGTCTTTATTATGGTGTTTCGATGCATTAACTTTAAAAGCTGGATGTTTGATCTTTTTGGGAACCCCACGAATTCTTGTTGATACCATGTACGTCTTCATTATGGTGTTTTGATGCATTAACTTTGAAAGCCAGATGTTTGATCTTTTCGGGAACCCCACGGCGAAGACGGAGATAGCATGAGGCGCACGGCATACTGCCCATGCCGGAGTACAGGGCACAAAGCTTATGAAAATCAACCTCCACATCCTCTTGAAACCATGCACACTTGATGTTCTGAGGCCCTGTTTTTTTCCTAAAAATATCAAATCGAATCTTGTGATATTTCAATGGAGCATTAAAAAATAGATGAAACAAAAAACTAATTGCACAGTTATGGCAGAAATCGTGAGACAAATCTTTTGAACCTAATTAGTCCATGATTAGCCATAAGTGCTACGGTGACCAATGTGCTAATGGCAGATTAATTAGGCTCAAAAGATTCGTCTCATGGTTTCCAGGCGAGTTGTGAAATTCATTTTTTTATTTGTATCCAAAAACTTGTTCCGACATCCGATTAAACGTTAAACGTTCGATGTGACACCCAACAATTTTTCTTTTTCCAAACTAAACACCCACTTGGCCCTGTTTAATTTCCATAATTTTTTTCTAAAAACATCATATCGATGTTTTGGACATCTAAATAGAGCATTAAATATGGATGAAACAAAAAAACTAATTGCATAGTTATTGGAGAAATCGTGAGACGAATCTTTTGAGCATAATTAGTCCATAATTAACTATAAAGTGCTACAATAACCCACATATGTTAAAGATAGATTAATTAGACTCAAAAGATTCATCTCACGTTATTCAAGTGAGCTATGAAATTCGATTTTTTTATTCGTGTCAAAAAACTCATTTTGACATCCGTCAAATGTTTGATGTAACTAGCAAAAACTCAATAGAATCGACGTCGGCGTTGATGTGTTTGTTGTCTTCCTCGACGCCGGCAAGAGCCTCGTTGCCCGCATCGTCCGCATCCGCGAGTCCCAGTCCATCGTCGCAGCCCTCTTCGATTGCGACCTCCCCCGCCGCTGCCCCAGCGACCTCCCCCGCCAAGCCACCGCCATGCACATCATCCCCGCCCTCGCCGACGCCCGCCTCCACCTCCGCATCGCCATGGCCGTTCCCATTGTACCCGACCTCGCCGACGCCCGCCTCTACCTCCGCGGCGCCGGCCAGCATCTTCTCCACCGCAGCGGCCATGGCCGCCCTCGCTGACGCCCGCCCTCTTCCTCGTCACCATCAGCCTCTCCTCCAGCGATGCCATCGTCCCCACCTTCGCCGATGGCCGCCTTCTCCTCTGCGGCGTCACCGTCGTCATCGCCTCCCCTGAGCACGGCCCCCGGCAAGCAGCCGCCTCCCTAGCTCCCGTCCCCTCCACCACCGCCGTGGAGTCCATCCTCCACGGGTTCTTCTCGGCGTTCTCGCTTCGGCGACTCGTCGGAGCTCGGTGATGAAAGCCGACGGCCGCCTTCTCCTGATCTCCTCCGCGTCGCCACCGTCACCGCCTACCCCGAGTACGGCCCCCGTCAAGCAGCCGCCTCTCCCGCTCCCGTCCCCTCCACCATCGTCGCGGGTTCTTCTCGGCGTTCTCGCATCGTCGACTCGTCGGAGACGAAGAAGACTAGAGGGGGTGGCGTGGTGCTTGCTCGGTGTTCTGAGAGGCGGTTGCAAACAAAGAAGACGGGAAGATTATTTAAGGGTTTAATTGGTCCACGTGGGCGGCCGCAAATGATCCTCGTCGGCTAATTGTGCTGCTTATTGGGCCCGGATCAAGGCCGCGCGCGATCCCGCCGTTGGATATGGAATGGTTTCGGCCGGGGCCTGGGGACAGCACGATAGCCGTCGGATCAAAGATGGGCGACCACCGTGCTTCCCAACCCCCCGGCGTCGCCGGCTGCCTCCGCCACCGCCGGTGCGTACCGACCAAGCCGTTCGCCGGGTCGCCGCAGCCGCCTCTCGTTGGCCGGTGGATGGGATTCTGTGCCTCCCTGTACTCCGGACCCTTCTTGCTTCTCTTCCCGTCGCTTCCCTCGCGTTCGCGGACGTGAGCGAGCGGCGATGCCCATGGCGCCGGCGGTGGAGGAGACGTCGAACGTGAGCGGCGAATCTACGCCTTGCTGCTCGGAAGGCGGGAGCACGTCGTGAAGCGTAGGGAAGAGGAAGACCCACCACGCGGTCGCTGACGGGTGGGGCCAACCACCCGCCGTCACTCACGCCCTATCTGCCCCCTCGGATTCTCCGCCCCACCCGCGTCGACGAGGCCGACAGCAGCTAGCAAACTAGCTGTTCGACGTAATGGCGCAGTGGGACGCGCTCGTGGACGCCGCGCTCGAGAGGCTGGCCTCCAGGAGCCTCCTGCGCGCCACGCGTCCCATCGCCCTTGCGGCGCCGCCCGCGCTGCCGGAAACCTTCCCCGGTCCAGGCCCGTGGGACCGCGCCGCCGTCGAGATCCGGCTCGACCGCGCGACGCTCCACCAATGGCTAGCTGAAGGTCCCATCTCTTTTCTTTTACCCTCTTCTTTGCTTCACCGCGTGTTAGAAGTTCAATTCTCCGTCCCTTGCCTTCGAGATAAGCATGAGCAATAACTTGTTCTAGTTTCTTGCTGTATCTTTTGATAGGAAAAATTGTTAAGAATTCCTTTTCTGCTTCTTGTTTCGTTTGGTTTGATTAGGTGGTGAGACGAGTAGCCAAGAAGAGGAGGTAGGAGATGACCTGATTCTTTTCTCCGGGAATGACTACATGGGCCTCAGCTCACATCCAGCAATTCGCGATGCTGCAGTGAAGGTGCTCTTGTTCTGTATCTATGTGTGTGCCTATTGTTTGGTGGAAAATGAATTCTAGGCTTTGCACTTCCATGTTCACTGAGGGGGAAATCCTTGGAGGGCCATATAATTGACTTCTCCTTGTTTCATCTATCGAGTATACTGAATCATTGGTTGATTTTGCTAACGTTCTGGTGTGTCTGCTAGGCAGCTCAAGAGTACGGCATGGGTCCTAGAGGATCTGCGTTGATTTGTGGGTATACTAGTTATCACAAAATGGTGGAGGAATCATTGGCAGAGTTGAAGAAAAAGGAGGTCTGGTATTGTGTTCTGAATTCAAGGAACCACATGAGTCCCAGTAAAAATAAATTCTATAAAAAGGCTCTGTATCCTTACTAGAGTATTTTTGCAGGATTGCCTCCTTTGCCCCACTGGGTTTTCTGCTAATATGGCTGTAATGACAGCCCTGGGAAATATCAGCTCTCTTTTGGCTGTAGGTAGAAAGCCTGCAAAGCATGAGAGAATAGCAGTTTTCTCAGATGCTCTGAACCATGCTTCGATCATTGACGGGATCCGCCTTGTTGAGCGACAGCAAGAAGTGGTAGCATTTATCTACAAACACTGTGATATGGACCATCTTGAATTTATGCTGTATGTTTTTCACTTTCCAGTCATAACATACAAAATGTTAGAATTTTAAGCACCAATTGATTTAGTTATAAACCATGTTTGTGACTACACATTCAGGTCTCATTGCTCAATGGAAAAGAAAGTTGTTGTCACAGATAGGCAAGTTATATTTCCAAGTAAATTTCATCATTCAATAATCTTTTAGTTTTTATATCAGTGGCTAGCGTGACGAACTTAAAATAATTTTCATTGATAAAATGCAGCCTGTTCAGCATGGATGGTGACTTTGCTCCATTTCCTGAGCTTGTCAAGTTACGCAGAAAGTATGGTTTTTTGTTGGTCATCGACGATGTTAGTATTTTATCTCCTCCGAAATACATTTTTTTCAGGGCTAATAGTAATCAAGTTATGTTGCAATTTTCCTTTTCAAGGCACATGGAACACTTGTTTGTGGTGGGAACGGTGGTGGTGCACCAGAGTTGTTTGATTGCGAGAATGATATTGATATAAGTGTTGGCACCTTAAGCAAGGCTGCTGGCTGCCATGGTGGTTTTATAGCATGCAGGTATTCTATTGTAACTTATATTCATATTGTCTTCCAGGGAAGAACTGCTTATACTGTATTTAAACTGTGGAAGTGAATCATACATGCCTTAAAATAAAGGACTGTTACAAATATCTGAGACAGAACATACTTGATAATATGTAAACGGGGCAACATGTCAGAACAAATGCTTGGATGACTGCAAACACTTTCTGTATTTGTTGCCGTTCTGACTAACTTATGGGTGTTGAAAATTTAGGAATTGTGCTAAGTGCTTAACATTTGATCTCATGCTTATAGATTCAGTAAATAGAAGCTACCCCTCATGCAAATATGCAGTATTATACACCGTCAAAATGTATCACAAGTCACAACACAGGAATTTCAACAGTAGCGCTTCATTGATTCTCTGCATTTTGGATGCATGGCATAATCTCTCTTGATAATTTCAATCTCATGACAAATAATATCCGTTGACAGTACCCGATGGAAGAGGCTAATTCAATCACGAGGTCGCTCGTTCATATTTTCAACCGCTTTGCCAGTACCAGTAGTCGCTTCTGTGCATGGTAATACTCTATCACATCATGATTATTTTTTATTCTAATAATTTTATACGATTGATCTGGGTGTCTGATATTGATTGCTACCAACCTTTTGTGTTACCTTGTTTTCGCTGGGAAGGTCATAACATATTTCTCTATCACATCAGACAGTAGAAATGAACAATTTTAAATAAAGTACTTCTACTAAATTAGAAATTATCTTATTGTGAAAGTAAATATCTGGTATCTTTCTAACAGAATCAATTAATTTCAGCTGCCTTATATGTATCAAGGGAAGAAAGATGGCGGAGATTAGTGATCTGGAGGCATGTGCAGTATTTTGCCTCTTTGACAAAACTCAACATAACAAGTCCAATAATTTCCATAGTGGTTGGAAGTGAAGAAGCAGCACTTAGAGCTGGAAGGTTCTCACTTCCTCTTATTTTCATTTATTCATAATATCAATACTTGTGTTCTAATATTTTCGTTTGGAACTGAAGGCATATGCTAAGATCTGGGTTTCATGTCACACCAATTCGGCCACCCACAGTACCACCCAACTCATGCAGGTTGAAAACTCTTCTGTTCCCTGCATTTGCCGTCCTAATTTCCGTTCATAATTTCTACCAAAATCTAAATTTTGTGGTCAATGTTCTTAGGGATCATTGACTGTAATTATACCAGGTCTAGGACGCAATGTATATATAGATTTATGGGTGAAAACGATCAGAATCCGAACATGTATACGGAAACGATGCTCAGTCGGTTGGAAATCAACCATATTAATCAATTTAACTATTTTAGTGTTTACTATAATATGGTGCAGACAAATTTTCAAGACAGTTAAATTATATATATGACAAATGGAAATGCTCGTCATCGGGAATCCCATGACCGTTTTCACCCTTATTAATATATTATATTAATGTGATTTCATTTTCTTTGCCACTTCTCTCTAAAGATGGAATCTCTGCTATAATTTGTTGTCCAGATATCAGATGGTCCTGGTGTTTATCGACCTACTATGAACTAGCTAGGACATGTTTCAACAGATATCTACTGGTTTAATTTTTTTTTCAATGAATTCTTGGCAGGTTGCGGATAACTCTCAGTGCTTCTCATTCTTCGGATGACATTAAAAGGCTGGTGGATGCGTTGACGCCGTGGCTCCCTGACAATCATGATGTTCAGAGATATGCTGTTGTGCCAAAGCTCTAAACGATGGTTGACCTGACTTTTTAGCTCTTCAAGCTTCAAGAAGTGAGACAATCTGATGTACTGATGGATGATATGGAAGAACCGGGGAGGGGGGATAAGTTACTGCTAGTTGGCGCAATTAATTGCTTCATTTATCTTTGTATTACAGCAGTTAATGTGAAACATAATTGATGAGGGCAATTTGACTGTCCTGATTGCCAATCAGATCAACAAACATAAGCACCACATATACAACTGGGTAACAACATTCATGTACGGCGCATCCACACTCCTGGTTGCAAATTACAAAGACGTATTCACAATAAACTACAGACAATTTATTCCATAAGACAAGGCAAAAACATGTAAATTAATTAAGCTCTGTCCAAAGCTGTAGCTAGGTAGGTAGTATGCTTGGACATGCATGGCATATGCAAACATCTCAAAACACATGAAACCTGTCTCTCTCGAGTAGCTAAACATACTTAGTTTTGTATGATTATGATGGCCATGTTGCCATGTAGTGTGGTATGATCAGTTGGGCTTGGAGCTTGGCACGTAGATCCTGGCCCAGAGGTGCCTCCCCTTGATCATGAACTTGGCCGTCTGCTGGCCGTCGAGCACCACCGGGATCATCGACGGGCACCGGAGCACCACCCGTCCGTACACCGGCAGCTGCCCCGCCGCCGCCTTCTCCACCATCACCGACTCCACGCACGGCCCGTACAACCTGCACAGAGATCGATACACGTACGTACAGCATGCAAGAGATCGATGAACGGAGGAAGAAGAAGGTGGTTGAGCTTTGGTTTGGTTACGAGTTGAAGAAGGCGATGATGTCGTCGGAGCTGATGGGGTAGCCGCGGGAGAAGGTGATGAACAGAGAGCGGTAGTCCTCCGGCAAGGGGCTGTAGGTGTGCTGCTGCTGCGGCGGCTGCGGCTGCACGGGGATCCACGGCATGGCCATCGGGTTCAGCGCGGCCGGCGGCGGCATCGGGGGGAAGTGGACGGCGGGGTGGTACGTCGGCGGCGGCGGGCCGTCCAGCTGGAGCGCGTCGCGCACGTTGCTGGGCAGGTAGGCGGCGGCGGCGGCGTCGTCGGAGGCGAAGACGACGTCGTCGTCGAAGATGACGCGGCAGACGTTCTTGTACACGTCGCTGACGCCGGCCATGGCCTCCTCGCGGTGGGCGTCAAAGTAGGCGAGGCCCTCGATGGGCTCGGCGAGGAGCGCGTTGGTGCAGGGCAGCAGGCGGAGGGCGGGGTCGCCGTCCCCGGCGGCGGCGAGCGCGGCGAGCCTCTGCGCCCGGCGGCGCGGGAGCCGCGCGAGGCAGGCAAGCGCCTCGTCGACGAACCGGAGCACGACGGGGCCCGGCAGCGCGGAGACGCGGCGGATGAAGTCATGGTGGCCGACGGACTCGAGCCAGAGCCAGAGCGCGATGACCCACCTCATCGGCCCGGGCTCCTGGCCGAGCTCGCCGACCAGCCGGTGGAAGAACTCGCGCTCCATCGTGTGGAACATCATCAGCTCAAGGCCGCTCGCCATGTCCGGCCGCCGCCCGCCTACGTACGGACGACGTACCTATAGCCTATAGCTAGCTACACCTATGTCTACCTCGCCTCCCTCGCCAGCATCCGGAACGAAACGCTCGCTCGCTGCTCTCACTACCGCTGCCGCCGCTGTTAAATAGCTGGCCGAATCGGCAGCTGGCTCGCCGGGGAGGGAGGAAGCAAGCATGAGGCCAACGCGGCGGAGCTACGCGACAAGAAACGCACAGGCCAGAGCACGCATGCATGGCGGGAGTGGCCGGACACACGGCACCGCACCTAGCTACCCGCGCTCCGGCCACCCGCGCGGCGAGCTCACGTGGAAAGCCAAAGGCTTCTTCTTCCACCTCCGCACGCAGCCACCCGGCCAGCTCTGGATGATCATGCGTACACTACGTGAAGGCGCCTAGCTTAGCCTGATTAGGCAGCTTTTCAACAAGATGATTCGGAAATACATGCGTTTGGTGGATTAAAGTTTGAGAGAAACTTACGAACTTGGGTAATCGATCGATCTGCATGCATACTGACGATGAACATGCATGCTCTGATGCTCATCGATCAGCTCGATAGATAGATAGATAGATAGATAGATAGATAGATAGATAGATAGATAGATAGATAGATAGATAGATCTTGCGTGGCGAGGACGAGATGGATGCATTTGATCGATCATGCGTGATGTTCTCCAAGGCTTTCGACGATCGATCATGTGATTATTCATCAGTTCGTGGATATGATGTTGATTGTTTGCTACTGCCTTGAGGATGTGTAAAGGTTGAACGATCCAAGCGTGTGACCTAATAAGTCCAGGTTTGTGTGAGTTTCGGTTAAAAAAGTTATGTGCATCTAGTGAACTAGCATAAGAAACCTCTAAATTAAAAAGGGATCTTAATTAGAAAGACAATTTCAATATTGCACCAGGAAGCTAACAAAAACCCTGCAGATAATGTCATAATGATAGCTAGCTGGGATATTCTATCTGGAGAGATTCAGTTCGTGGATGTTTGTTTGCTACTACGTTTGGCCTTTGGGATGTGTAAAGATATATGTAGATAATAACCATTTCATTAATCCAAACATGACATAATAATAAGCCATGGTTATATGAGCTTCATTTCTAAAGTTATGAGCAGCTAGCATATAGACAATGTATTAACAAACCTTTAAAAAAGAATCCTGTAAAGACACTTTGGTTACACATTTACACATCAGGGAGTTAAAAGATCCTTGTCGATAGTATATGCTGAGATTAAGTTGATTTGTGTGGTGATCTAGAGTTCTAAATAGAGTGAAGGGTGAACTCACTGATGATATGATTATGGTGAATCTCCTTACAGACGTTCAGAACTAGTGGGCCTGCACGGATGGATTGTTGGTGACCAATTGTCCCTGAAGCATTTGCGACTGAGGAGCATGTTTCTGCCACAATATTGGTGATGAAAATAATTCCATATTGGGAATTGCCACAATATTGCTACAGCAAAGAAATTAGTAGAAAAAATAATAAAATATATGTATGTCAATCTAACAATCACCTTTTTTTCTCTTTCCTAAAGTGAAGGGAAAAAACTGAACCGTTCGATACAGATCCAACGGTCCAAACATACTTAATCCTTGTAATAACCCTAATTATTAATGCACCCCAATTTTCTTGCTATCATCACTATCCCATACCTCGCCGCCATCATCGTCACCGCCGCCGCCATCAACAAGGCCTATTGTTCTTCCCGAGCCGTCTTACTCCTATCTCCAATTTTTCCGCCACTTTCCTCTACTTCTCTCAACCGCCGCAGCCAATCACCTCCTACTCTTAATTAGATTTCTTCCGCCCCTCCCCTTTCCTCCCTCTTCCCTAACATCATCTCTCATGAGCCCTAATCCAACCAACTTGGTTGCTGCCGCCGCCGCCTGCCATGAGAAGTGGGTTCCTTGGTTTATATATGATGGAAAGGCACGTGACACGGCTTACAAATTGCAAAGGAGGCCGCAAAGCGGCGGATGGAAACGTCGAAGGAAATAAGTCTTTTATAAACGACAATGAATTCTGTTGACCTAATTGATTATCTAATTGGGCCTGAATATATTTTCGATCAAAAACCGATGCCCCGGTCCATCACATCAAGACTTCCACCCAAAACATGTATGGGCCGAGATTTTTGTTGAATTTCGCTACTTACACAAAACACAAAAAGACTTGATTTTTCTATGAATTTAATTGCCTTTCCTTTTTTAAAATACTTATTTTATGAATTTCCCAATGCACTTCATTCCTATTTACTTTGAGGAAACTTTAAAAAGGTTGTATCCACTTGGTACATAGGCTACGACAAACAGATCCTAGTGAATGTATAGGGGAGAAGCCCAAAACATACACAAAGAACATTCAAAACACTACTCCCTCCGTCCCACATTGGATTTTGACTTTTTGTTTGTAATGTTTGACCATTCGTCTTATTCAAAAAAAATTAAAATTATTATTTATTTTGTTTACCATTTTCTTTATTATTAAAAGTAGTTTAATTATTACTTATAAATTTTTATATTTGCACTAAATTTTTGAATAAGACGAATGGTTAAAAGTTACAAATGAATAGTCAAAATCTCATATAGGTAGTACAAAATACATGCTCCCTCTGTTCAAAATGTACTTATTTTGGAACGGAACAAAGTAGTTGAATACTCTCTCGGTTTTAATATAAGGTGTATAAGCTCTTACATGTTCTTCAGCATACTTTGACAACCAATTCTTTATATTATATTATGAATAGCTACATAATTAAAATTACGTGAATTATTTTTAAATACGAATATGACGATATCACATACATAACATTAAACATGTATTCTATTTATAAATACTCTCTCTGCTTTGCAATAGATGATGTTTTCAAGTAGGTTAGACTATTTGTCTTATTATTTTAAAAAAATCATGTGATCATTTTTATTTACTTCTTTTATTATTAGATACCCCTCCCAAAATGTCTAATCGTATTATTGTGTTGTTATATATTAGAACAGAGTGAGTAAACTTTAACTATGACTTATTTTTTTTATTTGTATAAAATTTTTGAAAAATACGAATAGGCAAATGTATATCTAAAATTCGACAACGTCACTGTTATAAGCCGGAGGTAGTATACAACGATGTTGACTTTTTATATGATATTAGACTAGTTGTCTTAATGCAAAAGAATATTAGTGACGCTTGAGTTCCTTTAATAATAAAAACAAAAGTAATAAAAAACCAAATGTTATTTTACATATTTTTCAATAATATAAATAGTTGAACATCATGTCAATGTAATATATTTGAAGTGTGTGTGTGTTGCTAGTCAAAAATTTTGAAATGTTGATTTTTCGTAGAACAATATGCACATCTTGCTTCTTGCATTGGGACGGTGGGTTTCGTTTTAGGGGTCAATCTAGTGGGCGAACATTCGCGCACACGCTGACTCATGCAAACATATCTACATGTCTGAAAAATTGATGGCATACAGATATTTTATACTTTATATTTATATGTATAAAATTTTTATCTTCATACATAGAAAGTTTAAATACAGAAAATTTATATATATAAATAAATTTAACATATAAAGTATCAAGTAGAAAAAATATCTACTCTGGAAATATCATCTTAGAAAGTTGTAAATATAAAAATTATATATTAAAATATTATATTTATATATAAAGTTTGTATATATAAAGTGTACTTACGGGTTAATGGTCAGTCTTTTCGCTTCTGGGACCGTACCATTTGTCCACTGGGCTGGGAGCATGCGGTTTCAGCCCATTTTACTGGCCTGGGCTTTGCTGCGCGAGCACGAGCACGAGCCATGGCGACATGGCGTCGTCATCTCTGCCCCCTCTTCCGGCGCTGCGCCACGTCCTGCCTGATGCAGCAGAGGCGGACCACCTGCTCCGGCGCCTGAAGATGGCGAGGCCGCCCGCCGGGTGACGACGTACGAAGCTGTCCAAATTCTTCTCCTTGGGCTGCTGCTTATCTGCTATTACAGGTCAGTTCAAGACTCCAGCTTGGGTTAGATCATCATGTGTCCATGAGTCATGGATTTTGGATTTGTGGCTCAAAAGTGTAATTATTTTAGTCATTTCTTGCTTTTATGAAACATGTGCAACATTACATTATTATAATTGGTGCCGGCCCCAAATCTGTGGAGGTGAATCTCTCTCTCTTGTATAGGGTATAGAAGTCACCACATACTGCTTATTGATGAACTAGACCACACTTCAAGGAAATCATAGTTTTTCAGGACTTCTACTCTAAATTAACTCATCAACACATTCAGATCTGCTGTTGTGAGTGCTTCCAGTGATGAAGGTGAAGGCAATTAGAGTCCACAAGCTTGGTGACCCAGAGGTGCATTCGTCTTCTTGCAATTTTTCAACCCATTTGAGAGTAAGCTATCCTTCTCTTGATGTTAAAAGGTTCTAACTTGGGGAGAGGTGGAGATTGGGGAGCCTAGTGAAGGGGAGATTCGGATCAAGAACAAGGCTATCGGTGTCAACTATGTTGATATTTATTACCGTACTGGGTTGCATCAAGAACCTCTCCCCTTTGTTCCTGGTATGGATTTTTGGTATTTTACATCAGCTTGTCCATTGGAATGGTAGTAATGTTCTGAATGTTTTCAGATCTGGTGTATAGCGATTCTGATAACAGAATACACAAATAAAAATGTTCAACTAATGACTATTCAACCGGGTTTATCCATTCGCAAATGAATTGTCAGACTTGTAGAAAATGTGAACTACTAGCCTATTATACCTGGTCAGAATGATCTCATTCTTGGAGCATGGACTTATGTTCATCCAGGCAAGGAAGCTGTAGGAGTGGTGTCTGCTGTTGGACCTGGGGTAACAGGCGTCAAAGTTGGCGATGTTGTCGGCTATGCTGATACTCCAATGGGTACTTACACTGAAGAACAGATTATCCCGGCAATACTGGCCATCCCTATACCACCATCAGTGGACCACATTACTGCAGCATCTGTTTTACTGAAAGGAATGACTACATATGTTCTTGTGAGACAAGCCTTTAAGGTTGATTGTTTTGTACTAATGCATTATCAAATTTCATGATTTCAGAGTACACAATGGTCTACATCAATCAGCTCTGCACTAAACAAATCAGGAACTGAATTTGATTTCAGAATGCAACTCAGAGACACATTCATCTTTGTCTTTTGTGCAGATTCAGGCAGGCCATACTGTCCTAGTACATGCTGCTGCAGGTGGAGTTGGCTCTCTCCTTTGCCAGTGGGCAAATGCTCTTGGTGCTACTGTTATCGGGACCGTTTCGACACAAGACAAAGCGACCCAAGCAACCGAAGACGGGTGCCCACACGTGATCATCTACACCGAAGAGGATTTCGTAGCCGAGTTGCTGAAATCACATCAGGGAAAGGTGTTCATGTCGTATACGATGCTGTCGGAAAGGATACCTTCAAGGTAAAATCATCAACACAGATATCACCTTCACGGCGTCACCTTCTTTAATATCTTGAGAAAGCATTTCCATGAAAGTGGGATCAATGTTGAATCTTAGGCTTGACATTAGGTAAAACCAACTGCTTGAAACTGAATAAATCATCTGTCTGAAACTCTATTTTACTTTGCAATACCTCACAGATATCACATTCACCTTCTTTGATCTTGAGAAAGCATTGCCATGTAAATCAGCTTCTTGAAACTGAATAAATCATCTGTCTGAAACTCTAAATGTGAAGGGGTCGTTGGAGTGTTTGATGTCGCGTGGATGCATGATCTCCTACGGGCAATCTTCAGGCAGGCCTGAGCCTGTTCCAGTGAGCGACCTCGCTGCGAAGTCCCTGTTCCTGGGAAGGCCAGGCATGAGGCATTACACCGCCACCCGGGACGAGCTGCTGCACGCCGCCGGTGAGGTCTTCGCCGGCGTCGCGGGCGGCGTGCTGCGCGTCCGCGTCAACCATATCTACCCGCTGCACGAGGCAGCTCGCGTGCACGCGGATCTCGAGGCAAGGAGGACTTCTGGCTCCGTGGTGCTGTTGCCTGCCAACTGAAGAGAATATATTGGCCGTGTACATCCGAGTTGGATATAGAGGTCGGGTTTTAATCCATTTATCTTAAAAAATAGCGAGTTGGATATAGAGGTCAGGTTTTAATCCATTTATCTTAAAAAATGGCTGAAGAGAGTATATGTATTCCTGTGGCATCGATGTTCTTGTGTCAAAAATCATAAATCGTGATCATTCTGATAACCTGATGCTGGCATGTCATTGCAAGCTGTGGACTTGAAAGCTTTAACAGTTTAGCCAAGGCTGTGGTTGTCAATCTGACAACAAGAGCAATATAGGATTGGCTAATGTACAGCTTCCCTGCCTTTCCTAAACATGATCCACAATCTGCGCATGCATCAGTGAAGTGCTTGGATATGATGATAGCAATATTTCTCCCAAACAAGCGGAGATTCTCAAACCACAAACAAGATGTTTGGTGAATAGACCAAAGCTTTTTTTTAAGATAAAGGAAGCTTTATTGATCTCAGATGATTACATCAAAATGATACAATCACTCAAAGATTACTTCCGGCCTCTGCATAACTAAGATACACATAGCTAAGAACTAGACACAAGCGAAACCAAGTATTAAAAAATAGAGTAAATCCTAGCTAAAGAAGAAATCCTCAATCTATATTGCCACCTATAATCTTGGGTAAAAAACTCTGTGACCACCAGTTCCAATTGCTGAGACACCATAAGCATTGTATTCCGTGATCTAGGCTTCTAGAGGATAGCCCATCCAGGCTTTTGGAGGATAGCCCATGTACGGAGCCCATGAATAGACCAAAGCTAGCTATTTGGTTCGAACAATTTTTCTAGAAGCTATCACTGTCCTCAGGACACAAACTGTGAGGACACAGGATAATTACAAATAAATATATGCATAAAATTACACGACTGAATGATTTAGGAACATATTATACCTTTTCCACACAATTGAAAAGGAAAAAAAGAAACATGGGCTTTCAGCACTATATACTATAATTTCAGAATTCATTTCTCATACTCATGTAGTCATGCCTGCACTGGGGATGGGAGATCTCAAGGATTCAGCTTTTGTTGTCTAATGGTTCTCACATTGCTATCTATAGTCAATGAGTCAAGTAACGGTGGTTAGTTTTTTTCAGGCAGCTTGCGCGTAGGATGCGTACAGTTCTCCTACAATTTGCAGACATTGTTCTTTCTCATTGTTTCTATGCTTCCAGCTATGGTTGATCCAGCAGTCCCCACAAATCCTAGCGATGCACAACTACAGACAGATTCTTCAACGTATAACAAAATTTCTGGCAGTTGAACTGGATCACAATCCTTCCTCGTGTTCTCAATGTTCTTGGGAATAAATCCAGACCTCACACCATGTTCAGCAGCCATAAGCCGCTCTGCGGTCTGCATGACTAGTTCATCACTTTCCTTCAGGGTGTGCAATTTATACCTCCCATCTTTTGCGACATCCGCAAGGTAGGTCTTTGACCAATTTGCTGGTGGAAGATCAGTCATGATGAACATGTTAATAGGACTAGTGCCCTTGGTTTTCTTCATTTCCAACTCAATAGCTTTTAACTTTTCCTTAAGGGCAGAAAATGTAGCTTTCCAGTGATTCTTGAATTGCCCATCTAACAGCCTAAGCTGTGCACAAAGAAATGGCTCCTTGATCTTGTTCTTGGCGAACTCCTTGCCTGCTGCAATGATCTCAGGGGCAAAAGGGAGGAACTCAACTTTCTCAAGTACAGTCTGTAGTCGATGATCCTTTGGTGATTCGTGGATATCAAAATATGACTCTGATCCCTTGTATGGTCCTGAGAACAGTGTCCCAAATGCCAGCAAGGAAGCACCATCAGCTTCAGAACCAGGCCCTAAAGCCTTATACATATCTTTGCGCCTCCTAACATATGAGATCTTCCTCCTCCTTTTCAAGTCTTCGTCTGGCTGAAATGAATCAAGTGCTCCATCATTGTTCTCCTGGTATGTCCATACTGTTGTTCTACAATCATCCTGGACAGGATACACACAGCCATTTTCACTGCCTCCAAAAGCAGAGAGCATTGATCGGCATCTATCATAATCAGCTGACAATGATCCACCACCAGAAACAGCACAGCACAAGCCAGAAAAGCAAGTCTTGCGCATGTCTACACCGCACCACAATGAAACAAACACCCTGAAATCAATCGTCCTAACCATAGCTTTTATCGGGGATAGATCAATTATGTCACCCATGGATACATACCTGCAAGTTAAACCGATGAACACTACCAATAAATGCTTGGTTTTGATTCGATTTTTCTATAATGGATATGATAATCTATGGTGGAATTCATGGACATTAGGAAATTGCATTACTGTGACACTAACAAGCAAAGTGAGTAATCTGTGAGCAACCAACCCCACCGGGGAGTGTGGAACTTTACCTCCGCTCCCGGAGGAGCTGCATGGAGTGGTCCCATACGGCGGCGCGGAGGTCGGTGGGGTCGGAGACCCTGAACTTGGGGCAGCTCCCGAGGACGACGGCGTGGTGGTCCAGCACCGGGGGCACGACGAGGGTGCGGTTCAGCAGCGCGGCGGCGACCGCGGCATTCCGGAGCTCGCCCACCTGGTTGCTGAACCCGCTGTGCGGCGCGTACCACAGGAACCTCTCCCCCTCCAGCTCCGGCGACCGCCCACATCGTCCGCCCCCTCCGCCGCCGAAGGCGGGGAAGCGGAGCAGTGAGGAGTATGCGGAGGAGAGGAGCACGAAGGCCGGGACGAGGAGCACGAGGACGGCCACGAGGAGGGGCACGTGCGAGCGTGCACTCCGCTTCCGCCACCGCCCGCGGCTCGCCGGCAAGTCCATCTCGCCGCCGCCGTATCTGATCGGATCCGAAATTCCAAACGGCAAAGCCGCTCCTTCCCCTGGCCCACCTGCCAGATACTCGCACTCCCCACGTGGGCCGAACCTGCCAGCCCACTACCCCATCATGGGCCACAATGAGCCCGGCTTTACAAGATGGGCCATGTTTAGGAAAAAGGCCCATAACCCACGCTGCCACCGACAGGTGGGCTCAAGGAAAATAATCCTGCTCTTCCCCCTGGCCCACCCGCGAGATATCGGTAGCACATGCTTCAGCATGAAGCCCAGGAGGCTACGGGGTGGATGACAGGTGGGGCCCACTGGGGAAGCCGCCGAAAGCGTCAGGGTCCAGAAGCTCGTGACGCGTGCGGCGGTTTGCGGCGGGATGGTGTGACCCTGCCCGCCATGTCGGCATCCGCCATGCCAACCCCTCTTCTTCGTCTTCTCCAATAAATCTACCCGCGCATGCGTAGTGGCACGCCGCCCGCACCAACTCCCACCCACACGCTCTCTCGCTCCACTCCGGAGGAGTGGGAGTAGGGGTAGAGGCGATGGCGATAGGGGCGTTCGTGGAGAGCGGCGGCGGCGCAGGAGCAGGAGGAGGAGGGTACAGCG
Source organism: Oryza brachyantha (assembly GCF_000231095.2). NCBI lineage: Eukaryota > Viridiplantae > Streptophyta > Magnoliopsida > Poales > Poaceae > Oryza > Oryza brachyantha. The sequence continues at coordinate 15,421,515 of NC_023172.2, forward strand.
GCCGGGTGACGCCGTACGTGGTGCTGACCTGCGTCGTCGCCGGCAGCGGCGGGATCCTCTTCGGCTACGACCTCGGCATCTCCGGTACGGCGCCGCCTCGAGCTGTGCTTTTTTTTTTTTTACTTGATGATCACTGTGATGAATATGTATTTTCTCATCTACTGCTCGCGGCTGGGCCTGCTTGCATGGGCCGGATTTGACTGGCTCGGGCCTGGCGTACAAGAAAGATTGCTGCTTTTTGTCAGAAACAAGCTGCATTTCCAGCTCAAAAGATTTCATCTTCCAGCTTGCATGCTACCATTGCTGCAGTAATGCCGTTTCTAAGTGTTGCCAGCCACCACTCTACTCTTCGGCTCTCGAAGAGAAGGCCATTCTTTATAGTCGGTTTTTTTTTTTGGTGTGTTCACTGCATGGAGAATTGGAGAGTAATGTAGATTGGATGATCACATGAACATTGTTCAAGTTTTTCTGGTTAATTTTGCTCATTGATCTTGTGACTTAGCTACTAGCTAGTATGGCATGCTGAAAACTCATTTACTCCTCGTGCGTGTGGTGTAGGTGGTGTGACCACAATGGACTCGTTCCTGAAGAAGTTCTTCCCGGATGTGTACCAAAAGAAGCAGGACAGCAGCACGAGCCACTACTGCGCGTTCGACAGCGAGCTCCTCACCGTGTTCACCTCGTCCCTCTACATTGCTGGCCTCGTCGCGACTCTGTTCGCGTCGTCCGTCACAAGGAGGTACGGCCGCCGGACGTCCATGCTGATCGGCGGCACCGTGTTCATCGCGGGATCGGTGTTCGGTGGCGCCGCCGTCAATGTGTTCATGCTGCTCATGAACCGGATCCTACTGGGAGTAGGTCTGGGGTTCACTAATCAGGTATAATTCTCTGCACATTTCAGGCCAGCAACTTCTGAATGAATGTGACTGCAGTTCAAGGGATCAGCAGTTGCAGAGATATCTGTCAGACATGTTTAGAGTAACTCTGTTGAACTACTTCACAGTTCGGGTGAAAAAAAAAATTGAACTTATGGTATGTTGTTTTAGAAATCACTAGTACAGCAAGTTTATGCCAGCATGCATAGCATGGCTATGGAATAGAGGAACCAATCTATTACAATATATCTAGACACATGTATCGAATTCATAAATCTTGCATTTCTAAAGCTAAACATTACACCTGAAAATGAAATGTAGGTCATGCGTGTAGTATGTGCAGATGCCAAGTCTTCGATGATTTTGGTTTAGTGGGCACAGAGAGGTCTTTGTGGATGTACTGTCCCAAGTTGATAAAAATCGACAAAAAAGTTGAGCACTGACAAATTACCATAGACCTGACAAGTCGTCTTTTCATTTTTATGGCCACAACAAATTAATAGGTCAGTTCAAAGTTAAGAAACTTTTACGGCATATGGAATCTCTGTTTTGGAGAGGGACAGTGTTTACTTATCGAGTGGAGATACAACGCAGAGGGAAAGCAACAAGTTATGTCGTGGTCTAAACTTGGTAATTTGCTCGCTAGATAGGAATTAGTGTAGTTTATGTGAACTCACTAATTCGCAATCTCACATTGTGCAATACAAGGGAGATAAAGCCCAATCCTGCAATCAAAATTTTCAGAAAAGAAAGAAAGAAAGAAGGATTTCAGAAAAGAAAGAAAAAAGGATGTTATGTTGTATTAAACTTTATCTTGTCTTTTTTTGTATATATTTTTCCTTTTGATGCATATTGCTAAACTATAATCAATGCATTTCTTGTTTCTTAATAAGAGTTTCCTCCTTCCCAAAGGACAGTTTGCACTGTACTTATGCATTGCCATGTAAACTATTTTTGCAGTCAATCCCATTGTACCTGTCAGAAATGGCACCTCCACGGTACCGTGGTGCAATCAACAATGGCTTTGAGCTCTGCATCAGCCTCGGCATTCTCTTCGCAAACGTCCTTAACTACTGTGTCGTGAAGATTACAGCAGGGTGGGGCTGGAGGATATCCCTTTCCATGGCTGCAGTCCCCGCTGCATTCTTAACCATCGGTGCAGTCTTCCTCCCAGAAACACCCAGCTTCATAATTGAACGTGATGGTGATACTGACAAGGCAAGAATACTACTTCAAAGACTTCGTGGAACCACTTCAGTCCAGAAAGAGCTTGACGATTTAGTCGCTGCTAGCAACCTCTCAAGGACAGTTCAGTATCCATTCAGAAACATATTCAAGAGGAAATACAGGCCACAGCTTGTCGTAGTACTGCTGGTCCCTTTCTTCAACCAACTTACTGGAATCAACGTGATGAACTTCTATGCACCGGTTATGTTCAGGACAATTGGTCTGAAGGAGAGTGCATCTCTCCTGTCCTCAGTGGTCAATCGGCTCTGTGCAACATTTGCAAATATCATAGCAATGATAGTCGTCGACAGGTTTGGGCGCAGAAAGCTCTTTCTTGTAGGTGGTATTCAGATGATATTGTCACAGTTTGCTGTTGGTGCAATCCTGGCTGCAGAGTTCAAGGACTATGGATCCATGGACAAAGAGTATGCTTACCTTGTGTTGATCACCATGTGTGTGTTTGTTGCTGGTTTTGCATGGTCATGGGGGCCATTGACATTCTTGGTCCCAACTGAGATCTGCCCACTAGAGATCAGATCAGCAGGGCAGAGCATTGTTGTTGCAGTGGTCTTCCTGATGACATTTGTGATTGGACAGACATTCCTTGTAGTTCTATGCCGCATCAAGTCAGGAACATTCTTCTTCTTTGCAGGCTGGATTTGCTTGATGACAGTGTTCATTTATTTCTTCCTGCCAGAGACAAAGAAGCTGCCCATGGAGCAGATGGAGCAGGTCTGGAGGAAGCATTGGTTCTGGAAGAGGATTGTAGGGGAGGAAGAGGAGACAAAACAAGCAGAGAAAACAGCTCTGCCTAGCATGTAATGCTTTCTGAATTGGAATGCATTTGATCATACAAAGTGTAGGGTTCTAATTAGCAGATGTAAGCTTGTAACTTTGTCTAATTATAGTGTACCTTCTAGTGTGTTAATGTGCTCAGTTGCCGTGAATGGCTCCTTCAGATGGTAATTACAATTAAATGTACATCGATGTTGTAACAAGGGGTCAAGGGTGGCATTTTGTTTCTGAATAGTAATGGAAAAATTATTTTATATGCTGCAGGATTAAATTTTTTTGCATTTCACATAACAACTCTCTCTGTTTCACATTATAGGACGTTCTGACCCTACTTTAATTTAATTTATCAATCTATGTATATGGTTTATATATATGTCCATATTCATAGGGCCTCATCTTTTCGCTGTTACTCGTGTTTATAAGCAAAATTTGAATTTTTAACCATAAATTTGGAGTTGATTTTGAGGTTTTTTTATCGTGGTTTATTTTATAGCTTTTGCTTTTAGATCATTAAGAACACATATATAAAAGTTTTATTTACAAAATATTTTTTATTTGTAAATATGCTGTTCGACTTTTTCTAAAAGAAAGCCAAACAATGGGGGTGATTAGCATCTACATGAATCTAGAGAGAACTAGAAAATCTTATAATATGGAATGGAGAAAATAGATAATATGCTCAAGTCAACAGACATTAAAGTTAAAGTCACTCCACTTCAGAGAAAGTCAGTAACATCATATTTCACAGAAACTGGATATTTATTTTATTCTTGGTATATGCCAACTTTTGTAACCTGCACCAGGAACAAAAGAAAAAAATGAAGACACTTGCTAAAGATGTAAAAGTGGCATGATGTCCTGGATGACCAAATAATTCATTACAAATGGATTCAAAGAGTCCAATATCTGAAAGAGACTGGCCAGCAGCCACTAGTGTCACCAACCACATATGTAACACTTGGTCCATAATGAAAGTGGGGGCATCTTCAGAATCAGGATTGAAAGATACTCCAACCTTGCGAATCCTCGGAATAACGTGCGCATAATCAGAATATATCAGTTTTGTGCTGGGTAAGAAACTACGAGAACCAAATAGGAACAAATAATCATGCTGAAATATGGCAGGGCTTGCAATTTTCAAACGATAAAAGTTTGACGCATGTTGCTGGAATAACAGTATATCTCCAGCAATATAGTACAGAACATAACTGAATGACCAGCTTAGACCCTAATAGAAATTGAAAAGCTGGAATCAGCAATCGATCAGGACATCAGGTAGCAGCATAAGTGCGTGATGAACTTGGATACCATCAAAATAACTGACTAATATTTTTTTCCTTATAAAAGAGTTATACAACAGTACAACCATGAAGATCAGCACTACCATTACTGATTCTGTTAACATAGAGTGATTTATCATGTCTGCCAGACAAACAACAGATACATTCATACATAGCATAACTTACAGCACATGATACAGACTACAGAGAACGGTTAATCTTAACACAAAAAGGAAAAAAAAACAAGGAGGCAAAGCTTATTTTGCCCGGGATTCATCTAAATGCAGGTGTGTGCAGGACGAGATCATGCCTGTGCCCTCGTCGGTGGATTTGCATGGAAAGCTGATTGTCTATTTTGACCTCCTACCAGATTTAATGAAAGAGAAGTTGAGACTGTCTCTTGATTGGACTCTCCTATGCTGAGCTTCGACATGCCTACAAGCTCATCAACGTTGATTGGGCTCTTTGAATGAACTGGAACAGGTTTGACAATCTCATGTGTTTCTTGCGCACCACCATCTTCATCTTTCTGATTTTGCCAGAAAGGAACAGAGAATTGCAGAAATGGTGAGAAATAAGCTGGAACAATCACTGGATAGGTTGGTTGCAAATTCTCTGGCACGACAGCAGAAGCAGAAGAGCTCTCCGCAATGGCAGAAGTATCTGACTCCATAGAATCTACCTCCTCCTCCTCCTCCCTCGGTGGAGGTAGTGCTGGTTGATTTAATACTTGAGTCTCTGGTTCTTGACTTCCAGGAAGCGGTGGAAGGTCCATAGACTGTAAAACCACAAAATACAGTTCAATTCCCCCATTATGATACAAAAACAGTACAACCTTCATAACGAGATCCAGGAAGAAAGCGTCCTCAATTCCTCATGCAATACATAAATAAACTACACCATTTGGTTAAAAAGATAAGTTTTAGCATAAACAAGCAGCATGATATCTATCACCACAAAAACGAGCCATCCCCTTACAATATAATAATAGACCCATGCCAGCTTATTATGATATATATGCCAACATCAGTGTGATAATCAAAATAAGATCAAGCAATCTACCTCATCTGGCACCATGTCGAAAAGGCTAGACCTTCTCTTCCTTCTGGTCATATTGGCTTGACGTATAAAATATTTTTGAGCATGGCTAGCTACTTGAGTAGGTGTTCTTGAGACCACGAAATTACGAGAGATCCCTCGCCAATCACCTTTGCCAAGCTTTTGCAATCCAAGCAAAAACCTCCGGTGTTCTTCTTCAGTCCAAGGAACACCTGTAAAATTCACCTTAGTCAGAAACATAGCACACATAATGTGGCCTGAAGGCATGTAGGCTGCAAGTAATGGCTGGAGTAGAAGGAGCTGCTGAACCATAGTACAGCTGCCATCACATTAACAAAAGCATGAACAAACTTGTGACTAGTACAGAAAACAATGCCAATCACCAAAGGAAAATTATCCACCCAAAAGGGTTCCTCCTAAGCAACAACACGCACAGGGACATAAATCTTAAAAAACCAAAGGCTTCTATGAGTTTCTCCACAAAACACGCACAGAGAGGGCACAAGAGAAATGCCAGAACACAAAACAGTTTTGTATTTTGCCAGCTTAACACATTATGCAGCAGGTTAACGAGATAAAGCATTGTCAATCTCACATAATCCTCTTAACAGAATAGATGTCAAAAGACAAGCAAACTGAACATTTGAAGGTGATTTTGGAACTTCTTTATCCAACTAATACCTTTCATTATAAATTGAATAACCGACAAACGTAGAACTTTTGACTTTTCCAACGCATTAAAGACGTGAGCACATAAATCCAAAACTGTACTCCAAGCATCAAATTTGGATGGAAGTACAAGTTAGTGAGCCAATGACAACCCAGTCTACGAATAGCATGACCACTAGTATGGCCGTTACAGTAGCAAAACAAGTGGCACAGTAAAGATCAAATAATCACATGCTGTTTTAAAGCTTTCACACATTAACATAGGAATGTCATTAGGAAGGTTCTTCAGTTTTGAAAGCTGACGACTTGGAAGACTTTTCTCGGACCAATGTGTCCAATACAACTATGCAGCAAACTAGAAAGGATTCAGAATCAGATCATAGCCAGCAATGCTATACGTAATCAAAATACATCAGTCACTAGAATACTAAGTTTCAACCTCCTATCATCAGGTCTAAACATAAAAACACTGGCTAGTTACCACCTACTCGCAAAATCTCTAGTTCAGCATTCTATCCTTTCATAACACGTGGCTATAAGCATCCTTGTAGAGGCAAGGATCAAAGACAAAATTCTCCAGGATCAGCCATCATTACTTGTTGGAACGATCCGGTCTGATTGAAAATTCTTATTCTACACAAATCTGGAGCTGAGCTTGTCAGAACGCCCCTGTTATGTTGTTTATCCAGCCAAACAGTAAGAAGTCTCCATACGTCGTACTTGTACCAAGTAATTATTGAAGTCGAGTGCCGTATGGATGAGCTAAGTAGTACCAAATCATTCATCCATCAGTACAATCTGCCCATTAAATGCTTCTCTAGCGACTGTCCTACTTGGAAGAAACAACTAGCAGTGGTAGCTCGTAGTACTCCATCAATCACCCAAATCTACACGCCGAATCGCCAAACAAGATTATCTGAATAGAAAGAAAAAATAGAACTTTCGAGCAGGGAGGATCTTACCGCATCGGACGGAAATGGGTTGTTGGAGGATTAAGAAATAAATTAAGGGAAATACGATTGGGGGAGGGGAGATCGCGGGGGGGGCTGACCCTTCTTGCGCTCGCGGGAGGCGGAGGAGGAGCCCTGGACGAAGTCGTCGGAGGCGTAGCCCCCGGCGTCGGGGCCGGCGGCGTCGGGGCCGTCGGCGGGGGAGGCGCCGCCGCTGGTGGATCCGGCGGCGGAGGAGGAGAGGAGCGAGAGGTTCCCCATGCTGGCGCTCTTGCGGATGGAGCCATCGGTGAGGCGCACCCCGAAGATCTTGACCCCGCGGTTGGGGCACGTCCGCGAGTTGTGCCCGTTGTGGCTGCAGTGCGAGCACCGCCGCGTCATCCCCACGCCCGCCCGCTCCTCCGTCTTCCCCCGCCCCGCCAGCACAGCCCGCCTTCGTCTCGAGGAGGAGGAGGAGGAGATCGATCGATCGTTGGTGGTGGTGGCGGCGGCGGCGGCGGCGGCGAGAGGGACGACGACGAGGTTGGAGGGAGGGAGGTGAGGTGAGGGGGCAAGGGGTTAACTGCTGCTGTGTGGTGTGGTGTGGTGTGGTGATTGGTTAAGGTGGTCGGAGAGGGGGAGAGCGTGGGCCGTCCACGTGGCGGATATTCCCCGCGGTGGGGGGGGGGGGGATATAGATAGATGGATGGATGGATTGTATACGGGAAGAGGAGAGAAAGCAGCGGCGGGCGGCTTGTGGGTCACGCCTCCTCCCTCCCTCTCCTATCCGTCCACGCGGTTGGGCTCTCTCCTCTCCCTCTCCCCTTCGTTTCGTGTGGTGAACGATCCACGATCCACCGCAGGCTCTCTCGTCAAACCATCGTATTCACGTCTCTTCCAAAATATACCAAATTCTAATTCTTGGAATTTGGTATATCCAAATTCTTAAACATCAAGACTCTATCCAAAACAACTCGAACTAGATTTTCTTGATGGTTAGACCATGTAAATTTACAAACCATGCATGTAGATCTCTCTAAGATCATAGCTACCAATAAAGTAATTAGATCTATCTATTATCTTCTTGTCAATATTATCGTTAAACTTCTTCTCTTTAAAACAGTACATGTTAAAATCCTCCATCAATCAAAAGGAAATTATTTTGTAGAATGAAACGAGACAACTCAAACAACACTATCCCTAAGATTCTCTAGGACAGGGCCATAAACATTAACGACGGACGAATATATAGATGTTGCACACCAACTTCTATCTATGGCAAATACATATACCATCATGTTTAAAAGACAAAGAGTTTTTGGTAGTCTTTCAAGTTTTCAAATCCTATAAAACAGGACTGAAGTCAGAGCTAAAAAAATGATTTTTCTTTATCATCGCCAATCACCTAAGGTCTCATCATTTTGTTTTTTCAGTTACCAAACGATATATTTGCAACGAATAATATTTTACGAATAAAACTTTTATATACATGTTCTTAGCAATTTAAAAGCCAAGATTTGAAAATCAACCGTGGTAAAAAAACCCAAAATCAACTTTAAAATTAAGATTAAAAATTTAAATTTTAACTTACAGGCATAAACAAAGCGAAAAGATGGGATGCTAGTAGTTAACAGCTGCTTCTTATAACCAGATTAAAATCATCCATCAAATAATCATTAATTATCACTAACACGTGGACCCCAGTATCCCTTCGTCCACATGTTCACATATGAGTTAACACGTTACCATCTTATAGCCTCTGGCTCTCCAAACAAGACCATAATCCTGAGAGCTGCAGCTGCTCGTCGCCTCATCCTACGGCCAGTAACTATCGTGCATGACCATACGTACGAGGATACCACATACCAACATAGCCCATCAGTCCACGCAAAGAAGGCAAAGAAAAAAAAACAGATAGACAAACAGCATGATCCATTCTTATCTTTTTCTATGTTTATGTTTTTAAGATAAAATTAAATTTTTAATCATAAATTTAGAGTTAATTTTAGGCTTTTCAACCGAAATTTATTTTCCAGCCTTAAATTTTAAATCACTAAAAATACATATATATAAAAATTTTATTCATAAATTATTTTTCATTTGTAAAATAGTATGTCATGCCAGACAATCACCCCCGTCTTGAATCAATTCTCCGGATTAATCAAAGCAAATGAACGTACGGCAAGGTGATGATAACAAGATTGTAAACCAGACAGCGTGCAAGTATTATATTCTCTCAAGAACACAGCCCAGATCAATGGATCTGATGAGCTCAAGCCATTAACCCTGCTGCAAGTCAAAAGGGATCCACCGCGAGAGGTGGATTACTGTCGGTCCATCACTCGTAAAACTGGGGACAGTGTTGTCGGTCTACCACTGTGTTCTGCATTATCATATTGCTAACAGCAGCAAACTAACAGTGACAGCTTATCTAAGCCAGCAATTAGTGCCTTTTTCTGCCGCAGAACTAATTGAAATTGCCTTCCTTGAGTTGAACCGACCAAAAGGATAAGTTAATAAAAAGCATGGCTAATTGGCTAAACACTCAAAAAGTCGGCAATCGATCAGCATGTACCTTTATCCCTGATGCACGGTTATCCTGAACAATTAAGGCCTAAGGGTACAATTAATAAAAATAGCAAAACTTGGGAGGTGTTAATTAGGATAGGTTTGACAGTGACTTGCTTGTTGTTACAGATTTTACCTTCTTTTGTATTCTTGCAACTGGCACATGCTACTGTTTGTTTTTTGTGTGGATGTAATCTCATGTAATGCCACCAAGATTCAAGATGGAGGTTGAATGGATCTGGAGAAAGGGTGTGCTTACCATCATCCAAATCTTGATGCCTATAATTTTGTTGGTGCAGCTGGACAAAGTATCCCTTGCAAGATACTAGCATATATTCATATTATCGATTAAAATACAGGTTAAGATCCATCAGCTGTGACTCTGCCATATCTTCAAAAATAAACTGACACTGGAGTACAGGACCATATCAGCAGGTGGATATATATTGTTTATATGAGTGATAATCTAAAGAAAGAACAGAACTGAAGTTGATGAATTAAAAGATGTGAAAAGGATAGCACACCTGCAGGCAAAAGGCTAGCCATTCCATATTGGCATATTCCAAATGCGCCGTTGCAACAGTTACACCACTATCAGACTTGTTTACTTCATCTGCATTGAATTGATAAAAATATCCATTTCAATAGAACAAAAAAATGAGATGTAAGGAAATAAAGGAGAACTTAAAATGGTTGCTTAGCTGGATCCGCCATGATAAGGAAACAGTCAGATCATTACAAGAAATAAAGAAGTGCTAGAGCGAACTCAAAACATGATTCATGATTTTTTTTCCCTGTTTATATCTCATCTCTAGCATAAAAATAATTAGGCAGAACTATTCAGGAGTCTACATGCCTTATTCTACTTACTATATTTTATTTTCTTGATCATAGTCCTCTAGTATATGGAAGCCATATCTTTTAAGATAAGTATATGGGCAGCAATTTAATTAATCTTTAATGTTAGTAAAATGATTTTCCTGGCCGCTGCTACTCTGATCTATCCACGTGGATCTTATGGTTTCTCACTAAACTAAAAACATGTTCTCAAACGAAAAGTTTCAGTATCATAAAGTTGCACAATATTTTATTATTACCCCTGTTTTATACTCCGTACATAAGATGTTTTGATTCTTTGTAGATTTATATGGATACTAATAAATTTAAACATATATATATTAAAATGATCAAAACATATTATGAAGGACCAAAGAGTGTTTTGGTATTGTTTGTGATAGAAAATTGATAACCTCGGTGAGCTTGTGTATGCAACTAATGTAGGTTAGTTTACGACATCTATTCCCGGAACGATGTTTGGTGCAGGTGACGAAAGTCAATCTTGTACAATGTATTGGGACTATGCTCGGGGAGGAGCGAAGATTTGGAGTGGTCTAGATGCTACTCCCTCCGTTTCACAATATAAGATGTTTGATTTTTTTATTGCAATGTTTGACTATTTGTTTTATTCAAAAATTATGGCAATATAATTTATTTTGCTTGTGACTTACTTTATTATCAAAAGAACTTTAAGCACGACTTGTCATTTTTTATATTTGTACTAAACTTTTGAATAAGATAAATGATCAAACGTTGTAACAAAAAAATCAAACATTTTACATTATAAAACGGAGTTAGTATATGACAAGTTGGGACGGACATCAAGTTCTTTGGAGGTCAAACTTGATCAACGATAGAATATGAACAAGACTCATGAAGAAGTTAAGGCCCGGAGAGATCTAGGATGCTGACTGGCAAGGTTGGATCCGAGGTGACGCACGGACACGTGCGGGGAGGATTTCGCAATGGGCTTTTACGTGAAAGTGCTGGAAAATCACGAAGAAAATAAGAGAGGAAAAAGAGAAGCGGCATGGACTACTACATTACCCGAACTACTGTAGCTAGCATGGGTGCTTGATTATGTGGTGTGTACGTACTTAGCATGAATGAGCAAGGCAGGCCGGCCGGCGCGGCCCGTGCGCGAAGGGGAGCAAGTAGCCCAGTCCACGACCACACATGCCGGTGGGCTGACGTGCAGGTTGAGCGTGGCGGTCTGTCAAGGCCCTGTAACAAGGGTTTGGTTCCCAACCAATCTCTGCTATGTGCAATAACAACAAGCTAGCTGGAAAACAGAAACAAGGGTCTGATTCCCAACCAATCTCTTCACATGGATACGGCACTCGAATACTAATGATGATGTTTTTGCCTTGGCTATGCCTCTTTTTTTTTTTTTTAGGAAAGCCTTGGCTATGCCTCTCTAATCCCTACTAGAATGTAGTAGATATTATGGCTTTGTTCCTGACTTCTGGTAAAGCAGCAGTTTTGCAGAATTTCAGAGTTCAGATTACCCAGTATGAAGATCCTTCCGTAGATCCAACCGGCAAGTAGTACATGAGTGCAGCGTTTCCCTTGCTCTTATGTTAGTATTTTGATGTCTATAAACTTAAAAGGAGTTAGGACAGGTACTCTTCTTTTCCATATGGTTCATAATTGTTGATGTTTTAAACAAGGGTACAATCAAACTATTAGAATTGGACCCAGGTGATGTGTGATGATCTGACCAATAATTGGACACATCAGGTTTGACGAGCTGCGTGTCAGCGGATCATACCAGCAGCTGTCCACAACTCCAGTTAAGAAAGAAAAAATTGATTAAGGAGATCAGCTAACAGCAGTGGCATGATCAGGAAGATGATTGTCGGGGCTTTGGGCTACGTGCTAGTGACATGTGGGCCCGGGCGCAGCAGAGACGTGGACAACTTCACGTGCGTGTCATGTGCAGTAGCAGTGGCGCACTTGTGAAGGCACGCACGCTTGAGTTGAGTGCGTGATTGTGAGAAGGCCGGAAGTAGTAGTAATTAATCATCATGGCGTCATCATCAGAACCTCAAGTTGGGCCGGTCCCGACAGCATTTTGATGTCACCTCCACCGCCATGAGTGACACTATTTTGGGCTAGGAGCAACTTCAATAACCAACTACTCATTCCAATTTATCTATAATCAATCTAATAGCTAATTTATATAATAATTATATAAAAAACATCAAAACATGGTCTCACATATCATACATACATTTTGTCTTGGAGCCCACGTGCCGTTGGCTACAATTAGCTGCTCACCTCTTTTCTCTCTTTTCTCTCTTATCTCTTTAAAATATACTTATAGATGACTCATAGCCTACTATTTTATCTGCTCTAATGCATGCACGCATGATTGTTCATGTACTGTTTGCACTACCAAATACTCCACCAGTAAAAGAACACTTTCTTGTAGCGTTCACATACATGTATCTATATAAATTACTAAGTTTGTTCCGTAACAACTTTATTTTTTATTTTTCTGTGTCCAACATTTGATCATTTGTTTTATTTAAACAAATTGTAAAAAACTTAAAAAATTAGTCATGTATAAAATACTATTCATATTAATCATAAAAAAATTCAAATAAGACGAAGACTCAAAACATTATTAAAAAATGAAAATTGATCTTATTTCTGAACGGAAGTAGTCAAATATTAGAATATAATTTACTTTTTACATACATTTGTATCCTAGTTTTTAAAATCTCAATACATTTGTTTCCTACTCTTTCAAACACGAATATAGTGGTGTAATTCAAAATATTCTTACAAGATAAAAGTGATGAGCTAAATATGAAAAATGTAGTAAGATTGTAGTACGATGATATAATGACAAATGACAGGAATATGGTTTTCCTGGTACGAAGATTTACTAGATTGATTCTAAATATAGTGATCATTAATTCTATGGCGTAGTAAAACAAAAGAAGAGAAAAGAAATAAACATTCATCTAGTTCTTTTAGGCATATTATTTTTGGTTTTTTTGCATGTATATATTTCGAACAACTAAATGGTATATTTTAAAAATATTTTTATATAAAAGTCGAGCATAGATTATTAACTTTATATTAGTTAATGTAATTGTTATATCATATAATAGCTATTATAAAGATTAGATATTTCTTATAAATCGTCTAACAAAATAATGCAACCGTTATTAGGATGACAACGAGGCGTGATGGGCATGGTAGTGTCTACCCATATCAAGCCCGTGGATTTTGTGTCCATGGACGTACCCGTTACTCCATGCCGAGCAAATAAGTGGGCATATGCCGTCGGCCACTGGCATGGTTGTGTGCCCAGTAGATTATTAAGGTCAGCATCACTGACTCAGGCTAAAGAGATGGGGTAATTGTTTGGCTCTTTCGTAAATATAAAAATTATAGCTATACCATTATAATTTTGTAAAGTTTAAGATATACTATACTGATCCACATGTTATTGACTCATATAGGTCCTACATGTCATTGAGATATCAATGATTTATCTCAAACTTTGTAAAATTAAAAAGAAAACCGATGTATTTGTAAATAACAAATAATTTATGAATAAAAATTTTATAAATGTATTTTTAGCGATCTAAAAGTCAAGGATGAAAATTAAACTTTAATAAAAAACCCATAATCAACTCCAATTTTTTCTACGGACAAACCGGTAATATCAGGCATAATTGATAACCTAGGTTTGATACGTAGTACTACTATGGCCCTATTCGTTTGGGAGGAGATAAGATAACTTACTCCCTCTGTCAAAAAAAATCAATTCAACAGTTTCCGTGTCCAACGTTTGACCATCCGTCATATTTGAAAAATTTTCAGGAAATTAGAAAAAATTAGTCACATGTAAAGTATTATTCATGATTTATCATCTAATAAAAACAAAAATATCAATCATAAAAAAATTGAATAAGACGAAGAGTAAAAATTATAGGTAAAAAGTAAAAATTTGGTTTATTTTAGGACTGAGGAAGTACTCTGGCACAGAAAACATACTAATAGATTAATATATAATTAATTAATTATTAAAAAATATAAAATAGATTAATATGATTTTTTAAAACAACTTTTCTATAGAAATTTTTGTAAAAAATATACCGTTTAGTAGTTCGGGAAGCGTGCGCGCGGAAAACGAGAGGAGTTAGATAAGGGTGGTGAACGGATAATTTAATATTGCTATGCTCTTGCCACCTCTCTTAATTAATTTTATTTCTTGCCACTATTGGAATCTTGGTATTTCTCCACGTATATATATAGTCTGATGGGAGTATATCTGTATAGTTTTAGGGTTAATTTGATACATGACATTGCAATTATACGTATTTAGATAAATGCCATTATAATTCGTCTATTCATAGCCATACCATTCAAATTTTACGAAATTAGAACGATGCCATCACCGTCACATTTTCCATCTTCTTCTCCATCCACACGTGACACCCACATGTCATATTCATGTTCTTCCTCTCCCCGCCGGCAGTCTTGCCTCTCCCATCTACCTAGGCCGCTGCAAACCACAACATCACAGGAATGGAGAGCGAGAGCTCTCACAGTCTCGCACCGAACAGGCAAGCAGCCTTATCTTTAACATTTACTCCTCCGTTTTTTTTTCTTTCTTCCTCTCTTTCTTTCTTCTATTTTTTTTTTCTCTCTCCCTCACAAGGCATCGGTAGGAGGGGAGATGGGGAGAGGCACGACCACCGACGGAGAGAGTGACGGCTGGGGCGACAAGATAGGAGCCGAAGATGGATGCACTCGGCATGACGAAGGGATCTGATGGATTCACGTTTCTCAGATGATGAGCTGGCATCTGGACGAGACACTGAAGACGGCAATCGAGGCCGCCCGGCGACACATCCTGCCCCATCGTCGGTGGTGGCGGTGGCAGCAGCAGCTGCTTGATTGAGATTTCTCTACTTTTGGACTTTGGTTTTGGGTTGTGAGTTTGCTTTGCTAGTTGTGTTTTGTACGCTAACGTGTGGAAAGTAGAGCAGCTCGCCGCCGACGCGCAGCTAGGTGAGTCGGTGTTTCTTTCCGGTGGAAAGGGGAGCTGCTCGATCCGATGGATTCACGTTTCTTTCCGGTGGCCGTGCGCGCAGCTAGGTGAGTTGGCGGCCTGGGTGGAGGCCACTGGTAGGAGGGGAGAGGCGAGACTGCCGGCGGGGAGAGGAAGAAGATAAATATGACACGTGGGTCTCACGTGTAGATGGAGAAGAGATGAAAAATGTGACGGTGATGGCATAGTTTTAATTTCGTAAAATTTGAGTGACATAGTTATGAATAGACAAATTATAATGATATTTATCTGAATACGTATAATCATAATAGCATGTATCAAATTAACCCCTAGTTTTATGCTGCGAGTAGTACAAATGTACAATACTTGGGGAATCGATGATTGACAGGATGACCATTGGTCAACTGGGATCACTGGAGAGCTCGTAGCCTCGTGTACTCCCTACTATATATGTGTATCCTTAGCTAGCTGCCACGTCGCCACGTGTGTGTATATAGTTAAGTTAATTAAAAAATAAACGTGCAAATGAACAGCTAGCTGGAGACCGGCCGTTGATTACCTGTTGGGTACGAGAAGCTAGCGTCAATGCGTGGCTCCGTGACTTATATTTTTTTACTTTTTTCATACCTGCATGGCGGCCGAGAATGCGCCACGTACGCATGACGTGGCAGGATTGGGTGGCCGGGAACGACGACTAACAACAAGGTAATTAATGTTGTTGACGAGAAATGTGATCAACTTGGACACGGTCATCATGCACCTATTATTGCAAGCCTCTAATTAATTAATTCGTTTTTTTATCAAAACCAAAAAATTACAGGAGATAGCTTACAACTCTTTTAATCCCTGAGTAGATATCCTCTCATCTTATGCATATTATCTAAAAGAGTAAAAAAATGAAATATTTGATAAAATATCACTACCAAATTTAACTTCTATAAGTTCTTTTTCTTAAAAAAACATACTTCTCTCTTCATCTTGTCATTTGAATCGTTCTAAAATATAAATATTTCTAGCATTATTTATAGTATTATTTGTCACATGAGTCACTTTTTGGTGAAGATTCTTCTCGTTTTATTCACCACTACCCTTCTATCATTATTCATTTCAATTTATTAAATAGTATTATAGGCTTTTCTTTTCAAACTTAATCATGGCTAAACAAGCTAAATGCTTAAATTCTGGCCAGAGATAGTAACTCTGGATACGCCTATATGAAAAAGAAAGCTTAATTTGTTCTTTTATTGTAATTTATAGACGTTAAATTTAGACATATATGTTTATTAAGTGATATATCTCTTATTATTATATCTTTGTTCGTAATTTTGAGATAAACATGAAAAATGAGAGAATATCCATGAGAGCGATTATAATCCATATGCAATTTAGAAGTACACGTCGCTGCTGCAAGGCTGGTGCATATGCGTCCCAGAAACGCAGCAATAATTGGCATATTGATCTGTCGCTAATGATCGCATCAATCGATTAAGGCCTTGTTTAGTTCTAACTTTTTTTCAAAAACATCACATCGAATTTTTGGACACCTAAATAAAGCATTAAACATGGATAAAAAAACTAGTTGCACAGCTACAGAAGAAATCTTTAGACGAATCTTTTGAGCCTAATTAGTCTAAGATTAGACATAAGTGCTACGGTAACCAACATGTGCTAATGACGAATTAATTAGGGTCAAAAGATTCGTCTCGCGGTTTTTAGGCTAGCCGTGAAATTCATTTTTTTATTCGTGTCTGAAAACCCCTTCCGACACCCCTTCCAACATCCGGTCAAACATTTAACGTAACACTTCTTCCAAAAATTTTCTCCCATGGTATTTAAGTTGTCAAAATTTTTAGCAAAACATCGTATCAAACGTGGCCACTCGAACCAACCGGTTCTGATAGGCTAGCTGGCGTCAGCGTCAGCGTCAGATCGATCGAGTCTAGCTCTGACTCTGACTTGCTACTATTGGTAGGTACGACTAGCATGACCTAGCAGTCATGGCTCTGCTTGTCCTGTTCACACGAGATGGAATTAGTGAACATTGATTCCATTATTACTAGTACTTAACACTCCGGCTACAAGTATACTATCCCCGTTTCCGAATATAAACATTAATTATAGGTTCAAATTTTTTATCTAATGTAATTTTTTGAGATATTGATCCTTTCGTAGCAATCCAAACATTTTCAGCCAATCAAATGCTTAGAAAGAAAATGCAAGGAATTCAAACATAAAATTATTTTTGATCTAGAAAGTGACGGAAAGGATATCCCCTTTAACACTAATCTTTGCTTTTAAAAAAACTAGAAACAAATGGAGTAAGCATTTCAATATTATTTTAAGTACGCGAAAGGGTATATAGCCTAGCACTTGAGATACTGGGTTTGACTAATTTTTCGGAATTCTAACTCTCTCCACGTTCTCAGGGGTGGGTCTGTGTACGTTTTACTGTGTGTTATAAAAAATATTATTTCAAGTACAGTGCTACTTATATCAGGGACTTCACTGCCTCTTGCTAAACAAGGGACATTGGGCAGGGAAATTTATATCAGGGAAAGATGCGACAAAAATTTAAATAGAATATGATTAGTGAGACAAATAGCTTACAGGAGTTTTAATTATAAATAAATCTTTATCGTTTAGCATGCTTAAATATATTCGTGGTTAGACGGATAGTACATGA
This sequence comes from Oryza brachyantha, assembly GCF_000231095.2. Classification (NCBI taxonomy): domain Eukaryota; kingdom Viridiplantae; phylum Streptophyta; class Magnoliopsida; order Poales; family Poaceae; genus Oryza; species Oryza brachyantha. The sequence continues at coordinate 15,439,472 of NC_023172.2, forward strand.
AACAATGGATCGATCGATCAAAACGTGTACGTACGGCCATGCATGCATGTTTGGCGACAGATGTTCACGTCACACGTACGTACGCACGCCTATGTTAATGCACATGCACATATACATGCAGTGCGTCCACATGCATGACGGTAACACGGCACGCATGTGCGCGCAGCTGGTGGTCGCCGGGTGGTCGATTGATCAATCCATTATTCACCCATTATTCAGGCACGCACGCACCAAGAAGTGCATGCAGTGGCAGTGCCCTCGCGTCCAAGTTACTCCGAGTCATTAGGATCACCATCACTGGTCAACTCCATCTCGATCGATCGATCAATCATGGCTCAATATAACATATTATATTCATTCTGAATTATGATTATTTTTTACTCATTTTAGGTTCTTTTAAAGAATTTTAAGTTTATAAATATAAATAATAAATACATTGAGCATAGATAAAGTAGAAAATAATTGTAGTGGAATTTGTCAAAGCGAAGAGTCTTATATTTTTTTTTATTTTTTATTGGTACTTGTATAATAGGTGAAAATAAAATTATTTTGGGGCCAGGGAGTAATCAACGAGCTAGATCGATCATTAGTCTTCCTAAACACGATGAATCATTGGTAGCAGCAGTATATCCACGAACGGTCCGGATCGATCTATCGACATGTTAATTGTTTGTTTAATTTGATCGACGGATCATTTGGAGAAAATAAACGATCGAAGTTACTTAACGCGAATTAATCAACGCCCCAGTGATCGATATCGCATATATGCACGTACGTACGTATATATACTACGTACACGGTACACGTGGGCCTGCAAGCGTTCACGAGCGCGCCACGTGCCACGCTGACGTGGCGGGCTTGGCCACCAGGAAGCATGCATGCAGATGCAGGTACAAGTGTATGTAGTGAAGTATACGTCCAGATGCAGCAGCTGGGACTTGTTAACTTTGATATTAGTCCATATATATATTGACCTATCCATGGTTACACACGTGTACGTTTTACTGGAGTAGAGATGGTACGTACACGATGAGTGGTGCAATCGTGCTGGCTGGTACAAATAATTAGCTGGCCGGTCAGATCGAGCTAGATGATGGAGGAAATATATAGTCCGGTTAATTAATTTGGCTATTGATTAGTAAGATGTATCACATCGTTATCCCAGGAGAAAAACGGAAGCATCTACTAGCTAGCTCTACACGTCTGTATATGGTGGTAACGTGACCAATCATTTTGCCTACAAAATTTACGGCTGAATTCAAAACATATTAAAAATAAAATTGTATAGAGTTTTAAGCTAATTTTTTTAAATTAAATAGGATTGTGAAAACCCACGGATCTTAGCTTATTCCCAGCACTACGGTTGTATGGTTGAATAGTCGTCAGCTTGGCTGCTGCTAGCTAGTTGGTCACGGTAGTACGTGTTTGGTATTTTGCATTAGTCTTGTTTATATATATGTTTGTATGAAGCACTAAGCATATTTAGTTGATCGCATGCATGCCAGCACAGATGGATACTACACACGAATCGATAAGAAAGAGACCACGTCGTCGTTGCTAACATCTCTTCTTGTTTAGTTGTAATTCTTAAGTATATATTAGCAACAATTAAATTAAATACATAAAATAGTTGAAAAAAATTCTTTTTTTGATGCAAGTTCACTCAAGAAGATGGATTAATCGTATTGAAAGATGATGACTCAACGACCAACCAAACAAAAGTTATACTATACATACAACTAATCGAGCAACTATCATGATGTTCAGTTTATTCTACACAATCATTCAAACAAAATCATTTACAAAATTTTTATATGCGTATTTTTAACGATTAAAAAACAATGCTGAAAAATAGACTTTAATAAAAAAACTATAAAATCAACTCTAAATTTAAAATTAAAAATTTAAATTTTAGTTTAATAGAAACAAAGCAAAAAGATGGGATAGACAAAACCATGCCAATCTGGTTCAAAATAACCCATACGCGCTCAGATGACACCATTCAAGTAACCAATTTGTTCGATAGATTGAACCGATTACTCCAAACATCCCAATACAAATTCGTGGTGCATGCATATACATTCAATATGGACTTATATACGTTTTCCTTCTCTCCCAGCATTATTTTTTCTCTCTTTTTCGTATAGAACAAAACAATAGAGCATAATTTACTTTCTCGATCGGTAGAGAATGTCAACCCGAAAAAAAAGGCAAAGCATTCCAGAAAGCAGAAAAAAATAATTAGGGGAGCAGCAAGTGGGGAATGGGTGATGACTGATGAGTGGCTCCAATGATTGGAGAACCCCGTGCAGGCGTGCGTTGCCGGGCGCAGGCGAGGCAGGGGAGGCCCACGTGGAGCCCCGTGGCGGCGGGGGGCCACGCTTCCCCACGTGACGAACCCGCCCGGTTTCCCTCCCGCTTTCCTGCCCGGCCCACGTGACGCCCGGCCCCACCTCGGAGTTCGACTCCACCTGCCAGGGCCCACCAGCCCACTACTGTTTGTTCGGTTCGCTGCTCCCTCCCTGCGGCCTGCCCGAGGTCGTCGGCTATGTGCTATTTTAATACTACTATCATATTACCCCATCATATTACCCCAGTTGCAATAAGATCTTATTAAAAAATATCATTAACATTTTATTAAAATATAGTTAATAAAATTGATTTAACATATAGGTCTCAACTTTGTTTCTTTTAAAAAATAGAAGAGAATTGGTGGTGGGTTAGGTGGTAGATTTACCACCACCCACCACCATCACTGCTCCCTGTTACAGTAGCTAGTAGACTAGCAAAACCAGCGTTGTGTCTTTGCGCTATAGTTTTGTCAACTTTTTTTCAATGTTTTCGTACGTATGTTTATTGAGCTATTAAAAAATTATAGAGAAATATATTATTATATATTTTAAAGTACATGTTTAACTTTATAGTAGTTAATTTCTTTGTTTATATCATTAAATAAATGTCACAGTCAGGTAATTTTTATCTTTCATCAATATCATCTAGTCTTATGGAGCTAACTTTAACTTTAATGATTTTTCTAATTTTTTATTCGGTTGTGTATTTAATATACTCCCTTCGTCCCTAAAAATTTGACGCCGTTGACTTTTTTATACACGTTTGACCATTCGTTTTATTTAAAAAATTTTGTGAAATATGTAAAGCTACATATATGCATAAAAATATACTTAACAATAAATAAAATGATATAAAAATAATTAATAATTTTGAAACTTTTTTAATAAGACGAATGATCAAACATGCATAAAAAAATCAACGGCGTTAAACATTTATGGCCGGAGGAAGTATTTAGTATGTGGAGAGCTAAATTTTGTAGTATACTACTAGGAGCCAACTCGTTTCATTTCTCATATACCCCCTCCGTCCCAAAATAAATCAATTTTTTATTTTTACCTATAATTTTTGACTCTTCGTCTTATTCAAAAAATTTTGTGATTAATATTTTTTTATTAGATGATAAATCATGAATAGTATTTTACGTGTGACTAATTTTTTTTTAATTTTTTAAAATATTTTTAAATAAAACGGACGTTAAATGTTAGACACAGAAATTTTGAAGCGACGGAGGGAGGGAGTATTTATCTAGAATAGGGTTTAATCGAGTCGCCGGGTCGGCGTGGGAACCGGGGCCATGATTGGGGTGATGATGGCGGCGGCGGCACGCAGAGAGTGCTGCTGCTCCAGTGGATGGGATGATGAGGCCGTCGGCGTTGGTTGGCCGGAAGGGGACACCGTGGCCGCACGCCTTGCGTCGGTGACCGGCAACGTGACTGCTACTGGTCGACCAAACGCACACCTACCTATGAGCTGAGCTCTATCCGCTAATTGGTTTAAAAAATAATTTATATATATATATATATATATATATATATGTATGTATGTATGTTTTGGGCACGATAAAAAGGTAAATTTAGTTTTAAAAGTAAATATTGATATTTAAATCTTTGTAATGCTGTAATGGTATATACGTCATTAAGTATTTGCAATGAATTTTTTTTTAATGTCTATAGTAAATAAATAATCATAGATATATGACAGGTTTGTTAAAGAGACCACGGGTCATCGCCTAGGGAAAATTGGATCCTCTATGATATGCGTATTATTTGTCTCATATGTTAGTACTTAGAGAATCTAAACCACACTTAGGGGTCATCTGGTGATGGCTATTTTATAGCATTCGATCACGAGTGATGTGATGACAACATATATATTGAAATTTCTTGAGAATACATAGATTTAACAAAGCTTATAAGAAATAGACGGTTGTTTATTGGTGATAACCTATTTCATTGTCACCTGCTTGTTTCATTTTCATATCTTTTCTTAGGAATATGCGAAAGCATTGCAAGCTTTTTGTTAAGAAGTAGCGAGAAATCATCCACGCTTTTTTGTACGGAGTACCGAAGACTATTCCACGGATACCACTCTACATCCATCATCTTTCTTTGAGCCATCTCTGTCGCATCTAATTGGGGCTATACCTCCATGTGTGAGAAAGAGGCCCTCCAAAAGTCAACAGCTCAAAATAGAGCAATTTATCGTATGTTTACTTTTCAACGTATAATGTTGCTGATTTCCGAATATGGTTTTTAACTGCTAATCTTATTTAAAAATAAATAAAAAGTACTCCTTCCGATTATTTTTAATTGACACGGTTGATTTTCTTTATTTACATTTGACAGTTCGTTTTATTTAAAATTTTTGCCTAAATATATAAAATTATAAATCATACATACTCCAAGCATGAATATTCTCTCCTCCATTTATATCTCAACGTCTAATCAGAAGATAAGAGAATAATATAAAAATGAAAAAAAATTGCAAAATATTAATAAAAATATTTTTTTGGTAATATAGGGGGTGTTTAGATTGAGAAAATTTTTAGGAGAAGTGTCATGTCAAATGTTTGACCGAATGTTGGTTGGGGTTTTCGGACACGAATGAAAAAACGAATTTCACGGCTAGCCTGGAAACCGCTGAACCAATCTTTTGAGCTTAATTAATCCATCATTAGCACATGTTGGTTATTGTAGTACTTATGACTAATCATGGACTAATTAGGCTCAAAAGATTCGTCTCAACATTTCTTCCATAACTATGTAATTAGTTTTTTGATTCATTTGTGTTTAATGCTTTATTTAGGTGTCCAAAAATTTGATGCGATGTTTTTGAAAAAAATTTTGAGAACAAAACAAGCCATAATATAGGTGTTTCGTTAAAGTGTAAACGATTTTTCGGATGATTATCCAAACGCTCTAATCATAGTTAAAAGAAGGGGCGGGCTGAGTCAGGTATGAACCTGGAACCACGGTCAAAGCAGCGGAAACAAGTGATGTCCGGTGGGCCCCACCCGACCCCAGCCCGGGGGACAAGTCAAATGATCCCCCCTCCCACCAAGCTGCTCCTCCTCCTCATCTCATCATTGCGCGGCGACGGCGACGCGTGCGCCCGCGCCCCTGCAAAAATAGCACTCCACTCCACTCCACTCCGCTACACATGCATGCACGCACGCACAGGCAGACGCAAGTAGGAGTAGTATTTTGACTTTTCCTGCGCCCCACAAAAGCATCATCTCATCACCTCGATGATTTGATCTAATCCTCTCCTTAATTATCTCTCACCAATTAAGCTCTCCCTGTCTCTCCTCTCGCTTTATAAGCCACCCCTTCTCTCTTCCTCCTCGCTGCCAACCCACAGCTCTCTCGGCATCTTTGCGTTCGTGTTTGTTTGGAGAGAAGAGGCCGGAGGGTCAGAAATGGAGACGATGGTTCATGGGAGGAGGGAGCAGCAGCGTCATGTTGGATTGGGCCTCGGGCTCGGGCTTGGGCTCAGCCTCGGCGTCGGTGCAGTCGACGAGCAGCCGTGCCGTGGCGCGCGCGTGCCGTCGTCCGCTGCTCCGCCTCCGCCGTCGCAGGAGTGCAGCTGGAGCGGCGCCGGCCTCTTTTCCTCCTCTTCCTCCGGTGAGCATGCGTAGACGCGGGCCGGAGCGACGGGCTACGTCCACGCGATCTTGGGTTCTTGGTTTTGAGAGAGATTTCTTGCGTGGATCGGATGATCTTAACCAAAGTTTGTGCGTGCACTCGTGCAGATCGGAGGTCTACGACGATGATGACGGCGATGGCGGCGTGCCACGACGTCGAGATGCCGTTCCTGCGGGGGATCGACGTGAACCGGGCGCCGGCGGAGACGACGAGGCCGGGGCTCAGCTGCAGCGAGGAGGACGAGGAGACCGGCGCGTCCTCCCCCAACAGCACGCTCTCCAGCCTAAGCGGCAAGCGCGGCGCGCCAGCAGCGGCCCGGACCGCCGCCGCCGGAGGCAGCGACGACGAGGACTCCGGCGCCGGCGCCGGCTCCCGCAAGAAGCTCCGCCTCTCCAAGGACCAAGCCGCCGTCCTCGAGGACACCTTCAAAGAGCACAACACCCTCAACCCCGTAAGCACCAACCACAATCTATCCATGATCTAATCCACGCAAACTACTCGCCATGAAAGAATACCAAGAATCGTCAAGAATTTGATGGAAAGAAACGTGAAAAAAAAAATGGTGTGCAGAAGCAGAAGGCGGCGCTGGCGCGGCAGCTGGGCCTGAAGCCGAGGCAGGTGGAGGTGTGGTTCCAGAACCGGAGGGCGAGGACGAAGCTGAAGCAGACGGAGGTGGACTGCGAGCTGCTCAAGCGCTGCTGCGAGACGCTCACCGACGAGAACCGCCGCCTCCACCGCGAGCTGCAGGAGCTCCGCGCCCTCAAGCTCTCCCCGCCCCACCTCTTCGCCCGCGCCCCGCCTCCCACCACCCTCACCATGTGCCCCTCCTGCGAGCGCCTCGTCTCCACCACCACCACCACCACCACCACCTCCGCCGCCGCCGCCGCCGGCGACGTCGCCCCCGCCCGGCCGACGTGGTTCCCCCACAGGCCGGCGGCGAAGAGGCCGCCGCCGTCGTAGAAGTACTCCACTGGCGTGGCTAGAGATGATTAATTAGTAGTGGTTTTCTTAATTAGCAGGGCACTAATTACTTAATTAGGGTTGGACGTACTCTGAAGATTTCTTGTCTATACATGTAATAATTCACCTCTGGTTTTAATTACTTTGATAATCTTTTTTTTTTTTTGTATCACCTCACTTCACTTCACCCTGTTTGTTTACTCGACAAAGAATTAATACTTGTGTCTTGTACAAGTGATGCATGCAATGGATCATCATTAAAAAAAAAAGTTCCCAATATTCGTTTCATGGTTTCATGCCTGTGTTCTTGGACTAGTTACTGCAAAAAGGATGACACGAATCACTACTATATTTATGCATATTATTATCCCTCTTGTGGCACTTGAGATCCCAGGGATAACGATGGCTGATCTGCTTTGCTAATCTCTTCATCTGTAATTCTGTATGATCATAATGCTTGATTAATTGGGGGCCTAACTGTCAACGGCACAATTATTAACATCTCCGAATGTGGTCATAAGTGGGGTTGAATCCAAAGTGGAAATCTTCTCCTTTTCTTCTCCTTCTCCCTGTGATCTTATCTTTGAAGCATTCTAAGCTTCTTGACAGGAACATCTAGGACAGCTTAGCTAGCTTCAGAGAAGCAAAAGTTGCAAGAAACAAAAGGGGATCAGATCAGGACCCAGCAAAAATATTGGAGAACAAGCTGAATCTGAAGCAGCAACAGTACCAGAAAATCATTGCCAGGTTCCAGCTACTGTGACGGATCATTTGCTCCACGGCTGTAAAAATATTTGTTTTCTAAAGAAAAGTGTTATGTTGCGTAGCTTAGACTACCTGTTTTAAGTCTAAAGAAAAGTTGTAAAAATATTTAATTTATTATTATATAGTAAGGCGGATAATCCGTGATAATAATTAAATCAATAATGTATGTAAAATCGCAAGCAGAGCAACAAAATTGCAGCAGAGCACGTGTGTCGCTGTTGAACAGGCAGTCAATCAGTGAGAAGGTAAGCTGCCGTCTGAACTGGGCAAGAAAAGTTGAGCAGATTGACCTCTTCCAAAACCAATTTGCAGCAATTAACTTTGGCTTGTATATTCTCTGGCCATCAATCTCCAAATTGGCGTGAAGCTAAGCTAGTACCGGCGATTGCAGGGGAAATATCTCATCAAAATCTGGACGACAGCTACATCCATGTACCTTGTTGAAGGTGTTATCATTGGAAGAAGACGAAGTTTCCTGGACCTTACTGAAATTGCATCAGACACATGCTATCCACTTTCATTGGAAAAGCACTTACAAAATAGCAGCAGTAGTAGTAGTTATTATTATTATTATTATTACTATTATTATTATTATTATTATCATTATTATTTTCCCACCCTTCATCAACAAAATTAGGAAAGAGTCTGTATTAAACTGATGCTAAGCTTAGCATCCATATTTCTCATCCTCTCTCCCCAATCTCATTTTTTTTTTCAAATTGGAAGCTAGGAGTCACCAGTTAATGACGGTTGTACATGCCCTAAGTAACATAAAGAAAGCAAACATAGATTAATAGTAGTAGTAGTACAGGGTGCATGACTTGCTACTAGTTAAGTAGCCCGGAGCTTCATCAGTAGTTTAGTCAGCAGTAGTAGGTGCAGGTGTGCACGCATGATTTGGTCTGGCGATGCAAGCGCAATCTTGGTTAGATTTGGGGCCAGCATTTCGCCTAAAAATAACGTAATCAGAATTCAGGATCATTAGCCTCCCCAGCATGCCATGTGCAGCAGGATGGCACTAAACCTAGTGCTAATCATTTGGCATCATCCATCCAACAGAGGCATAATGCGTGCAAGGTGATGCATCATTGTTAAATCAAAGTGATTATCTGGTACTCCGTGCAGTGGTAGGATGTGGAGAGATCATGAAGCAAGCAGGTCCCACGCGGAGCGCCTCAGCTTAAATCCGGGAGCAAAAGCAGCAGAGATGATGGCCACCTCTCGCTCTCTCTCTCTCTGAAAGTCTGAATCTCTGATGAGAAAAATTGCTAATCCATTCATGGGACACCTTGCTCCCTGCTTTTGCCAACACCTACTACTACCTTCTTTTGCTGAACCTTGCTTTGCTTGGTGAAGTTTTCAAAGCTAGTAATCAATGATGATGCCTGTCAGCTTAATACTTTGTTTGCGTACTAATTTGTGCTTTGTGGCATTGCAAAGTGCTTGGTGTCAATGATTGTGTTAGTATTGCCTGCACAAAGTCCCTGATTATAAAGGCTGAAATGTTGTGTTTAATTGCTGGGGCCAATGCTATTGTCTTTTCAATTCATGTCTCTTTTTTTTTCTTTTTTCTTTTTTCACATGCTTTCCTGGAGCAGAGTGTAATTAGTAAGAGCAGAGAAAGCAAGGTTTAATACGAGTTTAGTAGTGCGATTAGTACTCAGTAACTGCACTTTTACGGTTTACAATTGCTGCAACTGTTCAGTCCAGTCCAGATTCAGAAGGATTCCTACTCTGAATTTTTTTCTGATCCTGGGCCAGCAAGTCAGCTCCTGTGTGTGCACGTAGCATCTGATCTGATACGCTGGAGCATTGTTCGTTCCTGCCTCTGAATTCTGATCCTTGGTTGGCGTAGAATCACAGCAATTCAGAAGACCAACTCGCATTACTCAATCGTCCCAATTATGAGCAGTTCGGTTGGAGATCCTTACTATCCAATATGGCAATATTCGATGACAAAATTACTTGATAGAATATGTGCCATTTTTATCTTTTAATTCAGTTGATCAATTTTTTTTAGATAATGAGTTGATCATTTTATGGGAGGAGTCATGGATTTATTCCATCACTCGATATTCTTTTTAAACAAGAAAGTTTATTGATTATGTGCATGTCGCAAAGGCCAAAGACACACATAATTTTTAAAGCTCCTATCGTTTCGCTTTTACTTATTTTTGTAAGTCAAATTTTAAAATTTAAATTTGAAGTTGATTTTGTGATTTTTCTTATCTAGTTTATTTATAGTATTTTTTTAATCATTATGGATACATTATGTAAAAGTATCACATACAAATTATTTTCGTTTACTATTAAGTTGTTTCGTTTTTTTTCTTCCAAAAAAGATGGGAGCCCTTTTATCTTAAAGAATATCTGACGAAGCCAATGGGAAAAGACTGCTATGAGCTCCGGCCATGGTCAGGTCCAAGGGTTGAACTTCTGACCTCACAGATGACGCCAACACACAGAAACAAACAAGGATACATGCGTCATATGCATAGACGCCATTGACCTGAACAGGATGTAACTTGTTCAGTAATCTATTGGCATGAAGATATATAGTTCTGAAGATGCTAACAGGTTTGGTTTGGTTGGTCACTGTACTGAACTTGACACTGGTGATGACTTACCCGTGCTTTCTGAGAAACCAGAAGAGGCACTGCAGCAATGTCAAACAAGAAGAAAAAGGAAGGATGTTCAGGTCGATCGATCCAATGAGGTGCCCATTTTGACCCGGCAATCAACTGACGATGGTGTTTGCTGCTGAATTTCTCATCACAATGTGCCGTTGCAGGAGGCAGTGACCAACCATTGCACGTGTGCATCTGAATTTTGACTCATGCTGCGTGATCTCTCCAGCATTCAGGAATCTGAAGTAGCAGACAGGCCTACATTCCAGAATGACAGGAAAGCCTCGCAGCAATCGTGGTCTATCGAACTTTGGTGGTGTTTGAATTGAGAAAATTTTTGAAAAAAGTGTCACGTCAAATGTTTGACCGAACGTCGAAAGGGGTTTTCGGACACAAATGAAAAAACGAATTTCACGGCTAGCCTAGAAACCGCGAGACGAATCTTTTTTGAGCCTAATTAATCTATCATTAGCACATGTTGGTTACTGTGACACTTATGGCTAATCATGGACTAATTAGGTTCAAAAGATTCGTCTTAAGATTTCTTCCGTAACTGTGCAATTAGTTTTTTGATTCATTTTTTTAATGCTTTATTTAGATGTCCAAAAATTCGATGTGATGTTTTTGGAAAAAAAATTTGGGAACTAAACAAGGCCTTTCTCTAGTTAGTTGGTCAGGCTGATTTGTCAGGATCATCTTGGATTAATTTCTGCACGTTTGTGGAGGATCGAGTTCGCATGAATAAGCAGCACAAATGATTAATCCAGTTAGAATAAATTTCTAGGTCAAGATATTCTGGGTTTTTTCCCACCAAACACATGTATTTCTGAACCTCTGGAAGAAACAATATTTGAAATTATGAATAACTGGACAGATAGTGTATTTTTATGACTTGTATTACAAATGAATAAATAAGGCATAAGTTCATACTTGGACAAAACAAATTCAGAATTGCATCGAGTAAAACATGTGGAGTGAAAATGTCAAACTGCCAGCTTAACTTGACAGGCAAGCACAAGGGACGACAAAGCACGTTATTCTTCTGATAATGGTAAAAACAAAACAAAATGGCAACTTGGACCAGGCTTTTGTCTACAGACATCTTCAGTAAAAATAATAAAACCTACATGGATACAACATCAGTAAAAAATTAAAATACTCAGCTATCAGCAATAGAACGTCGATCAAACGCCCCCGGGGGCATTTGGATGTTGCGACATCAGATCGATCTTCTGAAACGAATTGGTGACAGAGAGAACAGAGAAGTAGGTTTTGTCGAGATGGCCAGTATACGGACGAAAACTTTTTGGTCTGAAGAAGATGTGTACTTTTCAACCTCTGCTGGTTCATTAAAAGAAACAAAACACAAAACCATAGACACAGCATCACACAAAAACGATTACTTTTCTTCAGAACTCCCAAATTTAGTCTGATTTTTCTTCCCTGTGATAAAAATGAAGTGTGCTACCTCCGTTCTGGATGTCTCGACACTACTTAACGGATTAATAAATATGTGTCGAGATTTATTAGCATCCATATACATACGAGAGTCCGAACATCTTAAAATATGATATTATAGCTTTTTTAATCTTATCCGCCAATTTGTCAGTATTGTTCTGAAGAAGTTTTGGGTAGCCATGGTGACGCTCTCTTCGGCTCTCGCCACATGGGCCGCGCTTCGGCCCAATGGCTAAGGCCCTCATAGTTGGGCCGACCGGAAATGAGAGGGACAGAGTGTTATGTGTGGCCCATAATAGAAGGCCCGGAACGGGAACGGGATTGCGAGTTTCGTACGGCCCATATTCAGGATTGCGAATAGCATGAGGCCCCATTAGGTTTTTTGGTTGGACACGTCGGACTATTTGTTACAGTATTTGTTATGTTACTATAAGTATATTCTAAAGATTGGTTGACCGGAGCTTAAAGTTAAGATAAAATTACCTTATGACTTTGCCTGATTATAGAAGATCATGCATAACAATACAATTGCCAAAGTAGCACTCCAAAAATTATTACTACTTACATCTTCGTCCTAAAATTTAAGTATTTCTAAAATTTAAATTTCATATGAAAATATAAATGTTTCTACGCTTATTACCATAATTTCAACCGTTCCAATAATTACACTGATTTGTATAATTTTAATCATTCCAGAATCAATTAGACGTTTAGATTGACTTCTTAACATCTTAATTTATGTTAAACAGCCTTAAAATACAAGAATGAGGGTAATAAAATCAAAATTTTATGAATTAAAAACATCACATCGGTAGAAGGCAATGTGACATTCGCAACTCACGAGCACCATAGTTTCAACTTTACTAAAAGATACTTTTCGAGCAATGCAACAGTTGCGTGGAAGTTAAAACCGGAAAACAAGATAGCTTCCGGGGGGAAAAAGAAGAAGATAATATAGAGTGGTTAGCCGTTAGCACATATGGTCAGCAATTTGATTGAGATACCTTGTCATTTACCTCTGTACATGTAGAAGTCAACTTATTACAGATATGTACATACCCAAGCAACTGCACTCTTTGCTTGCTGAGGAGACTGGAGCTAAGGACTTCACATTGCATGTTCTTGGCATTAATATATACGGGGGGTTGCCAGACAAAAAAGAAAAGAAAAGAAAGGACGCATGCAAGTCGAACGATCATGGATTAACCATGACACCTTGAAGCAAACATGGGTGAGCTTTTGCAAGTTGCTCCGCCTCAAGGGAGCAGCTCTCGCTCCCCACACTGTTATTATTCTCTGGGACAGGGGGCGCCTCCTTGTTCTTATGGGGCGCACGGCATCGTACCCACAAGTATGAAAACCCTGCAAATGCTGCCTGGCTCGCAAACTGCACGCGGTATACTAGGCTTATCTCCCACAAGCCACTGCCTACATTTACTGCCAATGTGTCCGCATCATACCCTTCAAGGTCCGATTTCGAAACCATCACGAATGTCTTCTCGTCAAATGCAATAAGGTTGCGAGTGGCAAGGAACATTGGTGGTTTGATGATGGGATTGTCGAGGCAACTGGATTTCCCGGATTTCTTAACTCTAAGCTGGTAGAATTGCTCAACAGCCTACAGAAGGGCATGAGGCAACAGCAGCATTAACGGTGGTTGACAATTTGAATATGAAAATAGAAGATAATATCAAGGGTTTCCTTGCATACTAAAATATCACCAAACGAAAAGGTTGCACGAGTTCACCAAATGAACAGAGGGATACCACAATAATCCACTTTCTATTCTTTCTATTCTCATAAATAGTTACCTTATCTTCTTCAGAGTTCAGACCTAGCAAAAACCTTATCTCCTTAACAGCTAAAAAGATTCCAAACATCTAATTTAAGTTGCGTATATTGCAACTAACAGATTTATTTTTCAAGATGGAGTTCAAATAAATGGGGATCCAGTTGATATTGAAAACAGTCTTTTTATATCTGTATGCGGAATATTTTTTTCATAAGAAGCATTCTGATTATCAGATAAAGACAGCCATGAAACAATTGTGTCCATAATCAAAAAAGGTTTCCTTTGAACTTACCTGACGCTGTGCAGAAGCTAATAGAACCCTTGGCCTCCGTAACCGGACATGTTCATAAGCTTCGACTGGGGTCATTTGTTTGTATTGCACCTAAGTACAGAGTCAATGGCCACTATCAAATTTCTATTATATAATTCAGTACATTGTATCATTGTGACAAATAATCTAACGTACCAAATAGCAAAGAACAACTGTTGTGCTCCGTCCACGTCCAGCTTTGCAGTGAACATATGTCAACTTCCCAGAAAGAGCATTCCCTTCCAGGATTAAAACAAAAGAAACAAACTGTGAGTTGTATGACGTATCAAGCCAAAAACCACAATTACCACAGCTCAATAAGTCATAGGAAATCATTTTAACTATTTTTTTGTCCACTTCCACCATAGAGGAAAGTTAGTAACACGATATTAAGAGGAAGAATGAGGAGAGCAAGCAGCGCATAAAAGGCAATAAATATTGTTATTACAGGTGTCAACTAATAAAATAAAAACATCTGTTACTACAAACTAACCAAAATAAAGCAAAGGGTGTCAAATCACAAATTTAGGGGTATGCTCATGCAATGAACAGTTTAATTGAAATCAAACTGAATCATGTGTAGTATATTTTTCATATTATATGATATGTTTTTGAGTAGATTCTTACTGTGGATGAAGTCAACAGCAAGGCAAAGGTTCTCAAATGATGGTGCATAAAGATAATCTCTAGTTGGTAACACCAGGTTTTCAATTCCATGAGCCTGAAATTAAACAGAACATTTCAATCATGTGACCCAGAGCTGCAAGATACCTAACTTTCACCTCATGAGAAGGCAGAAACAGAGATGTAAAGTTTCTCACATTAGTTGTAAATTACATAAAAACAGAGCCAGCGCGATTAGACGACATGTAAAGATGGCATCAAATGTATGAATGTTAAAAAGGAGCATGACACATGAGATACATGAGCTCTTCAGCACTTATTTAACCTTTCTGCACTAACATGATGTTCGGCATAACCTTGTCATTTACGTTGACCATGAGTAGCTGACATATCACTAACCTTGGCTCTTCAATCTACCTTAACTACCACAGTCAAGTAATAACAATCTACCTAGCAAAACAGAGATTTGCTGACCCATCAGCGAAACAAAAAGGCAAATAAATTATTTTATTAAACCCTTGATATGATAGGTCGACTGGTCGACATCTAAATGGCAAACGATAAAACCTTCAATAGTTCCTCAGTTTGCATTGCAGTATTGCATCACTGAGAACATTGGAAGTTTGGAACTTGATTACGCTATATGCACAATGCGGTTTTACAACACGGCCGTGCACCCCCTTGATATGAGAGCAACCAAAAACTAAGCAGGAAGGAATTAACAAACAAAAACCGCAAAACTTGATCAACAGAACAACATAGTATTCAGCGCACTTGGTCAATCAAATGGTGCAATGATTTGGCTGAGAGACTACCTCATACAGGCATCTGGGAACCAGCCTCTCGTACGATTCGTTCAGTGTGACAACACCACAAACTCCAAGCTCCTTCAACCGTAGAACATCACTGGGGAACGGAACAGCGCCCAGTAGAACATGCTGATCCAACCACAATTAAAAAAACACACACAATTAGAGGAGAGCAAACTCTAAACGAATCGAAACATCAATACTGCCGAAAAAGGTAGTCCCAGTCACCGCACTCACAGGCCCAAAACCTCCCAAGCACTACACGAACCGAAACTGAAACAAAATCCACACGCGGCAATAGCCATACGAAGAATTTATTACTATACGAAGAGCATCTCTCCGCTATGCAGTGTGAAGACTTAACCCTAAAGCTAATTGCCGTGCCTAGCAACCACAGGAAGAAGGCATCCCCACGAAGAAGCTACATTACAGGACAAATTCCGTCGGCGGCACAAGATGAACACGAAAAGTCACAGCGGTAAAAGCTCTAAAAATAACCGAAATCAAAAGAGGCGCAGGAGAATTTCCCCCACCTCGTCGACCTGATCCCACCAGTGGAAGTGCGGCTCGAAGCGGTTCCTGACGACGTTGTACACCAGCGTCGGGTAGAACAGCATCCGCGCGCCGACGCCCACCGCCGCGCGCTTCGCGTCGAAAGCGACACGCATCACCACCCCACCCTCCTCCCCCGCCGCCGCCGCCGCCGCGACCGCCGATCCGCCACCGCCTCCCCCGGAATCGCCGGGAAGCTCCTCGATCCGCATCTCGCCACCCCCACCCCGCACCCAAATCGCCCCCCGATCCGATCCGAACCTCACCTCACCTCCTCCCCCCGGAGAAAAAAAAAAACGCCCAAAAGAAGGAATCGATTAGGGGGAAAAGCGAGCAGCGCGAATCGGAGTAGCTGGGTGGCGAGATGTGGTGGAGCGGAATCGAATTGAATTCGCGATTCCGCAAACGCGCGGAAGAAATCGAGAAATCCCCCCCTCCCCACCCCTCCCCCTTCCCTCGCGCTCACGCCTCCCTCCCCTCCCCACCTCTTCCTCTCTCTCTCCCCAAAAAAGTCGAAACTGCCCAAGGCGCAAAGCAGCAACCCGATTAGTACCTGGTGGCGCGTAGCCCGTTAGACTGACATTTGGGACCCACCAAGCAGCCGTGGTGTGCAGCCTGGAGGCTGGCAGGTGGGGCCGAGTGAGCGGCCGTGGGGTGCGGTGTTTACGGGTGACGGGTTGGGAGCGGGTCCCACGAGTGATGACGTGGCGGGCGTCGATTCGCGGAGCGGCTAGGGCCCGAGCGGAAGGGGACGCCACGTGGACTGTAGGCGGTGGGGCCATGGAGATCGTGGTGGTTAAACCGCTAATCCGGTAAAGTGGTTAGTTCCATGCTTGGATAGGACGTTAATCACTAATCCATTGCTTCACATGGCAATATCTATTTTTTTAAAAAAAATGCACGGGTGGATAAAAAGCTCGAACCTCGCAACTTGGATCAGCTCATATCAAGATCAGATTGGATTGGCTTGAACTTATAGTCTTAATGAGTCGAGCCGAGTTAGGCTTTTAGACCGTGAACTTAACGACCTAGTACTTGATCTACTCATTTCGCTTATTAGTAAAAAAATTAGTAAACTTTTATATATTTAGAACTTATTAACTAATGTTTAACCCTATAATCACACAAACTATAATATCTAGTGAGATCTTTGTGAGTTATTGTCCATTCTTATGTTAATACATGATAATATGATAAATATATAAATTATAAAGATAATTTAAATGAGATACAGCTCGTTGGCAAGCCTAATGAGCCAGCTCATGGGCCGAGCCAAGCTAGACTTCTAGCTTATTAACACTAATGACTTAAGCTGAGGTGTCTCGTTAAGATAACGAGCCTAAACAAGTCAAGCTGGCTTACACGCATAAGATCCCATCATTCTATTTATACTTCTACTTATAGGACAATATTTACATTTTAAATTTAGTATATTGATTTTATATTTTACATAGTTTATTTTATAGCATTTGTTTTTAAATTAAAGCGATCACGTATATAAAAAGCATACCCATAAATTGTCTTTTATTTGCTAGGTAAGCCTTTTTCAACTTCTAATAAACGACAATATCGGAACTTAGATGCATATATATTTATGTTTATAGATATCATTATTTAAATACCGATGCAGTGGACATGATTTACGGCGTAACTCGGTTTGTTAATTGATCCAGAAAAGCCGAGGCACAAATCAGATGATGACGATGACCTGTCCTCCAAACTTTTTGCCTACTAGTTCTTTCCAGCAAAACACATCACTCATGTCTATGCATTCTTGGAAGCACAACAACCCATGACATTCTTGATGCGTTGGTTATATTGATTTTTTGTTTTCAGTCTTCAGAGTAGACTTATCCCCAAGATCGGTTTCTGCATAATGGCAGGAGGATGACACCGGACAAAACAGCCGACAGTGATGCGTCAGCAAAGCACTAAGATTAGCCTTAGCGTGCTTCCAACAACCATACGAAATTTAATCAAATTATAAACAAGCTGCAATAAGTATTGCATACATAAGAGACAAAGTACAGAGAAATACAGACAGCTAAAGAAAAATCACTACAGAAAAAGACACTCTCAAGTTAATTACAGGCTTAGTTACAGCTACCAGTGCAGCTGGATTAATTTGGACTACTCATCCAACCAAGGATTGGAATCAAACCCAGCAAGCTAAAGTCTAAAGGGAAGCGCCTGATCAGTATCAGATTCCAATTTCCACACCAGTTAAACCGAAGCTGAATGCTGAATGGTAGCTGCTGTAAAGGGCACTGAACTGAATAAATCACACAGGCTGAAATCTGAAGCTGCATTAGTTTAGTTCATAAGAAGATACATTGGAGGCAAGCAGCATACAGCCAGAACTCTCTTGCCAGATATCAACAGCCTTAAGATCGATTAGCTCATTGATAGATCTTTTAGATAATGGAATAAATTTCCTGCTGTTGATGGCTACATGCATCGGTTATTGTCTACTTGTTGGCTTGTAAACTACAACCAAAATTTGAATGTTAGAACTTAATTCAAAGTAGATTTTGAGACTTTTTTCATCACTATATTTTCAAACATGTTTTTACCAAAAAAAACTATTTTTAGTTGCTACATTTATTTTTTCTAAGTCTTATTTCCCATGGATTATGGATAAAAAGGATAAGAGCAGATCATCTTTGACCAGAAATGCTCTCATGGCATGAGCAATGAGCAGCTAAGCATGAACATACACTCACTCTCATTCATCACCTAAATGAATGTAATTTGTTTACAGGTGGTTCTTCATAGCTAATTAGCTATCACAAATAGTGTCATATCTATCTCTGCTCTAAAGAGGAACCAAAAAAGGGGAAGGAAAAAAAAAAGAAAGAAAGAACGGAGCCGGTGATCGCCGGCCGCGGTCGGCGGGCGAGCTACTTGCCGTGCTTGACACCACGCGGCCCGGCGGATTTCTTTATTGACTCGATTCTCTGCCGCCTGATCTGCTCCCTGAACCTGGCAATGAACTCCTCGGCCTTCTTGTCCACCTCGTTCTCGTCCACCTCCGGCGTCGACTCCCTTCCCGGCGAGAACTCGCCGTCGCCGTCGTCGTCTTCGTCGTCGCTGCTCTCGGACGATACTGTCACGTTGCCCAGGATAGGGTCGCTGCTCCCCCTCTCGTACTGGAACCTGGGAATGGATTGGTAAGCTCTGTAGCCACCGTACGGATCCTCTGAATCTGATCCATGAAGAACCGGTGCATCGCCGGCGGCGTCGGTCTGTTCTTGGCTCTGGCTCTGCGCTGCTTCCCTTGCTCCTCTGATAGTTCTCACTGATTTGCCAACTGGGTAGTAGGAGGAAGAGGAGGAGCCATCAATGGAGCTTCTTGGCTTCGCCGACGAGGAGTTGCTGCTGCTGCTGTACTCGGAGCTGCTGAAGCTGTGGGAGGTTTGCTCCTGCAGCTCCTCCTTGAAGCTCTTCGCCGCCGCGCGGCGTTCGGCCGGCGGATGGTACCCGTGGACGAGGAAGGGAGGTGGCGGTGGAGGCGGTGCCGGTGGGGACGACTTGTACGGGCTCCTCCGCCTGGAGTAATCCTCGCTGGCCTTCGCTAGTGTCTCCTTGGACAAGGAAGACGCCGGGGAGAGCCTCTTCGGCGACGGCGAGGGGCTCGGCGCCGACGCGTCGAGCCTCCCGGACCGTGACCGCCACGGGATCGGCGAAGGGAGCACGGTTTCATGGGCGCCGCCGCCTCCGGGCGTGTCCTGTGAGCTCCTGCTCGGCCGCGCCGCCCACGGCTCGCCTTCGCCGTAACCCGCGCTGGGCTCTCCCTGCGGCTTCAGCGTCCGGACGGGCAGCGACAACGCCGCCTGGCGTTCCGCCTCCGCGGCGTGGCTCCGGAGGCCGCCCACGCCGGCGGTCGCCACCACGACCACGGGCTCGTCGGGGTGGTGCATCGCGCTCCACGACGACCGCACCTTGCCGCCACCCTCAACGCCGGTTCTGTCGAGCACAACCTCGCCACCGCCGTCGTCGAACACCAAAGAGTCATGGAGCATCTGCGACACGTACCCGGCGTCCGCCTTCTCCTGCGCCACCGCCCCCGCCGCCGCGACATCCTTCTCATCGCCCCGCCTCCCGCCGTCGTTCCGGCGGCTGAACAGCCCATACGACACGGCGATCCCGACGACGAGCAGATGCAGCAGCTCCCACACCTTGGCAAGAAACTTCTCCCCGCGACCATCCAGCCCAGCCGCCGCCTGCGGCCAGGGCACGAGAGGGAGCAGCAACACGCACGCCGCGAACACTGCTGCCCTGAACGGGAAGCTCTGCAGCAGCGAGGCCTGCGCCGCCGCCATTGGAGGCCAAGAAAAGGAGAGGAAGAGGAGGGGGAAGGGAAGGGAAGGGAAGCGGGAGGCAGCGTGACGACGCTCTTTTTAAGCTCAGCTTTTGCTCGCTTTCTCTTCTCTAATCGATCGCTTTGCGCGCCAAAAAAAAAAAAGAAGAGTTGTATCAAATTCACTCGCTTTGGCTTGGGATTTATGGCCAATTTGCATGGACAAACCGTATGCGTTTCGATGATGGAGATGCATCGAGATAACTAGAGATGGTATCCCATCTAATCTCCTTCCCTTTTCCTTGTTATTCTCCTCCTCCTCCTGGTCCTAGGCAAGCATGTAGTTTTGAGATGGTGAGAGGTAGAGGAAAATGGTATAACTTAGCTACTAAGGGAGGAATTTTGTGTGAGAAAAAGGAATATATACACTCCTCTTCAGGGTTCTTATTACCGCGGTAACCGCCGCGGTTACCACGGTAACCGGCCGTCCCGCGGAGGCTCGGTACGGTATGTACCACGGTTTTGAGTTTGAATTTGAGAAGAATTTAAAATTTTTGAGGAAATTTAATGGAAAAAATATATGTTGTATAGGTTGATATATAATATAGTTTTGTCAAAGAAATTCATGAAAAAGGTGTATTTTCGGCACAATTAAAAATCATAACCAAAAATTTTGGAGAAAAAAATAAAAAATATCCTATTGCAAATAATATTTCGTAAGAAGATGGTTAATAATATCTTGTTGTTAAGTCATTATTAACATGTTGTACATAATGTTGAACTACAAATATTCAATGATGGATATAGGGAAAATATGCATGGAGGAAAATTATACGTGCATATTAGTACATACATAATAGTTGTTTGTAATAATAGGTCGTAGGTATATTTATGACATAACAATTAAAATGAAGTTGTTGTTACTCGTTAAAATAAATTTGTGACGCAATGTCAAAAATTTAGAAAATGTCATGTTAAAATTTTCTTGTTTTCTATAACATATCCTAAATGTAACAAATATAGTCACAAAATATTTTTCTTATTTTTCTGTATTTTTTCAGATTTTTTAAATTTTTTTTACATTTGACATCTCACAAATTTTCTTGGTTTTAAATATTCTTCTCGCCGCGGTTTCTCGCGGTAACCGCGGTTTTCGCAGCCGAAACCGCGCGGTTTTGCACGGTTTTCGCCGTTCTCATAAAACTGTTTCGGCACGCATTAGCCGCGGTTACCGTGTGAAACTGCGCGGTTTCGGCTGCGAAAACCGCGGTTACCGTGAGAAATCGCGCGGTTATCGAATTTACCGGCAAGGTTTGAATTCAAAATTTTGATTTTTAAATTCATCGCGGTTTTTGCGATATCCACGGTTACCGTGCGGTAACCATGCTCCATGGTTGCCGTGGCACGGGAGGGATTTCGGTAAGGTGAACCTGCTCCTCTCCTGGCCTACTTTTGTTTTTCACCTTCTCTTTAAATACACGTCTGTTCAAGCTGATGCTAAGGGGGAGAAAAAAATTCCTCGTTTTCACGACCACATTTTCTGAATTGTTAAATAATATGTTTTTTAAAATTTTATATGTAAAAGTTGTTTTGGAAATTATATTGATATATTTTTAGTCTTAAAATAGTTAACACTTAATTAATGATTTTATGTAACCTTTTTCTTTTTTCATACCCTCGCTTTCAAACTCACCTCAATCTTGGTATCACGTGATACACATATCACACCGTTTAGTACGTACAAGTCAGAACACGCAGAAATACGAACGAATTACGCATTTTCCGATAACGTAGAAATAAACCGAAATGTACAAATAATGCTTTTACTTCTGAAGCATTTTTTTCCATACTTAAGGAGGTACCACGAGATACTACTATTTTTTATGTAAAATTTGTTAACTTAAGATATAAGAGATATTAAATTATACATAGAAATCAATGGTATCTCCTAGGACCTTCATAATATCGGTAAAATTGCTCTCATTTGTGTAGTAGATATGTGATATCGGTCTCGATCTGTAGTAGATAGCGCATCGTTTAGTACGTGTGAGTTAGATCACGCATAAATACAAAGGAATATGCATTTTGCGAGAACGACAAAATAAACGAATTTGGAAGAAAAGATGTTTGTACAAACCATGTTCCTTTATTTTTCAAAGTACATGTATCATGATTATAAGATGTTTTTTTTTACAAAATCCAAATGCACATGCCCTGCATATATGAGAATTGCTCATTTTTTTTCACAAAAAGGGAGCAAAGTACCCATAACCATAAACTATATTATCTCAGATATAATTAGCATTGGCACTGCAAAGTATGCCTTTGATTCGCCCGTGGATGTTACGCGAATATTATGCTGCTTTAACGTGATCAGAGCTCTTCTCTTCTCTCACTGACGCGTCTCTGACGAAATGCTGATCGAGCATGCATTTTGCATAGCCGTTAAGTAGACACGAGTAATTTGTCTTCAAGTCAGGACAGTAAATTCAGGTAAAACTGCACATATCATAACAAGTACAAGATTACAGTGTTAGTTTCCACGAAATGGTGCATTAACATAACATATACTTCAGTCATCATGAAGCTGCTTGAACTGTTAGCTGATCAGAACAAATCTACAAACTCTGAACATTTAGTCGTTAGTGCAGTCAGTTGCAGAACTTATCCACCAGCTGGACAGTGTACTTAATCGTCAGTAAAGTATTCTAAAGCTGCAATTGTTCAATGTACATTATCCAGACTAGAGCACTTCCAAAATACAATGCTATCTTGCTCATAAAAAATACAGAATTGTGGATTAAGACGAATATAAGTTCGCTCAACACTTTGCAGTAAACTATATTAACTCGGTATAAACTAGTAGTAGTAATTTACACACTCACAGCACAAAGTAGAACAACACCCAGTATGCATTGGTGATTAGATGATTAGGATGCTGATCAGAATAAAAGAGATTATTCAGATAATGGAAGCAGTTTCAGGCTTCTGTATCAACTAACCTGTTAGTGCATCTTGTTTCCTTTATTATCGTGCGGCTTTGTTATGGCTTTTGTAAAAACCAAATTATTTTGTTTTATACATTTTGTAATAAGTGGCTAGAGCTCCTATAAAGCCGAGGCTGGATTTTAAAACAAATCCATTATCTTTGTACGACTACTCTATGAATTTTCAGCTCCTCTAATAATCTAGATTCTAATTCCGATCGTGAGACTAGAGATCCCAAAAAATGAATTAGTAGTCTCGCCTCCTCTAGATTCTCACTAGCTGGGGCTGGGTACTCACCGGCTGATTCTTAGAATCTCCGGCTCTCGGAACTAATCTGGAGACCTGGAAAAAGAACAGGATCGAACTCGCATTGCGTGGTTAAAAACCAAAGATTCCTCCTCTTTTGGGTGGCGTACGCAACTGCTGCTGGTAGCTTTTCTGCAAGCTTAGGTGGGGGTTCTTCTGAATACTGATGATAGTGCGGTGTGCATGCATGCATGTGGTGGGATTAGCTGCGTTGATCTCGCTTGAGGCCGGCATGAGATGCTCCTACTCATCTCGGTTCTCTTTTGGCTTTTGAGCATCTTTTTCTTTCTCCTTTTTCAAATGGTTTGGAATTCAGCTGCTATGCTTGGTACACTTTACTGACTCATCACCGCACTCCAACTTTGATTTTCATACTTCAGTCAGTCAAATTTTGTAAGTGAATGTCGCAGTTCAGTTGATGCTTGAATCGACAGAGTCTGCTGCTCTTGGTACTGTGAAGCATCCATTGGGTCAGTTAGCCATGACAGTGGTTAAGGTTTCAGTTCAGCTGAATTTGACTTGCAGAGTTGCAGTACTCCAAGGACTTTCAGAAATCCTCTCAAACTGTACATTCCTATACTCCTTGCTTTAGTAATAGAAATGTTCACAATGTTCCTCACACTGAACACAACAACCACTCAGAAGGTGCAGCAAGCATATATCATCCTTCCTGTATACCACCTTTTCTCAATCTGCTTCCGACACTTCATGTAACACCACAAAATCCAATACAGGGCTTCCAGCTTAATCTGCAGCAAGCATATATTGGTCCATGCTACCGCCCATGTGTTTCAAATTCATCATGGTGATCGAGCCAATGTGTTTCAGTAAGAAGCAGCTGGAGAGAAAATCGACGCCAAACAACAGACCAAATCAACAAACTAAGCACACAGAGATTCAGAGTTCCAGTTAAGTATTGTCCAATAATAGCCATAACTGAAAAATCTGAAATCCAGAACTTACGGCCGTTTGCACAGCTCTAGCTCTAGCTTCACCTCTTCTGGGAGCTGTAGCCCAACAAAACGGTTTCAGTTCCATGCAAAATAGGAATGGAGCAGGCAGGAGTGATCTGAAAAATGAACTAGAAAGGTAGAGCTGAGTTCGAGCAGCTCCACAGCTCCACTGCAGACTCTGCTCCTAGATTAGTTGGAGCCCTATCAAATGGGACCTAAATGTTTGCTCCAACTCCAAGTAGCCCGCGAGCATTAAACCCAACTAAATCAAGATACAAAGTGTCAAACTATTCAAGATCCTAGCGTGAGATCATGGAACTTGGTTAAACGTTTCAGCGAGGTGCAGCTTCAGACCAAACCATTGGTTGATATTCGCCACTGAATTGGTACTTGAACTAAAATCTAACTTGAGTACAAACCAAACATATGGCTAACCTTTGATAACACAACAAGAAATCCTCTTTCAGGACCTTCATTGTTATTGGAAGCTTCTAATGGAGTACTAGAATCCTAGTGTAGCTAGTAGAATTTCTTGGACATAAATTTCCTGACAACTTTTAATCACCATTCATTCTCAAAGGCTTGTGTATGTCAGACGACTGTCTCCCATCTACTTCCATATGTTCAGACAATTGCATTGCCGGTTTGCATGCATGAAAGCAGCTGATTTATTTCTGAATCACTCCCATTGTTCAGATTAAGTATTGGCTATCCTCCTTATACATAGAAGACGGATGACCACGGTGTGAGCATTGAACCAAGAAAATTGCCGTTTCTTCGTATGGTGCTGATGATCGGAGTGTGGAAGTACATCCTATCTGAAATCTGTACAGTTTCTGTTTCTGAACTTTCATCTGTTCACCCAATTGTACTGCCCGTTTGCGCAAATACTTTGGATTTGTTTCTGGATCACGCACATTGTCGACTGCACAGAGATGCACCATCAGGCATCAGGCGTAGTCAGCATTGTCCTCTATCTCACAAGGTTGAAACAAGACTGCATTTCAAGTTTTCAACTCCTGTTAGCTGGAACCTGAAAAACCGAAGGAAGAAGATAGCATCAGCTTCAAGATCAGCGGCTGAAATCACATTGTTTGCAGGCACGTGGCAGTCACAAAGATGAATCTTTTCCAATCAGAAAAGCTGCATTTTTAAGGCTTAGATAAAAAATCCACAAATCGAAGCAAGTTCGAAAACTGCTCACTGCAAAACCCAATCAGGCGGAGAAGAAGAACCAGTCAAATGCTAGCCATGCTCGCCGCGCGGACGAGGTGGGAGGCGGCGGAGGATCTCACGCGCGACAGCGGTAGCGAGGACCTCGAGATTGCCGTCATCCGGCGGCGTCTCGGCGTTCACGTGGAGAAGAAAGGGATCCAACGGCTGTGGGCTCGCCACGTGGTCGTGGCTGGCCGAAACATTTTTCAGAAAGACCCTCTTTATTAATATTTTCAGATGAATTTTTTCTCAGGGTTTTTTCTGGAAGAATGCCAACGCCGTCCTCTCCCTCCACGTCTCCGGCCGCACCGCCGGCGCCGGCGGCGAGGGTGCGGTGCCCCACCCCTCCGGCCCTCGCGGCGCTACCAGAAATATTCCCGTTCCTCCTACTTGGACGTCGCGGCTATGGCGGCTGACATGGAGGATCCTCCACGTCGCCGGCGACCTGATCAACCCTACATTGCCGCCGCCCGCCGCCGCCGCCCTCTTTAAGCGGCTTCTCCTTTGGTCACCACCCGTCAGATCCCCTCCTCCTCCGGCCGGAGAGAGAGAGAGAGAGCAAGTAGCTGCCCGGCCGTGCCTTGCAGGAGAGAAACCCGTGGCTTTCCTTGAGAGGTACATCCATGTCTCAACCTCCGCCATCTCCTCCGCATTCGCGCTCGTCTGCCGGCCGTAGTAGCCGGCTCCTTGCCCCTTACCCGGCTTGCTTCCATCGAGTCCAAATGAACCTTCACCGGTTGATGGTTTTCAGACAAATGCTCGAGCGTTTCTGATTTCTGAATAATGGTGGTTCAATGAAATGTCTGAAATGTTGAGCACCAAACCGATTTTGCCGGCGTCCTGAAGTGTCAAATGCTAAGGTTTCTGGAGAAGCTACCAGCAATCATCTTCCGATTCTCACTGTGAAGATTACACTGACATGATGATCAATCGGCAGTGGCACTTGTAGTGACAAGATGTCCTATCATCTTATCGCGCATTTGCATTCAGAAAAATTCAGAGTCCAGGCCATGCCATCATGTATGTACTAAATAAACAAGAAAAAACAATGCAGCCAACCACAGTTTAGGCAAAGACCTATAATTAGTTCCATGTTTATGTTTCTAGATCGGATTTGCATATTTTGATTCAAAAAATTTCTCACTGACAGTAACACATTTATATTCAGACTTTCAGAACCCACTGCAGGAGCCGCGGACTGAAATTTCATGGCTCATTTTGACACCAGGGTCAAACAAAGTCAGCGCCCTGGAACCTGGATACTTCAAGCAAAGACAAGCCGTGTTCATTCCCAGGAAGTCAATTTAAGTAAGTAACCTGTGCTATGAGAATTTCCTATGCAATTTCACTAGAGTAAACAGCAAAGTGTTATAATTTTTTACTCTTCTCAAACTTCTCGGCAAGTAGCTCGTTGACTGAACAAAGCTAGAAAATGAGCTGATGAGCCGGCAATGGCTTGGGAATTTGGAGGAAATGCTGCCATGCTTTCGTTCATTGCAGCATACTAGCATTTCTTGACTAGATTCTTGTACTAGGAAGCTGCTCGCTAGCGTAATCACAAAGACACGACTTGACCTCAAACTTAAGGAATACTAATACTTAACTTGATACAAGTACCAGTCTTCCATTACAATAACTCAAGAAATCATAAGAATCTTTGGTGCTCAACTCGTGCAAGTGGCTGAAATTTTGACCAGATGGTCGGTTGCTGTTGCCAATTTCCTTGGCTCTTCTCGTTGATGGGTAAGTTAGGCCAAACTAGGATCTATCTATGTGTCCGTCTATTTATTTATGGGTAATTTTTCCTGATCAGAAATGATCCACCTCGTGATCTTGTCAATTATTTGCAGCGCAATATCTCCAACGAGGTTTAGCACCAACAAAACAACAATATCCTCATCTGCTAGTGACATTATTCTATTGATTTGCCACCTCGAGAAACAAAAGTTGTGAGAACCCTGAAAAGAAGAAAACAACTCGCGAAAAAGGATCTCCACCTTATCTCTGAAGATCATATTTTTCCCAATCTTATGACCCTCGCGTCCATTTCTTTATTTTTGCATCTCTCTCTTTCCTTCCTTTTGTCGATAGGTTGCCGTCGACTCTGCACCAGCAACGGTGGGGGCATGGCACGCACCGACGACGACGATCGAAGAGGCCAAGAAATCTAGTTGTTGCAGGGATTTTTGGTAGCTCGAAGCATGCAAAACAAGCAGCAAAGCTTTCAGTTGGGAGCCACCTAGGCATGCATCTTTGCAAAGGTTGAAACCCAGCAGCAGTGCAGCGTGCTTGACATCTGCTTGTGTTTTCTCCTCGTGGACCACTTATCCTATCAAGATCCACATATCCTGGCCTAGATTCGACCACATCTCATCATCTCCTTTTTCCCTTCCTATGCTGCTACAGGGACTGCCCACACAGCCTGCAGTAGACAGACTCTGCATAGCATATAGCTATGGCCTGATTGATTCCTGCATCCATTATCTTGGAAGGTCTATAGATCTTAACAGTTGGGCCATTATTGATGCAAGGAAAGCTGGTCCTGCTTCTTCTTGTGGAGTAGCTGTAGCTCACTGTTGTGTTGAGTCCTCCCATGCAAATTCTATATGACAAACATGTCCTGACAGTAAAATGAAAATCTGAATTCTGCATGATTCTTCACTGGCTTTCATTCTCTGCTGTTAGAATTAGAAGTAGACATAGGTGTAGAATGAATGCATGATGACAAGAAGATTGTTGTGTTTTGGACGAGAGTAGCTTGAAGGGATTGCCTGGGGCCAAATGGTGGGTCACAACTTACAAGGACTGAATGGACATGAAGGGGAAGGGTCCAATAATTGAAGCACTGGAAGCTCATCAGAGCCGCACAAGCTGTCCTAGTTGCCTCCTGTGACGGGAACAGGAAACAAACTAGAGTTATGAACAAGATGGAGACCCTTCATGATTTCTGCATCCATTATACTCCAATTTGCAACCGTACAATACACAGATAGACTACTATCTGTTTTCTTTTCACCAACTTATACCAACCTACCAAGGCTTAATTAAACATGTCTCGGAAGGTACTGACATTCTCACTTGTATTACATAAACTGCTGAAAGAAACGCCACATGATCCAAATACAAAGTTAGCATGACGACAACAACAATGGCAGCGAAGAACGGTAGCTGAAGCCGATCCAGATTCCTTCGGTGAAGAATGTCATCTGGATCACAGCACCTTGATGGCCTCGATCGCGCCATGAGGAGGCGCAATACTGAGCTCTAGACTGCTGATCGATGATGATGCCATCTCCAGTCCAGAGACCATAGAGAGCGACATCTCCTCAACAGCCTTTGATCTCTCCACATATTCAGTTAGTTCATCAACCTGACAGAAGGATCAGTTTGTGCTAGTTTTGGTCACACTGTTTCTGAGTTACATAAAGATGTTCTCAGATGCAAAGGTCCTAATTTTACCTGCACGCTATCACCTCTAAAGCCTCTAGCAACTGGATAGCTTGGTATCTGCAGTACGATTAAAGATTCAGTCTTCAAATATGATTGTTTGTTTCAACTTACAACTATGCTAACTAGCTTTGGGTGATTCTAAATCTGCTTGTAACTGAAAAGATAAATAATGGAAGCAAACAAATCTGTTGAAACTTACCAGGACATCGCCGCGGTCTGTATGGATTATCTCCTGAGTAGGAGCAGGCTTAGTTCCAACACTCTGAGGACTTGGGAGCTGCAAACACAGGGGCCAAAAGAGAGCATTAGCTACAAGATCTGATGAATGATTGCATATATGTGTGGATCTGATCAAAGATGGCACTGACTTGATCATCGTTGTATTCAGAGACAACATCGAAGAGGCTGGCCCGGCGCTTCTTCTTGCCAGGGTTGATCTGCCGGAGGAAGTATTTCTGGGCGTGGCTGGCCACCTGGGTCGCCGTTCTGGTGGTCACAAAGTTCTTGGAGATGCCTCTCCAGTCACCTTTCCCCAGCTGCCTCAGCCCATCAAGGAATTTCTTGTGCTCCTCCTCAGTCCATGGGATTCCTTCAGAGATCAATCAAGCAAGCCAATTAATTGTCACATGATCTTCAGAGGAATCAACAGGGACTAATTACTTTCAGTTGTGAGAGGTATGTTGACCAATTGACTTATGCACAAAGGCTAGCTTTTTTATTGCAAGATTAAACTTTTAGCTCATTTCGTTGGTTGCTCAATCAAAGAGAACATTTTTACTCTCACAAATCATCAGATTGCATCAATAACTAAAAGGGACCTCAAGTTTCAAAGTAAAAGAAATCAGATAATGGAAGTGTGGAACAGTAGTAGGTGCAAGAACAGAAAAGGGCGGTTGCTGTTGCTCACCTTTCTTCCTCTCCTGCACCTTGCGGCGGCGGCGCTTCTGCTGGCCGGAGGCGAGCTCGGAGTCGTCGGAGGCGCGCCGCTTGCCGCCGTCGGCCGGCAGGAGCGGGTCGATGGAGGTGAGGTTGGGCATGCTGGAGCTCTTCTTGAGGAATCCATCCTCCACCCCCTCGTCGTCGTACTCCTCCTCGTCAACTCCGCCGCGGACCTCGACGCCGAACAGCCGGAACATCACCGGCGGCGGCTTCCTCTCCACCGCCGCTGCCACCTCCTCCTGCTTCTCCATCTCGATCGGCGGCCGGTCGCTGCGTGGTCGCTTTTGGTGGTGAGATGAAAGTGGCGGGTGTCGAAGCCGCGAGGGGATTGAGCGCCTCGATGGTTTGGAGCCTACTGCTGCGCTCACTCCTCCCTCTATTTATTTATAGAGGTCTATTTTTTTCTGGTAACATATACATGTATTTTTAAAAGGTTTCTTTTGAAACTTAGAAAATTGCAAATTTTAGTTTTGTTTTGTTTTTTAAAATATAATACGGGTGCATGCTCACCATATCACTGGGATCCCCCCCCCCAGACTTTACGCACCGTTTGTTTAAGTTTAGAATTATTTTTAATCTAAATTATAGAAATAATCTAAAGCAAATAATTACATTATCGTGTCAACTTATTATAATCTAAAGTCTTGAATTATTTTAATCTGATACGTTTTTCCAAGGATTTTTTTTTCAGATTATTGAGTGGAGACCCACTACCTTATGTATTTTAAATTAATTATCCATCATACCATACATTACCTACTTCAGCTTGTAATAATTCAGTTTACAATAATTTGTCTCAATAAGCTAGATTACAATAATATTATGTAAAAACAAGCAGCACCTAAAGTAACATATCTTATGATTGAAAAAAAAAACCATAGTCATGTCATTATTGAAGGCTTATTATATAGGAAAATTTGTAACCGCGTCATTATAATTTTATAAAGTTTGAGATATGCGTATTACACTGACATGCGGGGCAATATGAGTTAACGACACGTGGTAAGAATGACATATTTTCTAATTTAGCAAAATTATGCCATGGAAAACATCTTGTTGCTGACGAGTACATCATCTTCCGCAGAAAAATCGTCTCCCTGTCGATGGTATACAGCATACCACTAAAAAATAATTAGATGTCAATGTGGTCACCAATATCTAACCGTATTAGCAAGTTCTATCACAAGGATGACTAACCAATCTAAGCTTAGTTTGCAAATTTTGGTTGTGTTTTGGTATTGTATGTGTAATTGGACGAATCCGATTGTTCCCTGCAATTACAGGGCTCGTTGACCTCATCATCATCTGTCACGCAAGAGAAGATGCCATCCATGTCATTTGATTCGGCTTCCTCGTAGTAGTAGTAGGATGGGAGGCTGGGAGCAGCTAGCTCTACACTTCGAGTATGTGTTGAAGTGATCAAGCAGTGACGTCGTCACTTGCGTCACAAATTGCCTTGAAATGCACATAAAAATCGCCTTGGTCTGGGTATTGAAGTAAATTTCAGAGCTAAGTTTAATTGTTGCCAGGAGTTTTCGCGCCAAGTTCTTGGCACTCGCTTCTGTTTTTCATGTTATATACTTATCACTAATTACACTTAATGGATTAGAGGGTCATCTTTTCTTTTTTTTTTCAAAAAACAATCGATATATTTACTAACAAAAAATAACAAAAAATAATTTATGGATAAATTTTTTATATGCATGTTTTTAGTTATCTAATACTCCCTCCGTCTCTAGATGTTTGATGTTGTTGATTTTTTTATAAATATTTGACCATTCGTCTTATTTAAAATTTTTAAAAATATGTAAAGTTATATATATGCATAAAAGTATACTTAACAATAAATAAAATGATATAAAAATAATTAGTAATTGTATAAATTTTTAAATAAGATGAATGGTCAAACGTGTATTAAAAAATCAACGGTGTCAAACATTTAGGAACAAAGTTAGTAACAAAAGCTAAAAAATAATATACGATGAAAAACTTTAAAATCAACTACAAATGTAGAGTTAAAAATCTAAAATTTAGCTCTAAGCATAAACATATGAGGATAGCATACCATCAATGAGAGCCTTGCTTTTATATTTAATAAGCCGTAAGTACACTTTGATAATTTTTATTATTTGTAAAAGAAAGATAAATTGCCAAAGTCTACAAATAAATTGTGTAGTGCTGTATGATGTCAATACAACTGCATAATAAAATCTTGGAATATTCCACACGTGCTAGCTGATCGATGCTGAACAGATCGCAGATATTCATATCTGTACGAACGCACGTACGAAAAACGTCCATTTCGTTCGTTTGTTTGTTTCACCGTGCATCTCGTCGATCGATACCACGAGCTCATGGGTTGCACATACTCCTATCTGTGGGCATAAATATCACGATCCATCACATTGGGAATATCTCTGCTATAGCTAAGATATCCCTTGAACATATCGATCCTTGATGGCGTACGCATGTATATGGTCGGAAATGTATAGGTACTGCAGCTAGCTAGCATACAGATATCAGCAATTAATTCTTTTTTTAATCTGAAGATAAAAAGGAAAGATACCTGTAGCAGTTTATGGGAGTGTTCGTAGCTGATCAGCGACTTGGTTTGTCGATGCACAGCAACTAGCAGCACCGCCAATCATGCATGATGTACTGTATAGTTACGCCATTTACGAGGTATAGACGTATAGTACGTACTCCCATTAGAACTGGTAGTAGTACTCTCCGGTAGAGAGCGAGTTTAATAGCCGAACCAATTATAAGATGCAAGTTTATATTAAAGCTAATATGTAGTATTTAGATATAAGGTTGACTTTAATATTTTTCTTCGATCTATTTCTATCATTTATATAATAATATGTATTTAATATTAGGACATATGTAGGGCTAGATATTATATAATAGTCAATAATCTTTATTTTTTATTTTCTCTTGTCTTCACTGAGACCTTAATAGTTGACATATAGTTTGTTATCGTACTTACCCATAATATCTCATATCAATTGTTTTTATCTTTTGTCATCACCGTGCATAAGTTAAATCCGTTCGTATTTGAAATCGATGGATTTCATCGGGGTCTCCTCGAGGTGACAAACTGTCGATGAAAAAATCTAGGTATTTGAGTGAGTAATAGTAACCTAGGAGTCTTTCAAACTCATCTTTTTTTTCTGCTTTGCTTATGCTTATAAGTCAAAATTTAATTTTTAACCTTAAACTTTAAAGTTAATTTTAAATTTTTTATCGTAGGTTATTTTTAAATCTTTGCTTTTAGATCGCTAGGGATATATATATATATATATATATATATATATATATTACAAATATAATATTTACCCCTTTTTCATAAGAAAACGAAAATATGACCCGCATTTTCGCCTCATATATGTCACCTCTTGGTCACTCTTCCTGAAAAAGTGCGATGCTATCTCGTGCGTTATCGCTTATACACGTCCTTTTTTTTTACTCGGTAATATCAGCAACTGAAGTGGATTTACTGATCACTCCTAGGCCGCGTTCGACACAGTTATCTAATCCAAATTTCTCTTTTTCCATACTTAGGTTTTCCGAACAACTAAACAGTGTATATTTTGCGAAAAGTTTTCATAAAAAAGTAGCTTAAAAAATCATATTAGTCTATTTTATATTTTTATAATTAATAATTAATTAATCATGTACTAATCTATTACTATGTTTTTCAATGTTTTTCGTGCTAGGTAAGTTAAGTTAACTTACCACCCCACAGTCGAACTTGGCCTTAGTGTTACTCTTGTTCGTCTGAAACTAGGAATATCATACAGCCGCCACACTACGAAACTGGGTAAAAAACAAGAAGAAAACAAACGCCTGCATAAAAGACGGTCAAAATGCATGCGTCAGGTACATTGTAATTCTACGTAGACAACACTACACAAGAAAATGTCATTTTTGGCTCCCTAATCGAGTTCGTTTTTTATCACTTAACCGTACCGTAAAACCAAGTACAAGACATCTTTCATCTCTCAAAATAAATGCAAATGAATTTCTAAGACAATATTGAGTCCGGCTTTTATTGACATGGCATTACCATGTCTAGTTTATCTCCGTAACTATCTCGTGAGAAGCTTATGACACTAAAAACAAAAATAAAATAAATACAAATTAAAGTAAGATATATGGGTTCATATATCAGTCTAGAAAACATAAAAAATATTACGTGACCAACGTGTCAATGGGTTACACTCATTCACCTCACAATTTCCCTCCTCCCTCTAGATGGTGAGGTGGAGGGGTAGGATCTATTGATACGTGTGTCCCATAATATTTTTATCTTTTCGTTTGAATGACATATAGTGATGGGTCTTAATTTTTAATATTTTAATTATGCTTCTAATATAACGTCAGTGCCACACGAGACGATGACCGAGTCAAACTGGCCTATTGCCTCACGTTAGTAAAAACCAGACCCATTATTGTCGTAGGACGCTATACCAATTTTGAGAGATATGAGATGCATCGCACTTGATTATTTTGATTTTATGGTTGACGAATAAAAAATCAAATTCGGCGCCTATAGTTGGGGGAGGGGGGGGGGGGGCAAATGATATTTTCTAGTAAATTAAAGCGGGGCTACCTGGAGATCAGTATACTTAGCCCATCCGGCCTCTATAGGCCCGAATGCCTTCATACAACTGGGCTGGGCTTTACATGCGAAATACTATGTAGCTTTCCGTTGTTAAGCAAAAGGTATGGTGCGTTCGACAAATCATCTTCCCCACTTTTACCCACTCGTTTCCCCTACACTCTTCTCGAGCTATTGAGCAGTATAGTATTTTAAAAATTATAAAAAATCAATTTAAATAATCATATTCATATGGTTTAAAGATTTTCAGTTAATATTTAATTAATTATGCACTGACCCAGTTACTCCTATTGATGTGTAATTGGGGAGTCCTATTGATGTGTAATTGGGGAGATGTTCCCAACCTCTTCAGACGGAACCACCTTAATGTAACAGCGATTAATTAATTAAGTATTATCATAAAGATTTATAAATAGATTAATACGATTGTTTAAAGGCAAAATATGTGGCATGACAAAAACAAATGTAATTAGCTGTCTGACATCCTAAAAACATGACTTGGTTCTTGAACATTTTTAAAAATGTGTAATTTGTTGGACACTAAAGACATTTTTTATAATTTTCGAACCAAACGGAGAGAGGAACAGTGCAGATATGATGAGTTTGCCCCCTCGTGCCACTCCGTAGGTACCGTTGGGGTAATTGTTCGGCCCTTTTATGAAGAAAAAAAAGTTAAATGACATAGTCACTGATGAAGAATAATTTATAAGTAAAATCTTTCAATATGTGTTTTTAACGGTCTAAAAGTCAAGGGCACAAAATAAACTATGGTGAAAAATCTCAAAATCAACTCTAAATTTAAGATTAAAAATTTAAATTTAACTTATAAGCATGGCATAAATAAAAAGATGAGGTGTGATTTTCCCCCTCATCTAAAGTGCTTCGTAGCAATGATTCATTATTTTTGTCTTGTTTCCGGGGCTTATCTTAACAAAAAAAATTAAACGGCATATTTACAAACGAAAAATAATTTACGAATAAAATTTTTATATATGTGTTCATAGTGGTATGAAAACTAAGGCTAAAAAATATACTAAGATGGAATAATCTCAAAATCAACTCCAAACCTAAGTTTAAAAATTTAAATCAACTCTAAATTCACTAGTTTGCTAGAGAATAGAGTCACGTTTTCTCGGTGTCGAATATGTTTCGAGTGTTTTGTAGTAAAGTTTGTCTTTTTTAAAACATATTTTCCTACCGATAAAGTTTGAAGATGTGCACATGAATATAAGCTGAGAAGATGGGGAGCCCAGCACAACTTAACCAATTTAAGCTTTAAAAATTAAATTTTGACAAAAATTCACACGATAAACCCAAACAATGTGGATTCCATATACTCCACTTATGGAGGACGGTCTATGTTCCGCAGCACAAAGGGTTCAGGAATTTGGTCGGCAAGACTACGACTAACCTTTGCTTAGACTTGATTAGTTTATGACTGTTTACAGTTTACTTAGTCTTGGACGGTGATCTGATCTCCATTACTTTCGAAGTTTTTGCTTAAGCCTTTTTTTAAGTGAGCTTTTGAAAAGGGCGCCAATAAGCAATAAGTGTGGTAAGTTAGTCAGCCAGGACGACAGAAATTTCCAAAGCAAAATAATAGCAACACAAAGCACACGACTGACCGCACACATGATCCACATGTCGCCGCGCTGCATCGTGGAGTTTTTTTAAAAAAAATTAATAAATAACTTTATTATAAAAATCTTGAAAGAAATATTTCCACGGTATAAATATTTTGGTCACGCAATAAACATCGACGTGATAAAATAACGCTGCCACGTCAAATACTTTACGTGACAGCGTTATCTGGCTAAATCACCAAAATTGCCATGACCAAAAACTTTATACGGGGAAAATATTTTTCTTCAACGTTTAATAACAAAATTATTTATGAAAAAGATTTAAAAAATAAAAAAATTCCTGCGTCGTGCCGTCTCTGCCTCGCCACGCCGCGCCGCCTATAAGCCGGACACCCGCGAGCGCACTCTCGCCACTCGCGAGCATTCTAGTGCCGTCCTGACACTGCCCTGCCGGTGCGCTGCTCGCGTGTCTGCGTCGCGCGCGCTCCCGGCCATGTCCGCCACGGTCACCGCGACGCCGCGCCACACCCGGCCTTCGCCGCTCAACCCCAACGCGAGGGCCGCGGCGGCGCCGAGCGCCGTCTCCACCAGGACGCACCTCGCCAACCTGGACCGCCTCCTCGTCCGGCCGCCGCCGCTCCCTCTCCCACTGCAGCGCGAGCGGCTACCGGGTGACGACATCCACGACGACGGCGCCGCCACCCCGGATGACCGGAGCGCCCGGGGCGGGCTGCTCAACGCGCTCAACCTGTCCACGTTCCTGCCCTTCACCCGCAAGCCGGCCGTCGACGAGATGTCCCCGCGCAGCCTCGCGCACCTGCAGCGCCTCCTCACGCTCTCGCCGCGGCCGTCGCCGAAGGGCTCCATCGCCGACGAGTGGCGGAGGTACCACGGCGAGGGCGGTTGGGACGGGCTGCTCGACCCGCTCGACCAGAACCTCCGCCGCGAGGTCCTCCGCTACGGCGACTTCGTGCAGGCCGCGTACACCGCGTTCCACTCCATGCCGTCGTCTTCGTCGGCGTCGCAGTGCAGCCAGCACCGGACGCTCGTGCTCCCCGACCGGTCGTACCGGCCGACGCGCAGCCTGTTCGCCACGTCGTCACTGTCCATCCCGCCGTGGGCGCAGCGGCGGTCGGCGCCCAGGTGGCTCACGCAGCGCTCCAGCTTCGTCGGCTACGTCGCCGTCTGCGACAACGAGCGCGAGGTGCAGCGCATGGGCCGCCGGGACATCGCCATCGTGCTGCGCGGCACGGCGACGTGCCCCGAGTGGGCCGAGAACCTCCGCGCCGGACTCGTGCCGGTGGACGACGGCGATGGCAGGTCGCCACAGAACGTGCCGAAGGTGGCGAAGGGGTTCTTGAGCCTGTACAAGACGGCAGGCGACCACGTGCCCAGCCTCTCGGACGCCATAGTCGACGAGGTGAGGCGTCTCTTGGAGGTATACAAGGGGGAGGAGATCAGCATCACGGTGGTGGGTCACAGCCTCGGAGCGTCGCTGGCCGTCCTCGCCGCCGACGAGCTCAGCGCTTGCCTGGCCGCGGACGCGGACGCGGACAGCGACGAGACGGATCATCGTCGGCGGCCACCGCCTATCGCCGTGGTGTCCTTCGGCGGCCCGAAGACCGGCAACCGCGCGTTCGCGGACCGGCTGCAGCACGAGCGCGGCGTCAACGTGCTCCGCGTTGTGAACGCCGGCGACGTGGTGACGCGCGTGCCGGGCGCGCCGCCGGCGATCGCGCGGGAGGGGCACGTGCACGCGGGCGCGGAGCTGAGGCTGGACAGCCGGGACTCCCCGTGCCTGCGCCCCGACGCCGGGCCGGCGTGCTGCCACGACCTGGAGGCGTACCTCCACCTGCTCGACGGCTTCGCCGGCTCCGGCCGGCCGTTCCGCGCCGACGCGAGCCGCAGCGTGGCGCGTCTGCTGACCTACCAGCGCCCCAACGTGAAGCGCGCCTACGTGGAGCGCGCCAGGGTCCTCGGGTTCGAGCCGGCCACGCCGCGAACCGCCACTGCCAACGTCGCCGGCGGCGGAGCGGAGGGGCAGTACGGCTACTTGGCTAGCCCCACGTGACCAAACATACGTTGGTCGCACCGTACTACTGTAGCATGCATGCATTGTCGTGTACTAGTACATAACTTTTGGTATTTAATAACTCGTAATTCAGATGTATCCGCACGTGTTTATTGATGAGCTACAGTATCTCATCGGATCAGGCTACTGCGAGATATATCGTAAAAATACTTTAGGCAATAAAAATAACACTAAAAATTAAAGCAAGATTAGTATTCTGATACTGATAATACCAACGCACTAATTTGTGCATCCAACTTTACTTTTTTTAAAAAAAAATTGGGAGAAATATTATGTTGCTGTTTGGTGCCTTCGCATCGTGCAGAAGATGGCTTTTGTAATTCATGGTCGAGTCAACGAGGAACTTGTTGTTCCTGAAAAAGAAAAACGGAGGAACTTGTTAATGTAGTCGTGATATGGATCTATGATGCATATAGTTTTGGTGTGCATTACTTGTAGCAAATTGTGGCGGCAAATTTAGATGGATTTTATCAAATTGCTGGCTCGATCTGGACCTTGCGAAATCCGATCGAACGGGATCAGTCAAGCACTCATGATCGTGCAAAGAATAAATATCATCTCGGTGCATGTGTGCATCATCATGCACCAAAATAGTATATGCGACATGCGGTACCGGTTTGATGCACGAATTGCTCAAGTAGCTCAAATACCAACTGCTATGACTTCGTCCATTTTAAAATATAATTTTTAGTTTGTTTAGCGTAGACTAAGAAGATGTCAAAATATTCCCTTTAGCCATTTTAGTTGTCATTTTTTGTATTTTTAATTAATTAGATTCTCTTTCTAATTATCTGATTGGTTAAATAATCATAAAAATTAAAATTATGAAATCAGTAAAAAATAATTATATTGTGATATAAATTTTAAATCATAAAAATGCTTATATTTTTAGAATGGACGTAGTTGGACATAACCGAAGACATTAAGCAGTCAAACAAAATTAAGCTGCAAATACGATCCGTTCGTCTACTCACATGAGTTTTGTTCAAATGCTTGTTTTGTTTTGCGTTGCCTGAATGCTACGAAACTAAAATACGGGCAACAGCGACCAGGACAGCCGTGGCAATATTCAGGGATACTTATTTCTGGAGTTTATTTTGACAGTATTTTAGTTTATTTTTAGTATTTGTATTTAGTAATTAATACCACATATAAAAGTTTTATTTAAAAATTAGTTTTAAATCATTGGCAAGACATATTTCTTATATTATGTACGTCATCCATCTTAAAATATAACTGTAAGTCAAACATTCTAAACTTTGTCTATTAAAGAAGATCAAAATGTTCAAATCACGTAAGGATAATGTTATTAGATTTATCATTTAAAAAATGATTATAACATACAACTTTTTCATTCAAAATGGTTTATCTTAATAAATATTATTGATTAAAGTAGTATCTCGAAGACTATATTAAAGTTTAAAATCTAAAAGTAAACAATAAAGGTATAAGCGAAACAACTTGGGATGATAAACCCCTACCACGTGCACTGCTGATTTGAGCAGTGATAATGCAAGTGGACGCGGATGCGTGGTTTGAGCAGCGGCAAAGTGTATGCGTGTAGATAAATGAGATCCTTTACAATATTACTCCCTTCATATTTTTTTTATATGACGCCGTTGACTTTTAGATCTACGTTTGGCTATTTGTCTTATTTAAAAAAATATATAATTATTAATTATTTTGTTATAATATGATTCATTATTATAGAAACTTTGAGTATGTATTATAATTTTACATATTTGGATATAAATTTGAATAAGACGAATGATCAAACGTATAAATGAAAATATGGAGAGAGTATATATGTAGCAATACTGCTTACTGATAGATTGAGCCAGTCAGATAATCCACTCCCGCGTGCGGATGCTGGCTAACGGCGGTCAGTGTAGTGGATGGACAATTGGACATATTATTGTCGGAGACGATGACACTAGCAAAGATTAGCTGCTCGATTGATCTCTCGCAATGCACCATGCCGTAGTGGCATAGTGGTTGCTGGTAGTGGAGCAGAGACAGCCAACCACCAAACCGCAACGTGCTCAACGCTAACGACGTGCTAGGCCATGGTTTATTTTACATTTAGCTCTAATAAAAAAAATCTACTAACTACTCCCTCAGTCCATATATTATATGAGATTACGACTATTCACTTATAATTTTTAACTATTCGTCTTATTTAAAAACTCAGTGCAAATATAAAAAATTATAAGTAATACTTAAACTACTTTTAATAATAAATAAAATAAATAATATTTTTAAATTTTTTTAATAAAACGAGTGATCAAACATTACAAACAAACATAAAGTTAAAATCTAACGGAAAGAGTAGATGCTTCACCGTTTGGGACTTGTGTTATGTACATGGTACTAATAGTTTATTTATTAAAGTACTGTTACCAGTAGTTGTGGATATATTTTTTTATGCATGATCCACGTGAGAATTGAGAACAACGACCACCGTCAAAAAATAGCCACACATAATAAGAAGTTGATTATTTTTAAGGCAAGTCAATAAAAGTCTTTGTACTCTCTTTGTCTACAAATACATGCATGCGGTGTTTAAAATTTATCACCAAATATAAGCATTCGATAGAGATCACTTCTTCCATCAATCATACCCAGTAGAAAAATTATCTTACCCTCCTCAACCACCCTTTCATCGTTGGGGCACCGAATTTTTTCTTTCCAATCTTAATATATATTAAACAAACTAAAAATGATTTGTGGACACAGAGAGTAGATGATAAATCATACATTGTCTTTTTGCTTTTTATAAGCATAAGTAAAAACGATTT
This sequence comes from Oryza brachyantha, assembly GCF_000231095.2. Lineage (NCBI taxonomy): Eukaryota > Viridiplantae > Streptophyta > Magnoliopsida > Poales > Poaceae > Oryza > Oryza brachyantha. The sequence continues at coordinate 15,480,613 of NC_023172.2, forward strand.
ATCAACGATTAAAAATAATTTATGGATAAATTTTATTATGTGTTCTAAAAGAAGAGTTGAAAAAACTAAAATAAAAAACTTAAAATTAAACATAATTTTAAGCTATAAAATTCAAATTTTGGTTTACTTGGCACAACCAAAATAAAGCATAAGCATGGACATTTTCATGACCACCAGAAGTTGTGTTGGTGGACTACCATGTCTGGTCTGACCGAACGGCCCATTTACTAGTCCAGTACGTGCAATCCCTTTCCGGCCCAAACTGCTGGTACAGCCCATTTTCCCAGCCAGCCCAAACTTGAGGCCATATCACTAGCAGGCTGGCTCTCTGTTTCTCCCAGCCAGCCCATTTTACCAGCCGGCCCAATAATGACGGCCCGTGTAAAGGCCCATGGACCAACCCGTGGTGCGCCCAAGGCCCAGCTACTTTCCCAAAAATATTGTTCCTTCGCGCTCATGGCCGTCGGATCAAGATGGATGGCCTAGGATGCTCCACGTAGTCGACCATGCTCACCTCGCCCTCGTCGCCCCAACTCCGGTGCCGCTCCGCCGCCGCCTCCGCCGGCGATTTGGCTTCCCCTGGCCGGAATCGGGATCTCAGGGCACCCGCAACAGCTCGCTGCTAGGAGAGGAGAGGTCGTTGGTGCTGCTCGGCGACGATGGTGCCCTTTCACGAATTACCCTTCCCCCACCTGCGTCGTCCACGCCGCCATCGATCGACTCCGCCGAGATTTCTCCGCGCATATGGCCAGAGGTAATGATAGGCATCACCGCCGGTCATCACTGGCTCCGGTGTCAACGTGCGGGGGTCTAGTTCGTGTGGTATGGTGGCATTTCTCTAGTCCTTGATGTGTGAGAGCTCATGTGTGCCACACTGCCACTGAATGGGCTGTCGATATCTAGTTCGTGTGGATGGTGATTGAGGGCAATGCTGAATTGCTCATACATTCCTTGATTAACTTTCAGAATGCGATTGAATCTGGTGGTGGTTGGCTAGCTTGGGGTTTTGCATGAAGAAGATAAGATGGCCAGTGCTAACGTTCTTCGGACTCTTCACTGAATCGCTGGTAAGGGCATTGTTTGGACATAATCCTGTTCTGTAATTCAGTAATGGGTAGGATTGTCTCCGAAAGATTGTCGCACAGATAATTCTGTACAATTTTGTCACACACATATGTAGACTTATCTAGTCTAGTTGTCTAATGATTTGCTATTATATTTCTTGTCCTTTGTTGGATGCAAAATTTTTTGATATGATCATGAATCTTTTTTAACTGTGCTACTATATGTTCGCACAAAAACACGCGATAGCACCAACCGAAATTAAAGTTAGTCGGCAAAACCTGCATATCCAGGCGTTCTTTTTTGTTTGATGTAGTAATGCTGCAATGTAGTGCTAAATTTGATGGACAATTGTCTGTTTAGCTATGTTGATAACATTTTTCATCAAAACAAACACCTATAGAGACTGTCTGCCAACTGCCACATACTCCTCGAAGGCTCGTCTTTTTGCTATTTCATGGTCAACAACAACCAGCTCTCCGGCAGTCGTCGTTCCCAGAGAAGATTGCTTTGGCTTAACTCTTCATAGGTGCATGTTTCAGGCTTGCAGTTGATGTCTCTTCTCCTGTGATGGTTACAGGTCAAAAGCTATTTGTCATTTCTCTGGCTTATTCAGAAAGCACTCTTCCAACTACTGCGGCAGTCGCTGCTCCTACTACAAACAAAACTAGGGAAAAGGAAACAAGGATGCATCACATTATGTACCATGAATCCCATGATCCAAGCTGAAGCTCCATCGATCCCTACCGAAGCAGCAGCAACCTTGTAGCACACTTGCCCACCACTACCCTGATCACTGACAAAGTGAAATCGGCGCATGAAAGAACGAGACCACACAGGTAAGCACCCCCCCCCCTTTGACCGATCTTGCCTCAGCTAAATCTACGAAAAATGCAACATCAATCTCTCTTGGATCAAATCATCAAAAGACATGCTCTCTTCTTTCAAGAAAGAAAGGGAAAGGAATCTGGCGATGGTCTCCTTTCCCTTTACTTATTTTTTCACCCTTTTCTAGAATAAAGGGAATGTTGGTTTTGAACGAGATGATCCCTAGGAAGGACTGTTTTGGAGGTAAAGAATATGCTGCTCACAGCAATGATATTTAGCAAGATGGAGTGTACTACTCCATGGAAACTGAAACATAAAGCAAAGTTCTTTAGGTTAGGTGTAGAGAGTAAGCCACAGCATCATGCCAATGAAATGAGTCATGCACAAGGTTACTGCTCCATTAAAAAACGAGCACTCCATAACCCTTTGCGTTGTAAGTACAATATTGACAGCTGGTTTGGATAAATCAGAAGAGTTTGTCCTGAAAATTTAGGGTTTGGCCCCGTTGAGTTCTTAGGCTTGTTTGGCATGTTACTAACTATTGAATTCCCGTAGAAGAGAATCTGTAGCCTTCTTATTTTAGTGCACGATATAAAACATACCTTAACAATCTTAGGCACCGTCTGATTCTCATGAGATTTTTTTTGGATTGTCTTAGATTTTGTGATAGCTATTTAACGATACAAATGAATGAATTACCTACTACTACATAATCATTGAAAACTTCTAGAAAAGATATTCTAAGGAACTTGTATATAGAAAATTTTGTACATGTAACACAGCGATTGTGAGTTTAGAAAGCTTGCCGACAATAATTCAAAATCTAGAATGCGAATTGGATGTTACTCCACCACAGCTTCAACTCTATCACTCCTTATTTTTTTACTTCTGCTTATACTTATAAACCAAGATTTAAATTTTTACCTTAAACTTAGAGTTAATTTTATGGTTTTTTCACCGAAGTTTATTTTTCACTCTTGCCTTTTTAGATTACTGAGAATATGCATATAAAATCTTTATTTATAAATTATTTCTTATTTACAAATATGTTGTTGGGCACCCTATCAATTTTTAGAACCACGGTAGTAAATAACTTGGGATCACTGTCACTTGGTGCTACTCCTTGTTAAACCTGTTTGGAACATGAGAACTGAACCATTTCAAGCGAAACCTGCTCCAAAACCCGATAGTGGAGTACCTGTATTGGTTCCTCACTAACGGTAATATAAGAATCGCAATCAAACAGCAAAATCTAAGGAGAAGCAGAGGAAGACATCAGCAGCACTGCAGCAGCTCTTCTCTTCCTCTGCAGCTCGCATTCTCTCTCTCCTCTGCAAAGCCTGCAACGCCTGCTGCTGCTGCGGTTTCTCTCTCTAGCTCAGCTGCTGCAGCTGCAGTGCTGCTCCTGCTGCTGCTGCCTCTTCTGTCCCTTCCCCCAACCTCTTTTGTCCGTTGCATTGCACCTCCATTAATCCGAGCAGAGAAGGAGATGCATCCGTCACGCTCGCTGCACGCCAAGCCGCCAAGAAGCCACCACCACGCGCGCTCGCGCTCCCAGCTGCCGCCCGCCGCCAACCAAGATTTCCAGTTCCAGTTTCAGCTTCTCCCCAAGGTGTTTCAGTTCCACATGGACGGCGGCGGCGGCGGCGGTGAAGGGCGGGTTGTGGATGCGGATCGCGGCGGGAAGTTGCCGGAGAAGAAGGTTCTTGCTCAGCTGGACCAGGTGAGGCTCAGCATTGCGTCTAGTGAGGACGAGGAGGGGGACGCAACGCCTAGGAGCTCCTTCTCCGGGGCGAGCCACCCGCCGGAGCCGGTCGACGAGATGGATACCGTGTTCGTTGCGGTGGATGGCCGGGACAAGCCGGCCAAGCCGGTGATCGTGTGGGACGCGTCCCCGACGCAGAGCGGCGCCGCGAGCCCGCACAGCAGCATCGACAGCTCCGGCGCCGCGGCCACGGTCACCAGCATCGCGCCCAGCTGCACCGTCACAAGCCTCAGCGCCAAGACCAGCGTCAGCAGCAGCGCGGCCAGCGACGGCAGCGGCTGGAGCCACAGCACGGCCGGCGCCGGCGCCGGAACCGGCTCCGGCGGGAAGCCGCACAAGGGGGGCGACCCGAGGTGGAAAGCGATCCTCGCGGCGCGCGCCCGGGACGGCCCTCTCGCCATGGGCAACTTCCGGCTGCTCCGCCGCCTCGGATGCGGCGACATCGGGACGGTGTACCTGTCCGAGCTGAGCAACGGCGGCGGCGCTGGCGCGGTGAGGCCGTGGTTCGCCATGAAGGTGATGGACAAGGCGTCGCTGGAGAGCCGCCGGAAGCTGAGCCGGGCGCAGACGGAGCGGGAGATCCTGCAGCTGCTCGACCACCCCTTCCTGCCCACCCTCTACTCCCACTTCGAGACGGAAAGGTTCGCCTGCCTCGTCATGGAGTTCTGCCCCGGCGGCGACCTCCACGCCCTCCGGCAGCGCCAGCCCGGCAAGCACTTCCCCGAGCACGCCGCGAGGTACTTCCAACTCGACCTTAATTCGATTCCTTGCTCTAAGCTGTTCATCTTGGTAGGATTAGCAAGCAAAATACACGATGTTTAGGTCTTGATTTCGTTCTCTCTTAGCCGACAAGTTCAGGTATGGCTGCTCAGAGTTCACTGCAGCAATGCTTCAGTATTGCAGATTTTTCTTCTCTGAGAAAAACAAAGATCAGCAAGACTGAATCTTGCCATAACAAAATAGCTTAGAATTTTCAGCATTTCAATTGGCATTAGTAGCATATTATTGCTACAGTGAATGGATTATGTTGTGACTTGTAAAGTGAGCCATTTTATTTGTCTGCCTCTTTTTTATGATATGGAGCAGGGTAGTAAAATCTAACAATGGTAGCTGACTAAACATCATGTCCCAGTGGCATTTTGTCATGATAAAGTTGATGGCATTTTCCCCAAAGACCCATTTGTGTTCGAATTAGGTATCTGTAACATAGACATCCTATCCAATCTGTCTACATTCTTGTTTTAAAAACAAAAAACATCCTGTCCAAGATTTGTGATGTATTATGTTTATAATCTTCTTCATGACATTTGTTTGATACTTTGATCCACCAAACCTGTATTGGCTCAATTCCTAGCATCATATTCTTCTCTTCTGCTTAACTGAAGCATGATTCTTTTCCTGGGGGTTGCAGGTTCTACGCCGCGGAGGTGCTTCTTGCGCTGGAGTACCTCCACATGCTTGGAGTGGTGTACCGAGACCTCAAGCCGGAGAACGTCCTGGTCAGGGACGACGGCCACATCATGCTCTCCGACTTCGATCTCTCGCTCCGCTGCGCCGTCTCGCCGACGCTGGTCAAGTCATCCCTGAGCTCCGATCCCAAGAGGGCCAGTGCGCAGTCATGCGCCCAACCTGCTGCTTGCATCCAACCTACGTGCTTCATGCCCAAGCTGTTCGGCCAGAAGAGCAAGAGGTCCAAGAGCAGCCAGCCGAGGCAGAGGCATCAGCAGCAGCTGGCCTCGGCGTTGCCGGAGGTCGTCGTGGAGCCGACCGGCGCGCGGTCGATGTCGTTCGTGGGGACGCACGAGTACCTGGCGCCGGAGATCATCAAGGGGGAGGGCCACGGCAGCGCGGTGGACTGGTGGACGTTCGGCGTGTTCCTGCACGAGCTCATGTACGGCAAGACGCCGTTCAAGGGGCAGACGAACCGGGCGACGCTGTTCAACGTCGTCGGGCAGCAGCTCCGGTTCCCGGACTACCCGCCGACGAGCAACGCCGGCAGGGACCTGATCAGGGGCCTGCTGGCCAAGGAGCCGCAGGCCCGGCTCGGCGTGAAGCGCGGCGCGGCGGAGATCAAGCAGCACCCCTTCTTCGAGGGCGTCAACTGGGCGCTCATCCGATGCAGCACTCCCCCCGGCGTGCCAAGGGCCGTCGAGCCCATCGTCGTCGCCGCCCCGCCGTCCAAGCCGCCGCCGCCGCCGGTAGTCGACACCGTGCAGATGACAATGCACAGCAACATCAACAGCAACAACAGCAGCAGCAACAGGATGATGGCAGGGCCGCCAGAGGTGGAGTCTGGAGGCAAATACCTGGACTTTGAGTTCTTCTAGCAAGGTGAATGCAAATCTGCCAATATTGCAGCCAGCACGTAGCTGAGTTGTTTTAGAGCAAAAAAAGATGAAGTTTTTAACCATACTTGTTGTAGTTTGAGTTGTAACTGTAGTCACTAGTCACTCCCATACTTTGCACACTTGGGAAAAATGACTTGTTCCTATCTAACCAGATGGTTGTGCTGCTGTATTTTCCTCATGTGGTCTGCTGCAATTCTGTCACAGATGAACTATAGTTACAGTAAATTCTCTGGTAGGCTAATGGAGTACCAAAAGTTTCCATGTAAAACATGTTAGCAACATGCATAATCACACAGTGGTTCTTGACATGATTCTGTACAAAAGTGTAATCTTTTACAAGAGCAAGGGTAGTTCATAGACAGGGGAAGTAATCTGGTGTCAAAATGTGAATGCCCAGAAACAGAAGAGGGCAAGAGATTGCCAAGAACACAAGAACTTAAAAGAGACACTTGAATCACTTGATAAGTCACAGTATTAGTAATACATCATCATTAGTTAGTGGAGTAGTAAGCACTAGATTAGGAGTAGATTATAGGACGAGGCTATGTGAGGCGGCGGCGGCGGCGAGGCCTACGCCGGCGGGAGGGTTGCGGTGGCGGGTGAGGGCGCGCAGCTGCGCGCGCTGGCACTCGAGGTTGGAGACGAGATCCACCCTCTCCTCGCGCGGCCGCACGCGCACCGCCCTCGGGAACTCCACGAACCCCTTGATCCCTCTCGCGATGTGCGGGTTCTCGCCGCCGGCGACCTCTCGCCGGTGCAGCTGGCCGCTCGTCGCCTGGCTCTGGTGGTTCGTGGGGCTTGACTTGATCGACGTCGTCGGACTGCTGCTGGTGCTGCTGATCTTCTTGTCGTCGGCGGTGGCGGTGGCTACGGCTGCGGCTGCGTCGATCAGCTCGGCGGCGGCGATCTCCCGCAGCACCTCCTCCATGGCGGCCTTGGCGTCGGCGAGCTTCATCTGGACGCGCTCCTCCCGCCACAGCTCGGCGACGCGGAGCATCCGCCGCTCCTCGTCGATCTCCTCCAGCGCGCGCTCCACCTCCGCGCGCATCTCGCCGACCTCCCCCCGCATCCTCCTGCACTCCGCCTCCGCCGCCCCGCCCCGCCGCCTCTCCTCCTCGAGCTCCACGGCGAGCACCTCGCTCAGCGCCTCCGCCTTCCGCCGCATCCGCCGCTCCACCTCCAGCTCCGCCCTCAGCTCCCTGAGCATCAGCTCCACCCCCGTCGCCGACGAACCCGACCCGACACCGCATTGATACCACTCGACCATGTCTTCCACTTCCAGCTCCATTCCGCCGCCGCCGCCGCCGCCGCCGTCGTCGTCGAGAGAAACGATCATAGGAGGCCGAGACGAAGAGCGCGAGGCAACAAGTAGAGAAGCTAGGGCGCCATGATTGGGGCGCGGAGGCGAAGATTCCTGGGGCTTGTCTCCGCCATGGCCTCCACTGCTCCACACCACCACCACTTTCACCTACGCCATCCGCCTTTTCCGAGCTCGGGATCCAATATTTTATCCGCCATGAGTGGCTCCATCCTCCACCGCGTGGCCGGCCGGGACGCCGGCCTTTGTGAGCTGTAAAAGCGACGAGCTAGCTACACCTAGCTCGGCGGCCGGACGACGACGACGAGGAGATGGTCACGTCGCCGATCACATGCGCGGATCCCGATCCCGATGCCGCCATGATGGCGGCTCATGCTCTCTGCTCCTGCTCGCTGTTGCTGTCGCGACGCCATGAATGAATGATCCCTGGAAGGAAAGCTTTGCGAGCTAAGGGCTCCTTGGAACCAATAAACTTTGTAGGAATTTTGAAGGATTAGATTTATATGGAGAAAAAACTTATATGGTCTTTTAGAACAGAGTAATTACTCTTCTAAATTTCTTTAAAATTTCTTAAGAATGCCTCAAAACATAGAAATTTTAAAGGATTTTTATAATAAAGTCCAATCTCTTGGATTTTTTCAAAATATCTATCTCTTTTCGATTCGTGCATTTTTCCCGTCCTCCATTCAAACAGTTATCACGTAATTTTCTCGTATTTTTTAAATCAATAGAATTTGGGTTCATATTGCACTTCAATTCTTTTTTTTTCTATTCCTCATGTTGTGCAAGTGAGCCCTGAGCATTGAAGCATGCATTATTAATTTGGATAGTTGAATATATGTAACGTTAACGTACTAACGTACGTACGCCATGATCGAATTGATTTTGTGTGTTTGCTGCTGGATCGATCTGTTCGTGTTCATGCTTATGGATCGATATGATTGTCAGGATCATGCAATGCAACCAACGGCTTCACGTACACCGGAAGTAGTAATAGCGTCACTGACGCTTTTGCAACGGACACTCCATTGCCATGATGCCAATCAATGCTGCTGCCTGCACGCTGTGCCGTGCAGTGCATTGCATTTTTACGGGCCTTACTGGGCCGGAGGGGAATGGCTGTGGCGTATGGCGGGCCCAACTCAGTTACCGGTTTGGGTCAGATGGGCTGTCCTATTTATTATGAGATCTTTTGGGTGGGCCATTTTGCTTCCGTTGGATCGTTATGTATTTTAGGCCATCTAGCACTTTGCTTTGTTGAACGTATTTGAGTGTGATGGTTGGGGTGAAAACTTCGCTCGGTTTTCGTAATCTGCACGCTGAACCGTTAAACGGTATTTTAAAAAAATATAGTTACTTTAGAAAATCCTATTAATCCATTTTTAAATTTATATTCCCTTTGAACAGAATTAATTGACGTTTAGACCGAGCAAATACGAAAAAAATAAGTTAAAATACTTTTCCGAATAGTCAAATAAACCTGACTAGAGCGAGTAATAACTCATGCTTAAGCCACTAGTTGTGGGATGTACATTAATGGTGCCCTAAACTTACATCTTTTATCTTCTTCTTTACTCACCTTCAAATTCAGCCGTGTTTTGGTACGCCATCGTTTGAGACGGGAGGTTGATGTTCCATACTTCCAATTAAGAGGGCCAGGACCACACAACCAACGTCTTCATGGCGCCGCCGTGCCAGCGAGGGAGGCTCTCCGCCCCTCCCCTCGCCGCCGGCGACGACCTCACTCGCTGGTACGTTACCGCCTATGGCACGTAGATGCAGATAACTGTTGCTACGTATTTGGATCCAAGCAGCCTCATCGTTTCGCCCGTATCAAGCGTAAGCGAAACCACTTATTAGCGGTTAAAAAATAATTTATAGATAATATTTTTATGTATCTGTTTTTAGCTATATAAAAAAAGGCTATAACATAAAATATAACGAAAACCTTCTAAAATTAAATCTAAATTTAAGTTGTAAAATTTAAATTTTGGCTTAGAATTATAGGCGTAAGCGAAAAGATGAGGGGCTAAATATAAAGTATTTCATAGAACAGTACGCAATGAAGTGTGTTTACTTTCTGCTATTTGGACCCTGCTAGTTATGATTCATGAAAACAAATTTGTGGAGGCAGATTTTATAATTAGAATTTTGAACATCGATATCTCTTTAAATATTTCAATTAGATGTATGAGCTTTGTCTAAAAAATGTGCTGTCATGATGCTATAGAATTATCTCTCTTTCTCAAATGCTTTGCAACCAACCATAATTAACGATCAAACCTGCATTTTGGAGTCCTTGCAGATATTGCTCACAGAAATGAGTGAGCATGCATCATCACTCATGACATGCACATGATCATAGCCCATAGGCATAGAGCCCATTACAAGTCACAGCACATCATTAGCAACTGTTCTGTGTACTACAACATCATCATACAATGCATGACTAGAGTTCTTTGTTTTTTTTAACTTTGCCTGCCTGCCACTACCATGTCTTCTTATCCCCTCTCATTGTAAGAATAGAAGCTCACACTTTAGGTGCCATGGCATTGTCTGGTCCATAACACCCAATTTAACACCTACACTTGCAAAAGGCTCATCTACATGCCATACCAGACACGTTTCTTTATTAGCAGATTCTCTATCCAGCATGAGAGGGTGTTTGGACCCTTCTTGCATGCCCCTAGCCCACAAATCATCTTCCCAACTTGGGGCATGAAAACAGCAACAGGGGACCCAACCAAAACCAACCCCAAGGAAAGGCAATGTGGCACATATTGATGCCATGCCCTCAAATGTTCTTCTCCATCCTTGAAGACATCACATCCAACAATTGTTATGTGGCAGTATCATGCATGCCCTGGAGATGAATGGCTCAACCACTTTTTCATGCCCTTTCACTAGAGAGAAAGAGGAGTAGTTGCCCTTTGCAAACCAACACCCTGCCTTGTCATGCTTGATGCAGCTGTGTCCAACAACCAGCATAGGTCCAAATTGCCAGCCTTGCTGCTAATTCATCCCAGCCAGCCACCGTGTTGTCCAAGAAGAGGGTAACTGGTGATCACTCATCAGAATCCAGATATTCAGATAACTAGATAAGCCATGCAAGCTATGGCATTTGACTACTCCCTTCGCGGCTAAGTCATAAAAACTTTAAACGGGCACTTTCTTTTTTGCAGATGTTGCAGACTTGCTGCAGGTAGGAAAGGAAGAACAGACGAAACTTTGGAACGAAATGCATGTGGAAAAAAGCAGATATGATTATGTGTCGTTTCAGACAAACAACAAAAAGGAGGTCGGTGGTGAGATGAGTATCCAGAAGTCCACAATGACATTGTTGGATCATGTTTTTAGTTACAGGTAATCTAGCTTGCAAATACAATGCAGCACGACATTAATTACATGGGGGCCGAAATGGGACAGGAAACATCAAAGATTTCAAGACGAATGTCCTCCATCCAGACAGGCAGACAGCAGAAGATGCAGGCACAGCTCCAACCACTGGGAAGCATAGCTGATAAGCTAATTCAGTTCGGAATTCAGACACAAAATTTTCACCTGGAAGAACAAATGGATAGTGGTATCTTTCGTGGGAGAAGCGCAAGCATAACTCGCCGTTAGATTTGCTAGGTAAGTGACCACAGCGTCTGTACATTGTAATATTCCCTTGCACTTCACAGAACAGGCAAAAGAACATCAACAATCCTGAGTAAAATCATTATCTACAATCAAAATGATCAACTCCCAACAAGGCAAAACATCAAGGGAGCCTTCTCCCCCATATTCTCATCACTAACTTTAGCTATATATATTGCATTTTCCCTATATAAATTACTGAACCACCCAAAAAAGACTTGACGAACGGTTTCTTGGTAAGTCCTACCGACCAAAGCTTCTACCGCACCGAGCCAGCTCGCCTGCAGACAACATCAAGGGCTTCAACAACTGTTCCTGAGAAACCAGCTATGGCTTGGAACATTCCTGGCAGGCCTGTTTGGATATTGTTCAGTGTCATTGATCTAGTCACCTCCACTGCCTTAGAATGCCTCGTCATTTCGTCCTCCACCTTCCGACGACATAGGGTGATCTCCGTTTTCTTCTCTGCAAGAGGATCGCGGGCATCAAACGAGTGGCTTTCAATGCCATCACGCCCACTGCCAGGAAGGCCAAGGCCAACCATTGAATAGGACTGGTAGTACTTCTTCTCAATGGCTCGTAGTGAGTTGGTCTTCTTTTCCAGCTCCTTTGAATATGTCTCTGCCCGCTTTTTTATTTTCATCTCCTCTGCCTGCTTAGTGTAGATGACATGGACAACATTCACGAAGCTCTTGATAGCCTCTGAGGCCACAGCATCTGGAAGACGGTCTAGTGCTTGCTTCCACTCGTCACAGAAGGAGGTGAGTTCACGAGAGATCAGCGAGGTGTAGGCCTCTTGTGGGGTATTACTGTCCACTTGGAAGAGTGTGAGCTTCAGCCAGCCATAGAGGGCACGTATATACTCACGTTGATACTTGATGAGACGGTTGAAATTTGAGTGCCATGCTGAGACAGCAGCCTCAAGATCACGGGTTGCAAGCCGGTGAAGGTCAGATGTTGACTCAGCCATGGAATTGTCCACCAAACCACGGACTTGCTGAACAATTTCATTCTGGATCTCATGGAAATGGTTCATTGATCTCCACATGCTCAACAGCCTGCAAATCAATATTCATTAACAATTTAAGAACCTCCACACAATGTCGCAAAATCTACAATCATGGATGTCAGCATAGGGAAGAAGCCTTACGCGAAACAAAGTTCAACAAGCTGTGGTGCAAGCTCGTTGTCACGCACTCTGACAATGGCTGAGGATGTAGTAGTTGCAGCCTGTGAAGTCACGATGATCAATGATTGCAGCTTGTTTATGGAGGCTTTGGTCTTATCCAGCTTAGCACTATCCTTTCCTCTGTACTCCAGACTCTGCAGGGTGGAAAGCTTCTTCTCGTGCTCAATCTTAACACTCTCTCTAGCCTGAAGCAGTAAAAAATTAAATCATATGACAAAAGTTTCAATGGAGGTTAATAAACTGGTTAAAGAATAAAAGCATTTAGTACATTGACAAAAATCTGATAGCAAGAATCCATTATGTTCCAGATTACAGAAATCAAAAGAATATTGGTTGATACCACTGAATTATCTAGTATAAACTCTACAAGTTCCGTACCTACAAAGAGCAATGCCTCTAAATACCTGCAAGGCACAATGCCCCTAAAGGCCTAAACATTCCTGAACTCTGTTGTTCGAGACACAGATATGCTACGTCTACCTTTGCCATTATGACATATATATGTGTACACTACAGACAATTTCTTGAAGATCTAAACCTTCATATACATAGAATCTCAAAAGGACATTAGTAGTTTAGACATAAAAAGGGTATAAAGGAAGGGTAGAGAATATGGAGGTGTGGTTGAGAGGTCAATGGCCATGCATTGTGCCTGCTTCCTTTACTGAAAGTAGTGAAAAATTATCATCCAAATGCTACAGCTGTTCAATAGTATGCAAGTGCAGGACCTCTGCAAAGACACTTTATGCAATAGAATCAGATTCTTCTACCACATTTGCTGAACAAAAGGCGGACTGCTCAAGACACCAACTTCAAATGAGTTGAACCTCCACCTAATTGATAAGAAGCTACAATGTTTATCTATTTTATTGTCAATGGTCCATTACCACAGCCTTAACCAAGAAACAAGAGATAAATCATCTCTTCTTGAGGGAACATATAAAGTTAGCTTCATTTCATCCTTGACTGTTGTCTGCTCGGAAGCCCTATGCTGCTCTGTCAAGTTGCAATCATTTGTGCATTTTATTTTAGCATCATAAATGTATTTCATTATTCCAACATCCGACCTGGGTCAACACTAGAAGAGCACAATTCACTAAACTTGCATTGCTGCTAAAGTTGTGTGGTGATCCAAATTATCTGCTAGTGCACCACTAAGCTCTAGGAAATATAGCTGGATAATTTTAGAGTGGAGCCAAGTGAATAGTTTGAAGATGCTTCACCGACAACTAATGATTGAGGCATATAACAAAAAATTTCACAGCGAATAGACACTTCTGTTTTAGTGATGTGCTCAACTATTAAGTGTAGACAACAGTCAACAATTGCATTGTAATCAAGAATCGATGAACTGAATTACCTTGACCTCCTGATAGAGCTTTTTCTCCCAGGCCAAAAGACGCTCCAGTGTTGACCCATGGCTCTTCCCTTCCATTGACTCCATCTCTAACGCATTGGTGTCCAGCTTGTAGCGTACAGCCAATGGCGGCTTTGAAGACCATGTCGAGGACAGCGATGATAACAAGCTGTTTGAATGGTACACCGTCTCTGCGAAAGAAGAAGTTAAATTAAGTGAAATTGCTAACCAATTGTTTGCGTTTTCGCTAAAGAAATACATTACAACACCAATTCAAACCACATTATAGTTTTTCTCAAGCATAAAATGGCTACTGTGAATCTGTGATTACTTTTGAGCTGCCGGAAGTTGCGGTCCAGCTGCGCGCGGCTGGCCTCCAGGAGCTCGGAGACACCATTGCCAGCTTCGGCTGCCTTGACGAAGTACTCCTCAATGGCGGCCACGATCTCGGCGAGCGTGCGGTGGCGGATCACCATCCGCATCTCGGCGGCCGCTGTGACCGTGGAGGACGAATCCCCGGCCTCCGACCTCTCGTCCCTCCTCCTGAGCGGCAGCGGCACAGCAGCATACTCGGACGGCGCCGTGCCGCCGTACTCCGATCTAGCCGCAAAGCCGCACTCCGATCTGTTCCCCATCTCCCCCTCCTCCGATCTGGTCTCCGAAGTCGTCGTCGAGGCGTAGTGGTCGTCGTCATCCTCCCATCCGCCGCAATGCATCTCCTCCTCCCTTTCGTGGTCGTCGTCTTCGTCGTCCTCGTCCTCTTCCTTGAGGTGGTCGGGGTGGTCGTGGTGGAGGTATCTCCTGGCTTTCTCCTCCTCCTCGAGCTCGCGGAGGCGGTTGGCCTCCTCGAGGTCGGCCTTGCGGCGGTCGAAGAACTCGGAGTCCGGCGGCGACGGCGGGTAGAAGTTCTCCCAGTCCCACGCCGACGAGGACGACGGCGTCCCGACCACCGGCTTCCGGAACGACGACTGCGCCGGGCTGGCGATGCCGACGCTGGAGTCGGAGAGGATGTGCGGCACCTTGAAGTGGCGCTGGGCGGCACGGGGAGCCCTCACCGCCACGGGAGCAGGCGGCTGCGGCTGCGGCTGCGGTGGGGGAGGCGGGTGCTTGGGGAGCATCGGCGCCGGGGGCGGGAGCGAGGAGGACGCCGTGGACGGCGGCGCCGGCGGCGTCATCGCCGGGGCCAGCGCCGCGGCGTGTGCGTGGGCGTGGGCGGGCGCGGGCGGCGGCGGCGGGGCCGTGGTGAGGAGCACCGGTGCGGTGTGGTGGGACACCGCGAGCGAGGGATGCCCCTGCGCGAAGCGGGAGAGCGCGGCGGCGGTGAGGCGGAGCGAGCGGAGGTAGTCGGCGTGCGCGGAGGCGAGCAGCTGGCGCGACGCCACCGCGTCCTTCATGTGCCGCCGCCGCTCCTTGCACCGCCGCACCGTGTCCTCCTGCTCCACCTTGGACACCGTGCACCCCATGCTCACCGCCGCACCACCAACAACGCGAATGCAGCCTCTCTCTCTCTCGATCTCCTCCTCCGATTCGTCTCGTCTCCTTCCTCCCCGCTGCCGCTGCGGCGAGGGAGAGAGGGGAGAGTGGAAGTGGGCTGCAGCTAAGCTAGGCTACCTGCTTTGCCTTGCTCGCTCTCTCGCTCTCTTCAGTAGTGTGTTCGCTTCCGTTTAATTTTGGTTGGTCTTTCCAATTTTTCCTTTTGGGACCTTTCGCTTTCGTGTTTCCTGGCCCGGTAGCCGTGTGGGGTGGGCCATGCCCAGTAGTTATTTCACAGCCGCACCCTTTTCAGTATTTTTTACTGTTTATAAACTAAATTTTAAAATTCAATTTTAAGGGTTTTTCGTCATATAGGAATTTGCTTTTAAATCGTTATATATATATAAGTTAATTTTAGTCGTTGATAAACTGTTTCATTTGTGTTTCATATAAGCTAAAATATAAATTCGTTTTTTGTATGTGCCACTTACAGTTTCTGGTATTTTTTGGGTGCAGCATTTTTTTCGGTTTATTGAAGTAGGTGCACATTTTCTAAATCGTTGAAGGATGTGTCTTTTTCTTTATATATATGGAGTAGAAGTTTCGTTTGAAAATTGCAAATTAAATAAAGTTATTTATAAGTTTGTAATAGCTAATATGTAATTGATCAGGCGCTAATGGTCTTTTAACCCTTTTATTTTTATGCTGTTTATAAGCTCACCCGTAAGCAAAAAGAAAACTGCTCACCCGACAGGCAATGCTGCATAAAGCACAAATTGTGCAGCTAAAATAAACTTAACACACAAAATATGCAGTTACAAATAGTGACATTTTATTTATCTGAAAGGATCAAATTGTGGTCTGCTCCATTTGACAATGAAATTTATATGATGTGCCTGAGTCCTCATTAAACTAAACTTTGAGGCGGATTTTATTTTTCGGATTGGCCATAAAACGTTCAGTATTGAAAAGTTCTCATGCTTAAGGCCGTGTTCATTTGCACTAAAACGGTGCAGATTAGTCGTGGGCTTTTATGCCGATCTGCTAACCTTAATTTTTTTTAAAAGTTTCCGGTTATCTTTTATTTCTAAATTAGATTTTTAATTTTATAATAATTAACTATAGGGACTTTTGTAAATTTATCATTGGTCTTTTTCTAAATTACAAGATATCATTTGAATAACAGTTACCGTGGCAGTTTTAAGATAATGTTTTAAACTAATTTTAATGGTCCCTTCGCTATGTTATAACTATTATAAAATAGTTGAGAAAATTAGATGATTTTTTATCCGTCGTCTTCCATGTTATGCCATCCAGCTTTTGTGACGAACCGAGAGCAACCAACGGCACATATTTGCGCATCAGATTTGGACCTATACAGTGAACAATAATGAAGGACTACTTCGTTGCCAGTGTCAGAAACACATCGTCAGAGAAAAAAGGCTCAAGTTGGAGAGCATCTGGCCAAAAAAGCCAGCCTTTGTTGTAAGTTGTAACCACATCACAACGTGGATTTGGCCAGTAAAAAAAAGATTAAGTGAGTATCAAAGGGAGTCATCAAGTGATCAATCTACTAACAGACATCTAATGATACCCTGTCATTGCTAATTTCATCCGTTTGATTGCTAACAATACAAATGGTTTTTTTTTTTCATTTCTTTTTCTCCTCTTGCTGTTACAGGCGTGGTATATAATTCCGTTGCCAGATAAAAACCCCTCACTAGCGGTATCTTCTGATTACACATGTCATTAAAGCAGGTACAATAGTAGACTATAAGTCAGCTATAAACATATTTCAAGAAGATAAAAGATGAGAGAGAAGAGTAGTGAGCTACATATTTGTAGCCAGCTGCAGCACGGAACCTAAAACACAGTGTGTATAATAGAGGAAACATAGCAGTATATGTTCTTATAGACAGCTATCGTATAAATTGTTTATTAGATTAACTATAGATAAATTGAAGCTCGTAGTTAGCTGTCCTATTGAACTTGCTCTTAGACCCAATAAAATCCGAACAGATTTTGTAAAGTAAAAGGTAAAATGTTACATTGAAGTTTTAAATCTTGACAGAAACCAACAGTGTGTGTGGCTCAGTAAATTTAAACTTCTTGAGACGAGATCCACACATGGTTTTGAACGATTTTGCTGACCCTGGTTGCTGGTAGGAGTGTTCCAGGAAAATGAGATGCTTGACGATGATGGTGGCTTCTTCTTCAGAGTCCAGAAGAAGAAGGGTGTGCAGTAGTACTGAAGTGGGGAGGGTTGCACTGGCCACACTTCGAAGCACGATCTTGGTCGGTTCCATTCTTTAATCGCCGTGTCGGCGCCTTTCACTGTGCATTGCATTGTTAGTTAGTGGAGACTTTGCTAGTTACGATACGGTTTGTTTCAAGTCAACATCGCTTAGCTGAATCCTAATTAGTACTTCTTTCGTTTTTTTTAATAACAGATGACAACGTCGTTCGTTATTTGTTATAATCTTATTTATAGTTATATTTAAAATACATTTAGTCGTTACCCAACCACAACAAAAATGAATTATAATCTTATAATTTGTTTAAAATAAAACGAATATTAAACAGGTATAAAAATTCAACAATATCATCTATTTTAATAGAGATAAAGTACTTAATTATTGGTCGACTGGTACTATTTCTCTGTGTAGTTATTTTACCGTACTTTCTACCGGTAGATACTCGGATCTAAAATTTTAAAACTCGCGTTCACACTATAAAAATTTATTAAATTTGACTGAAATTTGGTGGGATGACTTATTATGTGCAAGAGCAACTTTGTGCAAATTTTGATTAATTTCTACATGTGGGTCCACGTATGTCTATTCTCTTATCCATTAGCTACCCAATTAAATGATCTATTTGCCCTCCACGGGTTAAATCCATTTAAAATCTAAAATCACCTTACCAAATCCAGTCCATATTAATCCATCTGTCTTTATAACCCAACCCAATCCAATTCATTTGAAGTAACAATTTATTTGTACTCAACCAAAAACAATTCAAATTAAAACCCAACTCATTTAATCCATTTCTATCCAAACCATCAGCAGTTCATGTAAAACTCCCAAACGCCGAGAGTGCGAGGCGGCTGCGTGCGCTGGACATCCCACGTGTGGGCGTAGAAACGGTGTTCCCCTTCACTTGATCCTCCTCCATGGTAATTTCACATTTCTCTTTTCCTATATTTTCTTTTGTTCTTTTCCCTGTTCTGTTGGATATGCGCTTTAATAATGCCTCGAGATTTATGCGTATACATAAACATAACAGAGTTGTTGGTACCCATGTCTCAGGATACATATATAGGGGTGATACGGTATATTTACAAATAAAAAATAATTTATGAATAAAACTTATTTTTAGCAATCTAAAATACAAGCCTAAAAATATACTTTGCTGAAAAAACCCAAAATTGACCACAAATTTAAGATTTAAAATTTAAATTTTGATTTATAAACATAAGTATAAGCGAAAAGATGGGGTGCTAATATTAGTTTGTCACCGTTCTAGATAGATAGCCACGCAGATACAATATTATATTTCCACCTCATTTCGGCCTTTTGCAACCTCTATCAATAGCATCTTTTGGAGCCTTGCATGCACATCTCTACTGCCTATCAGTAGCTTCCAACTCTCGTCACTTTGCACAAACTTTTCCATCCTTTGAGATGAATTCCCCATCATAACTTTATATAGGGCTTATTTGTTTCAAAGAATAGGAAAAACGTAGAAATAGAAAAAATATAGGAATATTATGGGTTTGCATATACAAAACAGAGGATCAAAAAACAGAGGAATGTGATGGTATGGAGCATTCGGAACACATGAATATAAACCACACGAATTAGCATGCATTCTATGTCAACCAAAACAAATGAGGTAGGAGTGGTTGTTTTAATCCTATGAAATTCCTACGTTTTCGTAGGATTTATACAGTATTCCTTTGAAATTTCTGCATATCATTCTTATGAAACGAATGCATGAACCGTTCCAAATAGGTAATCCTACAAATATCCTATAAAAAACCTTTGAAACGAATGAGCCATAATTTCTAAGTGTCATCTTATGTGTGTCTATCCATCTACTAGCTAGCAAGGTCTCTGCCTTTATGCCCCTTTGAAATGTTATAAAGTAGCGATGAAATATAGCAGTCCAAGAAACCATATATAAAAGGATGTACTACTTTGCATTTGTAGTTTTGTATACATGGGCAGAATAGACGGAATCACGGAAGCTGCACCGGTGGTTTCAGTACTTTCAGCCTGCCTCACCTGCATGCCTTGTACCGCTTGGGAAAGTGCTTTGTGCTGGAGATATTCTGCTTACAACAACAAAAAATGGCTCAGAATAAAAGAGAAAATTAATTTGGCGATTTGTATTTTTTGTGGAGATTCTTTGGGCCGGATGGGAAGAAGGCATGGATGGGTAGGTAGGCTTTTTGGGCCTTCTCAGTTAAATTCATGTCATCTATTTGGGCCGAATGACAGTGGTGGGCCTTGGCCCTTGCTACTTCTACAACTGCCGCAATTCTTCATTTTGGTCGGTCTTGCCCAATTCAGCCCACCGTCACAAGGAGGGGGAGTTTCGGGTGTGTCCTCTAGTGGTTACAAAGAATTTAGTAATATTTGAGATTCTGAGAGTAATATTTTAGGATTTTAGTGATTTTGTGTTTTCAGTGGTAGACGACGTTCCGTCAACAGCGAGGAACATATGGTGACTTCATTAATCTCGAGAATTTACTGGCCAGTATTAGGATGTGTTTATAGGGATAGGGTTTGCTGCGTACGTTTTTTACGTGAGAGTGTTGTTATTAGGGGAGAAAGCCGTCGAAGAAAACAAAATAAGGACCATACATGCCGGCATGTACCGCAAGCAAGCAATGCGTACAATATTGTACTACTATAGTTCAGTCGAGGTCCTGACGTGCCTTGAAAGGTGACTTGGGATTACTAGGATGACCCTTGAATTCTCGTTGCGTACGTCTTGAAAAATACTGGAAAATTTTGAAACATCGCCGATGCAAAAGCACACGAGCCTTCCATGAAGCACCTGCACTTCTCTCACGTTCTGCACACTGCATTTCGTCGATGCATCTACGTCCAAACTATTCAAGTCTGCAAGCAAGCAATGGACACTTTATACCACACCATTTTGAGACGGCAAAACATCCTACAGAGCTGGTATTTCTTTTTTTTTTGTATTCAAAAAATAGGGGAAAAAAATCTAATGCTCCACGATAAAATGTCCATTGTAAAAGGTATTTAAGTATGGATAGATGTAATTGCATAAGAAAGGGTAAAAAGATAATTTTGTTAGGAGATAGAAAATGGCATAATTGTCTCTAATATTAGTGGTATGGACATAGGTACTATGTCGGTATTTATTTTTAGATTATGCAGTTTGTGTTAAGTTAAGAAGGTTTGCATGATTTTTTATATTTACATTTATTCCTAACATGATGGATTAAAACATTGCGAATGTTTGTGTTCTAATTAATTTTAAGATTTCCATTTTATTTTCAAAGAACATGAAGCCACGGTAAAATATGATCGGCTCGTAGATTCATATATGCAATGTATTATTGATGCACTAAATTTATATGGTTTGTTCAAGTTTGCCTGTCTCCCCTAATGAACATAGACGCAATAATATATACTTCACGATACAACATTGAACACGAACAAAAATGATCTTGATTTTTTTTCCTTGCCCATAACCAGATCAGATGCAAAGGTAAGGGATTCAATCACCATTAATTACTCCATTGCTTCGGTGGCAATAATTTTATTCCGTACCTCTCTTGATCAACGGTTCATATTGCTCTTGTACATCTATATACGGATGTACCTCGTAAACACGGTAAAAACTCTATTATTTGAAATTCCATCGAACATAGTAGGAATGAAAGTATTTTACAAGTAAGAAAAACTCAATTCTTTGACATATTAGCAATGGCTCTTTAAGAACGGTTGAGTTGACATAAATTGAATATAACAGATGCTATATACTACCTCGGTTTCATATTGTAAGTCTTTTTGGTTTTGGCTAAATTCATTGATCGATGAGTGTATATACTTTATATATGTGTCTAGATTCATTAGCATATATATGAATCTAGGCAATACTAGAAAAACTTACGTTACGAAACGGAGTTAGTATTAATTGCACCCGATCAGTTTGCGGCCTTCATTACGCAGAAATCCAGCGTTAATAATTCAGTTCGACTGTTAATTAACCAATCACTCCATGATTAGGGGTTGTTTAGATGGGGCTAAACTTTTTAGCCCCATGTCACATCGGATGTTTGGACACTAATTTGAAGTATTAAACATAGACTAATAAAAAAACTAATTTCATAAATGAGTGGTAATCCGCGAGACGAATTTTTTAAGCTTAATTAATCTATAATCAGAGTATGTTTACTGTAGCATCACATAGACTAATTATGGATTAATTAGGCTCAATAGATTTGTCTCGCGAATTAGTCCAAGATTATAGATGGGTTTTATTAATAGTCTACGTTTACTATTTATAATAACTGTTCAAACATTCGATGGGACAATCCCAAACACCCCCTTAATTTCTTCGAAATCCCAGTCACATTTCTGTCAATTGGATCACGATCCAATGCCATAACTTGCTTCTTCTACGTCCAGATAGTGCTTAAAATAATCAAGGATCTTCATATTTTTCTTTGGTTATGTTTATAAGCTAAAATTTATCTAATTTTAAATTTAAAGTTAATTAAGATTTTTTATAATAGTTTACTTTTTTCTTTATTTTAAAATCGCTAAAAACATGTATATAAAAATTTTATTTATAAATTATTTTATGCTTTGATTTCTATCGTCGACAACCCTCAACCGCCGTGCATTCTAGCGGTTCTTCCCCGGCGACGGTAGGCGCATTCAGTCCAATGAACGACCGAACTTTTAACTGACTGAGTTGACCAATCAGTTTTTCATGGTCTATTAATAAATTCCATTGAGACCAACTCACTCAGCTATAAGCTCCTCCCTAGTCTCTAGTATCAAGAAAGTGAACAGAAATGATCAGAGAAAAGTTGTGATAAGTTGTGATGGATAAGATTCAAGAAGAGAATATAGATTATAATTAAATATAGAATGATCTTAATCTGTTAAGATGAGCATGTAGATAAAAAATAGCTTAATTAACAAGCAGATAGTGCTTAAAATAGTACATTTTAAAATAACTTCAGTTTATAACTAAGATGGCTAGCTTAGCTAGCTAGTACTTTTAAGTCGGTTTGACTTCAAAGATGCAAGAATATATTCAGCTTCAGCACATAAATTGCTTAAAATAATAACAGCACCACTACAAGCTATAGATTAATTTGTTAATTAAGCGAGCGAGTATCAGGCAGGCCAGCAATGAGACCAGCAGCTATAGTTGATTATAATTGATTCTTTGACCACTACTCGTACTAGTAGTCTAGTACCGGTATACTGCATCTATACCATAATAACATCATTTTCGATTTTTTGTGTTCAAAGTTTAATCATTTGTCTTATTTAAAAATTTTGCAAAAAAACTTAAAAAAATTAGTCACACATAAAATATTATTCATGTTTTATCATCTAGTAACAATAAAAATATTAATCATAAATTTTTTTAAATAAGACGAAAAGTCAAAACATTATATCTAAAAACCGAAAAATAATCTTATTTCGGGACAGAGGTAATATTTGGCGTGGCACTTTAGATTCTCGCCGTTTTAAAATGATGTCTCATCTTTTCTTCTACTTATAATTATAAACTAAATTTTAAATTTAAATAGAGTTGATTTTAATGTTTTTTAGCATAGTTATTTTCCGGTCTTTACTTAAATCTCTATAAATGCATCTATTAATCCATTAAAGTTATATTTATAAATTATTTTTCGTTTCAAATATACCCGTTAGCTTTTATTTTTCAAGAAAAAGAAAGGATCACCCGATTGGTTAAGAAGGACATGCCGTTGATCTTTGAACCACTGTCTCTGCATGTCTCAATCCGAGACAGACAGACACAGACGAAAGTAGCTAGGGAGTCAAGTCTACACTCTCGAGGTAAACTCTAGATTGAACGGCAGCGTGGACTCCTGTCTATAGTCACCATTCACCACCGTTAATTGCTAGTACTATGCAAAATGAAGATGCCTCGAACATTCTAATTAACCAACCAACCCCACTCGCATTATCCAAAAAGAACAACTAATTAACCACGGGTTAGAAAGTTCGTCAGGGAGGGGGTTACAGATGACGCCATGATCCAACAGTAAAACTGGGATGCTTAATTACTTCGAAACGTTGGATCCAAGGCCATGTCTATATCAATCAATCTCCTTTCTTCTTCCAAGAGAGAGGGTGCCACTAGAATTCTAGAACATGTTCATTGAACTTAGTTTAATCATATCCCTAGGGTTACGTGGTGAGATGCACTTGGTTAAACGAATCATGGTTAAGCTATATTTTTGTCTAAAAAACCTTAACAAAATTAATTAACGATTTTTAGACTATCAGATTCAAGCTTTGAGTGAATAAAAAGTTTCACATGCACAAGGATGGATTTGAAGTTTTTCATCCAAAAAATTGTCAAACAACATTGCATAGCTATATTTCATTGAGTGAAAGGACATGTAGCATACTGATCTTAAAAAATAATTGTTTCTATTGACAATAAGAGTTTATTCCATCTTTGTTTGTGAAGGCTTGATGTTTTATCAACTTTTAGTCAATGTTATCCTACTATGCGTGCTTCAAACTATATTAACATGTGCTCGATTTTTAAATAAAAGAAGATTTTATTGATCTCAAATAATCACATCAAGGTGATACAATCGCTCAAAGATCACTTCCGACACCTGCTCATAAATAATCATAAATAAGTCATCGTCTCGTCTTTTTCTAGACTTGCCACCTTGCCACATCCCCACTTTTTTTTTCCTCGTATCCGGTGCATATCTCCATTGCTCCAATATCTTCGTCATCTCCTCCCACGAAAACTAAAATACCAGGACATACAGAGTGGAAAAGTTCACTGAACGGATGAAGAGTTAACTTCCCTATGGTGGGGGAGTGGATAAATAATAGAGGAGATTCATTCATTTTCTTTTCTAAAGCTGGGAGATTTATTATTAATGAGTCGTGTATATAGTTTAATACTCACTTGGTTCTTGAACAGATGTTCTAAAAAGCATGCATTCAAATATAAAAAGATCCCAATCCCAACACCTATGAAAGAAATATAGAATTGATATGAAAAAAACATTATTTGGTAGATATTTCATAAAAGAACGTTGGGTATATAGTTTTACTTTTATAGTGACAAACATATTGTTAAAAAAACAATGGTCAATTTCTAAATATGTGCTACTAACACCTTGGAAGATTTTTTATTGACTACGTTGATTTATTAATCAATGTATATTATTTGTATATATGTTTAGATTTATTTATACCATTTAATCTTTAAATAACCAAAAAGCATACGATATGAAACTGAGAGAGTACAAAACAAATCAATTTACTATCAAATTAATTAACAGAGAATATTTGTTTGTTAAATTCACATCCTCCACCATAACGGTGGTGCCATTACACCTAGTGACATGTGTGACAGGAGGATGTGACCTATATATCAGTGACTAATATAATAATATTAGCAGGGGATGCAAACTCATTTTTGTTGTTACAGAATGCATTTGTTCACTAGCTGGTAACTGGTTACATAGCCGGATACGTGTGCTGCTCATCTCAGCGCCACTGGTTTTTTCTTAGATACATCATACCATTCATACGTGTAGTATTTATGTCCTACTAGTACGTACGTACACTGCACGCTTTCTCGACACGGCCATGTCCCCTGCTACTTGCCAAGTTGCAATAGCACGCGTTCTCATCTTCAATTGTGTGCTACACTGATATTCTTCAGCATGATGTCGGCAACGACGTGCCAAGCGGCACCATGCATGCATTCACTATCAACATTGCTTGGAATTTGGAAACAAACCAGAATTTATAGGCTCCATTTCATAAGTGATTGCCCCCGATTAAAGCCCAAGCTCCTGTCTAATTATTCTTGTAAGGCTCAAACTTTGCTGATGTTGAGTTGTGCTTATTCATTTTTAATATATTTTTTTTATGGATTGCTTATTCTTATTATAGTTTCTTAAGTTGATGTTGTAGAAAGCGTAACCTTTAAACATTGTAGGTTATGGAAATCAAAATAAGGTCGGACGAACATGTTATCCAAATACCACTGTTCCATAATTTTTAGATATAATAATATTACAAAAGAAAAAGAGTAAGGGTCAGTTTGGTTTGATTTGTGGCCTAAATTGGACTCACCCATATTTGATATAAGTGCAACATATGCATACATATATTTCTTTAGAGATAAAAGTTTCTCTGATGTACTATCCTACAACAGGACTGATATATGGGTTCAATAGTTATATACCGTAGAGTTGATATAATAACCACTCAAGATCAGAGTGTGGTAAGACACTACGGTCCTATTCTTTGCCCAAGTTAAACCAATCCATATTCTTTTTTTTTCTTATGTACACCGTTCCCAAACTGCTAAACAAGATATTTTTGCCAAAATTTTATATATAAAAGTTGGTTTTAAAAATTATATAATCTATTTTTATAACTAATAATTAATTAATCATATGTTAATCTGTTGCTACGTTTTCGCGTTAGTTATCTAACCCAACCAAGGCCGTGTTGGTGTTCGACATGGAAGGGATAAGGGTTAGTTATTCGACGCAAAAAGCGTAGTAATAAATTAGTGCATGATTAATTAATAATTAATTATATAAACATATATAATAGATTAATCTAAATTTTTAAAGCAATTTTTCTATAAAAATTTTTGCAAAAAATATATCATTTAGTAATTCGGGAAGCGTGCGCGTAGAAAACGAGGAGACTAGATAACTTATATGCCTTGCTGAATGGGTCCAAGAACGCGGCCTAAGACGAATTTTAAAACTCTTGTTCGGAAGGGGCAATCTAGCTCCATTAGAGCATCTCCAACAACTCTAAATTTAGTTATTCACATCTTCATTCAGATAATTATCTAAAACAGTTTCTCCTTCATATCTCATTGTACTCCAACAAACATCTTTTATATTTCTTTAAAAAATGAAGAGAACTTTTAAATATGAAGTTTTTCTTTTAATATAAATAACATCTAAAAATAGATAATATAATAGAATGGAGGATGCTGGGATGCTCTTGCAACGGTCACTGCCACCCAAGCTCAATTACAAGTTGGAGGACGACGGACGGTGACGTTGATCTCGTCGCCGGAGACAGTACGGCCAGTAGACCGACGCAGACAGTACGGCCCCCTTCGCGCGGCTCCCCTCGAAGCCTCCACGAAGGCGCCAAGCCAACCCACTCGCGCGCGCGCCTCTCGTGCGTCTTCCTCCATCGCCTTATCCCCTTTAAATCGCTCGCGCCACGCCACGCCCTCCACACTCCTCACTCCCAACCACCACCTGCTCGATCGGTTGCCATGGCCGCCTCCGCCTCCGCCTCCGGCTTGCACCGGCACCTCGACCTCATCCGCGCCCACCTCCTCGACGACCACGTCGCCGCCGGCTCCACGGCGCGCGTCCGGCCGGCGCCCGTGGCTCTGCCCACGAGGCCGGTGGCGCCGCTCCTGTGGGGGGCGACGCCGGACGATGCTCTGGAGGTGGGCGGCTACGAGGAGGACGACGACGATTTCCGGCGGTACCGCGGCGTGCGGCAGCGGCCGTGGGGGAAGTACGCGGCGGAGATACGGGACCCGGCGAGGAAGGGCGCGAGGGTGTGGCTCGGGACCTACGACACCGCCGTCGAGGCCGCGCGCGCCTACGACCGCGCCGCCTTCCAGCTCCGCGGCTCCAAGGCCATCCTCAACTTCCCCAACGAGGTCGCCGCCGACGCTGCTGTCAAGTGGGCGCCTCCCGTCGGTCCCATCCCTACGGGCGCCGCCGCCGCCATGACCACGGCCGGGAGGAGCAAGAGGGTGAGGTCGGAGGATGGGTCGCAGAAGGAGCAGTACTACCTGAGGGAGGTGAAGAAGGAGAGGATGGTGATGTCGCCGCCGGAGGCGGAGGCGGCGGCGGCAGCGGCGACGGCGACAGACATCTGGGATGAGCTGAATGTGATCTACAGCCTGCCGCCTCTCTCACCGCTCTCCGTCAGCTGATCAACGCCGTCGTCGGCGAGCTTGCAGTGGCTGCAGCCATGGCGCGCGCGGTGCTCCGGCCGGTGCACACGCAGCCACGCAGGCACGCGCATGGCTGCCGCGTGGTGTGTCCGTGACGTCACCTGCTAAATTAGATAGGTGTTCTTTGATTAATTTGCTCTAATACGTAGTAACAACTAGTTATAAATTACTCGATCGATTTGGCTCGATCTGCCAAATATTCTTTCGTTCTAATATTAATTGCTGCTCAGGTGATCGGTGATCATAGTAGCTTCATTGCGATGTGTCAATGAGATGATATGCGAGTACAAATATAGTATTGATTAATTAAGAGTTCATGGCTTGTGGCGAGCATCAGATTCAGAGCATCTGGGCGTGACATCGATCGTTGAAAGCGTTGAACTCGTGACTTTGCATTTCGACTATGCTGGTGATGGTTAAACAGAGAAGAAAGATTCGCCTCAGAAGAACAGGAAACTCTTCTAATCATAGAGGATATTTTCTAGCTTCATTCATGTTCTTTAAATAATTATAAAAATATAAAAAATATTTGATAAGATATATTAATGTGTAGTACCAAATTTAACTTCTACGAGAGTTGTAGGAAATACATATAACTCTACATATGTATATATTAAATCAGTTTAATTTGTTCAATAACTTTTATATTTATATATAAGTCAACAATAATTTATATGTAATTTTTAATATATGTCTTTAACGATTAAAGAACAAATACGATTAAAGAACAAATAATATATATATATATATATATATGATAAAAAAACTCTCAAAATCCTAAAATTAAAATTAAGTTTCATACCTAAAATTTAGTTATGGCTGATAAGTCAACAAACGAACGTGTCAGCAAAAGCTTTGTTGATTGGCAAAACTTTAGCCGTATTTTTTCCGAAGCTAGATATTTTTTGGACTAAATATTTTGAGAAATGAGATAGAACTGAGTTTTTAAGACGAGGCATTTTGCTTACATATTGAATTAAAATTAAAGAATATTAATAAATAATAAATCATTCTGGTTTTAGTGTCAATTAGAAATCCTGAGACCAACTCCTGGCGTGTACTTATCCAATCCGGATTCTCGGACTTCATTCAAAAAAATACATAGTGACATGAATCTTATGCTATAGTACTGTGACTTTAAACACTTTAGCACAGTAGAAAACAATGAAAGCACTGTAGCATTATTTACTGTTTATTGATACCGTAGCGATCAATCTCGGCTTGTTGGTCACAGATCGGATGGCTGAAAATACTCTAAAAATCACGGTGCTGTGTACCGTCTGACTTCTGTGAGGGACAGAGGGACGTTATAGAATCTCATTTGGTACTTATCACCTTCCAGACCACATAGGATTTGCGTGTCCTGGGAATCCCATTACGGCCCATCAAGAAAATAAAGGTTCATTATCCTGGGCCGGCCAAGAATGATACGGCCCACATGGCGAATTTTTT
Source organism: Oryza brachyantha (assembly GCF_000231095.2). Taxonomy (NCBI): domain Eukaryota; kingdom Viridiplantae; phylum Streptophyta; class Magnoliopsida; order Poales; family Poaceae; genus Oryza; species Oryza brachyantha. Next base: position 15,509,284 of record NC_023172.2, read on the forward strand.
GAATTTTATTTATTAAATAATTTACCAATTTAATTTTGTATTTCAAAAATCACAAAACTAACCTCCTGCCGCCCTCTAGGAGGGCGGAAAGATGACGTGGCAAACGGTCACTCGGTCACAACGAACGGCCGAAACGACGGCACAACAAATTTTGCATTTAGGCCCTTTCCGCCCTCCTAAATGCAAAATTTGTCGTGCCGCCCGGGAATTTTTCTATTAAAACGAGAATTTTTGATCGAACCGTGGTTAGATACGTATATGTACAACATAATTGTTTGATCACAATTACTATCATAGCTCATTGGTCATTGCTCCACTCTTCTATGTAACCGCTGAGCCAAAAAACTATTTGTTGTACATATGCGTATCTAACAACAGTTCAATCGAAAAATTATCGGGTGACACGACAAATTTTGCATTTAGGTCCTTGCCGCCCTTACAGAGGGCGGAAAGGGCCTAAATGCAAAATTTGTCGTACCGCCGTTTCCAGCTGTTCGACGCGACCGAGTGGCCGTTTGCCACGTCACCTTTCCGCCCTCACAGAGCGCGGCAGGAGGTTAGATTTGTGATTTTTAAAATACAAAATTAAATTTGTAAATTATTTAATAAATAAAATTAAAGATTCAAAAAATTCACAAATATTATCCCTTTGAACTATGCAAATATTATAAAACATTATCCATGTTTTCAAACAGTGTTCTTGAAAACATTATTCTTTTTTTTTGTCCCTATTTTCAAACAAGGTTCTTGAAATGTAGTACCTTCGTATGTTTCTAAGGAGTTTCCTTATACTAAGTACCGCGCTTTCACTACAAGAATATGTATGCTTAGACTAGTAGTTTATTTTTTACCACATTTACTTTTATTAGATTGCTAAGAACCGTTTTACCCACAAATTATTTTTAATCATTAATAAGTTATTTCACCTATGTTTAATTCTAAAAGCTTATAATTAACAATAGCATGCCCCTTAGGTAGGAGTCTCTGTGATTTAAAAGTACTTGCTGCACCACAAAATAATAGAGGGCCTGTTTGGGGAGGTTCTCTCCCTAAACGGTCTACAGCTTCTGAGAATCTGTAGTTATAGATTCTAGAAAATGAACTAAGAATCCAGAAGCTAGAGAAGCTAGGTTTAGGAGCTTTTCTAGATTCTCAGAAGTTAGCTAATAAACAGTTGCTTCTTAGAATTTAAAGCTCCCCAAACATGCCCAAAGATACAAGTGTTGTTGGAAAGATTTTTTGTAGACCTTGTCTTACAATTGCTTCTATGTACTATGAAATTCTATTATAGTATTAAATGAGATATGTTTATATTATATGTATTATTTAACTTATTAAATAGTAGTATGCATGCATGTGAAACATTCTATATGCTATATTCTTTTTACATGTTTTACTTATATTTATAAAACTTATTTAATTTTGGTAATACTGAAAATAAATTTGTTTTGCTTTAAGCTAACTATTTTCTTATCAAATATAGCTCTGTTGCAAAGCACGGACATATAACTAGTGTGAGAGAAAGAGACAGAAGATAAAAATTATAGCCAAACTTATATCCAATCTATTATGACTTTACTATTAAACTTGCTCCTAATGCATCCTTCTTGGATCAACATTATAATCAATCTATTATGTTTTCCTAATTTATGAATTGAGTTGTTTTTTGAATTCTACGACTTTAGATTTTTAACAATCTAAATATTGTTCCAAGAACCTGAGCTGTCAGACACCCCCGGGCCAAACTGTTCTCCACAGATAGAGTTTTGGCAAAAACAGGTCAGCAAGTCGCACGCATACATTATTTGTTCATTTGCAATGTCATGTAATCAGGATTGTCTTTTTTTTTTCGCGAGAGGGCCCACTCATCTTCATCATGAATGTGGTCATGTGGGAGAAATGATGCTTGTGGGCAACAACTTAGCTGCATTAGCGTCATCAAGTTCAGAACAAACTTGAAACTTCATCTCTTTTCGAGAAAGGAGCTGAACACTGGAGCTTCATTTCTTTCTTGCAAGCAAAGAGGAGTAGTGCAACTTAGAAGCGACTTCACTGCTATGTGGGTCCGCGTTTGCTGTAGGTCCCGCCACATCAGCTCGAGGGCTACTGCTAAGTGGCCCCCAGCCTAGAAGCGGATGGAAGGCAGGACTCGGTTCGGCATTGCTCTAATTGATTTAGTTTTTCTTTTAAAATAAACATTGTTTAATTCTAAATGAAATTTGTTTTTTTTGTTATGGTTTTTCTTGTTAACGAAAACTAGTCAAATACCGATACTTTGCTACGAAGAAATATAAATTATATAAATGTTAATATTGTTTGGAACTTGTATTTTAAAGAAAAAAAACAGAACCAATATACATGACTATTTTAAAATATCATATATACATAATGTAGTTGTTAAGACCAGTATATAATATAGGTGATGAATGTCAGATACACCATCACCACAATTAATAGTATAGATAATATCAAACGATAGAGAAAAATATAATCAATCATCTCAAAATTACTTGAAGAAAAGCACAACGGGAAGGTACATACTAAGAGTCTAAGACTGTGTCTATGAGATAAAAAATAAAATATTATTTGATTTTTTATATCTATTTAATTATATAAAAATAAATAACTATAATAAAATTACAAAATATAGTTTAGAAATATGAGATAATAAATTTCTAAAAAACAGATTGTCAGTGATTGTAAAGGTACACATATCAACTAGGAAATATTTTGAGAATAAACCGTTAGAATAACACAAGCTAAATCAACCCATTTTTATCGAGACATTTAATTATTTGCCACGCTACATTAACATATTTATCAATTTAAATCAATCCGTATCTACGACATGTGACAAAGTGCCGATAAATGATTAAATATCATTTTTTCCCCCACCCTACGGTAGGACCAGAACCACCGGAGCGGCGGTTGGGCCAGTTGGCCTGGGCCCACTTCTCCACGACCAAAACTTCCCCACGGGCCATGGCCACTACACTGACACGTGGGTCCCACCGAAGGCACCCCTCCCTCTATGTCCTCGTCGTCACAGGAGGCGGGAGCGCCGTCGCGGAGAGGAGAGGAGAGGAGAGGAGCGCCCGGCCGACGAGGGAGAGGAGTAGTGCGGGAGAGGGAGGGAGATTCCCAAACCCTAGCTACCCTCGCCGCCGCCGCCGCCGCCGCTGGCAGCGACGACGATGGCCTCCGCGCTGGGCGGCGGCTCCGCGTTCTCCGCCGTCGTCCTCCTCGCCCTCGTCGCCGCCTCCCCGGCGCTCGTACCGGTGGCCTCCGCCCTGCCCTTCATCGTCCTGCACGGTTAGGGTTTTTTTTTTCGCTCGCTTGTTTTGTCTTCTAGGCTTCGTGCTCTGCTGGTGCTTGGATTTCGTCTGAGGTTTGCTGGTTGTGTCCGGGGGCCGCAGGGATCGGAGACCAGTGCCAGAACGGCGGGATGGCGTCCTTCACCGATATGCTTGGGGAGTGGTCGGGCTCCAAGGGCTACTGCATGTAATGCCGCCTTATCTCGCTCGTTCTCTTATGTTGAATATGTATTTTGGTGTAGAATTTGTTCGATTTGTGGTGATTATGATGTTGCTCGCTTGTTATCACGAGAAATTAGTTCATGCTTCAAATGCAGCACTACGACTTCAATGCTCAGGTTTCCGTTATGTGCATACATGCTATTAGTTATTTACTATTATTTATTTTTCCGTTTGATATTTTTAATACTGATAAATATTGATCCACAAATTAGCTATAGTATCCCTAATTAGATTTCCTTGGAGTTTAATGAACTGCAGTATTTCATATCTGTTTACGGAGCCAGAGGTATAATGAAGTATAATGAAGTATAATCTAATATTAGGTTTCTGTCTAGTTCGATTTGTTAATCTGTCCCCGTAATTTCTTCATGAGTATCTAGGGTAACATATATAAAAGTACTCCTATGTATGCATTTAAAAATACTCCCTCTAACGTTTCTGTTTTGAAAAAATAATTGTATCGAATAATTGGAGATTTTATCCTTATTTGTAACAATTTAGGATATTCACCTATTCTATTGATTTGGTATCTTATTGTATGTTCTATATTATGATGCCACTGTTGTATGAACCAAGGTTTGGGCACAGTTCTTCTTTATGTCACGTCAGGGACCACATACAGTTGTCTATTGCAATTATTTTTTACATTACTTTACTACATAAACTAACTCAAACAGAATGATTAGTAGACTAGTATGGTCTTCCCATGTGCTGGAAGTGTTCTTTTTTTCCCTGCAGTAGTCCGTAGTGGGGATGATGAAAATTCTGATCACTAGCTTCATCATTTTGTATCTGTTCCTGTGGAATGGGCCTTAAAAACTACAGAAACAACCATTATTCAAAAATACAGTGTGTCTGTTATGGTATATACACCCAATGTGCGGTCTCACAGCCAATTGATGTCCTGGCTCTTTTACATCAAATATCAGTACCATTTAGCACATGAATGCATTTTTTTGCTAGTGTACTTAAGGAAAATAAATGTGTTCTTCCTCAGTGAGATTGGAAGAGGAGCATGGGACTCTTGGTTGATGCCACTTCAAGAGCAGGTTGATTTCTTATCCTTGGTAATGTCCTTTTTTAGAAATCAAATAATAGACTGTTCTTACATAAGTTTCTGTGATTTTGTATTCATCTACAGGCGGACACTGTTTGCAAGAAGGTGATGCAGAACCTCCTATACTGTGTTTCTGTACTGTATCCTATATTTTCAAGGTACTATATCATTGCTGGAATTGTTTTTCCAGGTGAAGAAAATGAAAGAACTTCGTAAAGGTTACAACATAGTTGGACTTTCTCAGGTATGTTCATGCTATTGTTCTTTTTTCAGTTCATGGCATCAAACGCATTTGTTGTCTTGGTTAGTCTTGGTTAACCCAAAGCTGACAAATTCCTAAGATGTCTGTCAATTGTTGCAACTACTAATAGGCCTGTTGTGGACATGTCTCACTGTTGTTCTGTGTGGACCTCTTGAGTATGTGAAATATTGAAGTCTGCTGAAAACCCCTGCAATAAATTATTATTTTTATTGTTGATTTAGTGGGAGTTCCTTTTGTTTTTCTATGTCGTGTACATTCACTAGATAATGAGTTTACTGTTTCTTGTTGCATATCAAAGTTCCCCTCATATGTAGCATTTTTGTTACCTTTTACAGGGGAACTTAATTGGTCGAGCAGTAATTGAGTACTGTGATGATGCACCACCGGTAGGTGAATTTAGTTTGGTTCCTTATGCTATAATCATTAAACTATTTTACAGTCTGTTATTAACACAACAACACCACCATGTGTCCCAACTTTCCAGATTTGCTTTATATTTGAATCATTCCTTGGAGCTTTCTTTTATTATACATTTATAGTTAAGTTATTTACTGTAACAGGTAAAGAATTTCATCTCTATTGGTGGTCCTCATGCTGGTACGGCATCAGTGCCACTTTGCGGTGTAAGCTTGCTCTATCCTCCACTTGCCTTCTTCTTTTGGATGTGCATGTAGACCAATATTTTAAGACTAGACTAGTTGGTACAAAACTATGAATGAGTGAAGGTTTTTCATGTATATAAATTGATATATACGCCCTTAAAATTTAGTAGCTAATGGTCAGTGCTTTCTAGTTTCCAGTATCTATTTATAGAATGACCAGGAGTTAGGACATTACTCCCTCTGGTTTAAGATATATGTTACTTTAGCTCTATGCAAAACTGAAAACAGGACTAGGTAAAGCTAATATCATATTCTTGACATAGAACAAGGAATGCTAATGTGATCTTTCCTGCTTTGCAAAACAAAACCTTTATTTGAATGGCATGACAATTGGCTCTGTGCAATTGAAAACAAATATGTCATATAACATAAAGTTTTCAGGGGCTACCTGCAGCATTGGCGAAAACATGTTCGGTGCAGTTGAAGCTTGGTCATCCACTTGTATAATTTTATTGAGCCACTAGAGGAAACAGCAATACACTACAAATGAATACTGATAACTTCCTTTCGATTTAAGTTGCATGAGTACCTATTTTTTTTGTTTGTTGTTAACCTATGCTACCAACTGAATGTAAGAGTTGTGACATTGCTTTAAACAGATTGAGTTAATATTTTCATTTGTAAATTAGCATGAGACCTTTTGGGGCTGCTCCCTTGCTTCTGCACGTGCACACGAATGAACATTCTTGTTAATTAGTTTTGCCTGGGGTGTACTTTTCTGTCATGTATTGCTGCATAAGGAACTTGATAATGTTATTTAACATTCTTGTTAACTAGTTTTGCCTGGGGTGTACTTAATGCAATATTGTGCTACTAAGCGTTTTTTTTTACTGCAGTCTGGCATTGTATGCGTTCTTATTGATGCTCTTATTAAATTGGAGATATATTCAAACTACGTACAGGTGTTTATGACTTGTCTTTTGCTATGTCTCAGTTTTTATTATCACTATTAGTCATTACACACCATTTCTCTGTAAATAACTTGAAATTGGTGATATTGCAGGCACACCTTGCCCCTAGTGGTTACCTTAAGATACCCACTGTGAGTCTTCTATTGTATATGTTCCTTTTAATTCTGTGGTACCAGAGGCTCTGTTCTTCATTTATCACACTGTTTCTATTCCAACTCAGAATACTTATTGGCTTATATAATTGTACAAGGGTATATAACGTGCACTAAAAGGTTGAGTCCAATCTATTCATGATGTGAATGGTTGTTCCTGCACGAGCTATTCATTGGTACAGGTTTTTTCATCAGTTCAAATCTGACTGTCATAAGATACGAGTTACACTTACAGCGGTAAAAATACTAAAATAGCATACCACTAGTCAATTTGCATAGTCATTTTATGTAACCATTAACTGCCAGTTTTCACCATCACGTGAAGCTCCCTTTTAGCATTCCACACTGTTTGATCATGCTGGAAGTCAGGATAATGACAGAAAATGAGCTATGTTCCTACTTAGCTAAACCATCTTTATTCTCCAGGATATGACAGATTATTTGAAGGGTTGCAAGTTTCTCCCCAAGCTTAACAATGAGATACCAAGTGAAAGAAATGCTACCTATAAACAAAGATTCAGCAGCTTAGAAAATCTAGTATTGATTATGGTAAGATGAAAATGACATTGTTGCTATTTACATACTCTGGTTGGATATAGGTAGCTAGAATATGCTGTGTACAGTCCTTATCAGCCACATTATTTTATACATAAAATTATGCATCCAAAAGGTCATGTATAACATGATAGCAATACAAAGTTGTTTCATATCCCAAAAGCAAAGGAAAACAAACTCCCTCCATTCCAAAATATAAGCAATTCTGGGATTCAAAATTTGCACTACAATAAGCATTACCATGATAATTCCCCTGATTCTCATCACATCAATGATTTCCTACCAGTCAGAAGCAAAAAGGGAATCTGAACCATTCAAAATTCAAAAACTGACCACTGCAGTGACTAAAAGGGTATCTTTTGACCCAAACTTAATATTTGCTAAATAACCTAAAAATGCTTATATTTTGGAACGGATGGGGGTATAATACATCCATTTATAAGCATGTTGCGCAACATAATATGCTGTTAGCAAGCTATAGAAAACCTGCTTCATTAAATCAGAGTTGCATTCTGTTTTGTGTTTCATATAAAAATGATGCTGATGTATAATCTTACTGCACTCAAATGTGATTTATGCATGCCCAGAAGCAAATGAATTTAAGCGTTAACACATGAAGCTCAGTATTGCATCCCAAATAGCTGATTTGGAACATGAAGAGTTACAAGAAACATGAAACCGTACTGAACAAATCCCTGTGCTGAGTACTAACAATTTCTTTGAACTGCTAAAAAGTTTGAGGATGATGCTGTGTTAATACCCCGGGAAACAGCATGGTTTGGTTATTATCCTGATGGCTCCTTCGGTCCAGTGCAGCCACCTCAAAAGGTATATATGTATACCTTGAGTTGTCTGAGTTGCTCTTCCATAATAACAGTATAGAAGACGGAGAATGCTTGTTTTTTGAAGTGACTGTTGTTTGGGGCGGTATTGCTGTTTTTTTGTGTTATAGACAAAGCTGTACATTGAGGACTGGATCGGCTTGAAGACTTTGGACGAGGCTGGGCGTGTTCAGTTCGTGTCTGTGCCAGGCGGCCACCTGAGCATCTCCAGAAGTGACATGAAGAAGTACATTGTGCCTTACTTGAAACCGGGTGGATCATCCAGGCAGGGCATTCGTCGCATGTTGTCAGATTGAAGGGAAGGACTTTCCAAGTGATCGCATCTGGGATTTGTATGTAAGATCGGAAATGTGGACCACTCACTGTTGATGTCATGTAAATACTTTCGGTAAAAGGGAATGAAATACGTTTTTGGGCAAGCGGTGACCCTATATGAAACGAAATGAGCCTAATTGTTTCGGTCGGAACCCGAAGCTCGCTTGGGCCGAATCACAGCCTTGTAAGCATATCCTCCCAGCCCCCACGCCCAGCACCAGCAGAAAGAAGGGAACCCAGAAAGAAAGAGGGAACATAAAGGAGGACTCGGAGCATCTCTAACAGCTCATCTAAATTTGATTATCCATATTTTTATTTGAATAATCATCTAAAACACTTTCATCCTTCATATCCATTTGTACTCTAACAGATCATCTATATATGACATTTTATATATCTATTTGGAGGATTGGAGAGATGATCATTTAAAACACTTTTATCCTTCATATCCCTTTGTACTCCAGCAGATCATCTATATATGTATCCTCTATATCTATTTGGAGGATTAGAGAGAGAACATCTAAATATAGAGTTTCTCTCTCCTAATATAAATGACATCTAAAAATAGATGATGAGATAAATAATCTGCTGGAGCTCAACTTTTACTCATCATCCTCTATTTCTAGGATAGAGGATGAGATGAATGAGCTGTTGGGGATGCTCTCAGATCTGGCCGACGCCTACCCACCGGCCAACTTCCCTCCCTGCTGCCGGTCAGCTAATGCCTGCGCCGACTCCTATGGTCCTGGCCGGCCATCACCCCGCCGGCCCACGCCCGCCCGCAGCCATCGGCCGACTCCCCTCCCTGCCCTGCCAGCCGAGGGTTCGTCTCTCAGGTCTCAAGTTCTCCCATTCCATGCACATCACATCTTTGATGTATGTGCCAGGTCTCATTATTCAAATGCATGAAATCCAAATACTTGCCCAAGACAAAGTGAAAAAAGCCCTTTCTAGATCTATCTCAACACAGCGTTCTTCAAATAGGATAAGCAAGAGAATAAGATACAATCTTAATAGAGAATCTCTACCTAACTTCTCTCCGAAAGAGCTCTTATTTTCAGCACAAGGCAGGCTCTCCTTTAGCCTACGAATGAGTGCCACGTAAGAAAGCAAGGTTCGTCTCTCAGGTCTCAAGTTCTCCCATTCCACGCACACAGGCACGCCCGCCCAGTGGCCGACACCCGCCCGCCGCCATCGGCCGACTCCCCTCCCTGCCCTGCCAGTCGAGGCTCGTCTCTTAGGTCTCAAGTTCTCCCATTCCACGCACACAAGGGTATTTTGGTCCTACAAACAGACGACGTTCCATTTCTGTTGAGTTCTATGGTATTATTGGAAAGATGTGAAATTTTGTGGTATTTTTTTACCAGTCAAAAGTTTATGCTATAAATGAAATTTTCCCAAAGGATAAACAGCATGACATACCCCGTGAAACAAACGAATTCAGGAGCAAGTAAAATTCAGATCGAGACCTCAAAGACCACGTGTGCTAAATATTTTTTGCTAACATTTATCTCAACCGTTTGATTTAACCAGATAGAAGCCATATAAAGTCTAGATGTGCTCTCAGCATGATATATCACTTTTTATAAGAAAAAAAATGTAACACACACAGCCTTTTCCTTTCTGACTATGCATCTAGGCACCTAACAAGAAAAGCTTATGTTTTAGAATGAAACAAGAAATAGACATCGTTCAGCTTTAAAAAAAATTAAACAACATATTTACAAACAGAAAATAATTTGAAAATAAACGTATATATATTTTCTTAAATGTCTAAAAGCAAATACTAAAAAATAAACTACAATAAAGAAACTCTCAAAATCAACTCCAAGTTTAAAATTAAAACCCCAAATTTTCCAAGTTTAAAATTAAAACCCCAAATTTTGGTATATAAGTAGATGAGAAAAGACGAAACTGTTGTACCTGAATTTCATTGCTCCATTATACTGCAACCGTCCACTTTGCAGTTTCCAGAAACATACTTTATATAGTAATCAGTACATTTACAAAGTTACATTGCAGGTGGAGCAGCCTAGTCTGACTAACGCTGTCACCACCTCATTAATCAACAAATAAACTTAGCTGTATCGCATAAAAGTTTCGGCGTCGCTGACATCTCAGTTAATTTTACACACCAAATGAATAAAAGAAAATTGCACACCGCCCCCGCATTGCAAGCAAAAGCCAAGAAAGACTGCACTATGATGGGTTCCCTCATGGAGAGGCATGAGGCGACTCCCCAGCCCGCAATTGCCTCGTTCATGTTAACTTACATCTCTCTGTACGTGATTGTACCTACATCCGGTCACTGTCCGCACAGGCCAAGTGGTAATGTGACAAGCTTTGGAAGCCAAAACACTACCTGAACCGCAATTTTGCGATGTTTTCAACTGGTAGAGAAGGCTACTGGAGATGCCCTTCTTGTTGGAAGGTCAGCACGCTCCACTGCTTGGGCTTTCATGTTGAGGTCCCTGTCTGATGGTGTTCCAAATTTCTAAGGACAATCCTTGCAAAGACTTTGGCTTCAACGGAAGCGGTTGTGGACGCTGCTGCCGCACGCAAAACTCGAGCTGCCCCTGCTTTCTGCAGGAGATTCGCATGGTGCACCGCATGCCGACCTCCAGGGATTGTGAACTGCATTATGTTGGGAGCATTTCTCATCAGATCTTAATAGAAGTATTGTTGCTGGATGGTAAAACCGTGTTGTACTTTTTAGCATGCCTGAGTATGTCACTGTGTGAGCGTTTGTGACAGAAAGAGGCATGGTATGTATGGTTCCTTCTTCAAAGAAGAGAACAATGATGTTGTGTCTTTCATAATATCTATACTACAGAGCTAAACAACGATTTGAGATCTTATGCATGCACAATAAAGGAAAATGTTGGTTCTCAATTGATAGGACTCTTCCAAATATTAAGATGGTATGGAAGGAAATAAACAAACCTGAAGGAGAGCAAAGGCGGCACAAGCACGAAGAACTGATGCAGGATTCCGAAGCATGGCAACAAATCTAGCAATCTCAGCACCACTGGAGGAAAGTAAAGGACTATATTAGTACTACATTCCTCTTATGTTGTCAGCACCACTAAAAGAAGTAAAGGGCTACATTCCTCTTAGCTACATTAATACCATGGCAGAAGGGACAAGTATGATTGTTAAAATGTTTCATGTACTCCAACTAAAGATAGACTTTATTAGTGTAAAGTCAAACCTGCATCTCAGGTGTCCAGCTTCTTGTATAAACACCGCATCAGCAATCTGAGATAGTGCTCCTGGGGCTGAGGAGGTGGAAGCCGCAGTAAAAACTTGTGGGTCTGAAAATGTCAAAACAAAAGTTTGTATATGCTTCAGAGCCATTCTCCTAGCTCCCTCAACATTAACACTCTTGGAACTGCCCTCTGACAACGTCCCGACCAATGCAACCTCATCCATTCTGTCAGTTAAGAAAATTCAGTTTAGACTGCAATTTTTTTATTAAGATAATTTTGCACATCAGCAATGGCCCTGTGCACTACAACATAGTTCATCTTCATAATTAGCCTCAAAGCAGAAAGCACTGCACATTACACTCAGGCAAAGGTATATCAATAAAAAAATGGATAGCTAGAATTTTGAAGATAAAACTACTGGTTCAATTGGCCTTCTAGAATAATTGTGTGCTGTTAGCATGTTGGTAGAGTTGTAGTCCTAATCTAATCAAACTAATGAAATACACCAACATTCAAAAGCAAGGCAAACAGTTAAAATAATCAGTTTGAGAAACAGCATACCTTCCATCAAACATATATGCAAGGGCTAGTGCAGACATGAAGCGTGCCATTTTTGACCCAGATGATGAGCAAAGCCGCACTAGAATAGGAACACCGTCTTCTTCAACTATACGGAGAGCATTACCAGAATAGAAAGCAAGATTCCACAGTGCCCCTGCAGCTGTCTCGTGAACATCCTGAAGAAACAGAAAATCATCATGTCTGGAGTATGGAATAGCATTTATTCCCAAAGAACGATATACAATGTACAGTAACTGTCAATGTTAAAACTCACCGTGTTACCCACAAATTCTTTTTTTTAAAGCTTACACATTTTTTTAAAAAAGAAAAAACTATCATTATCAATAGAATCATTAGGAAGCACAACCTTGACAAGCAATTAAGGGCAATTGATAAAGTTAATTGATGTGAGATCAAAGTATCAATTATTAAACCATTAATGAACAAATAAATTGCATCTCTGCAGCAGGCATCAAGGCAATATTAATTAGCATAGGACCGAAAGAATGATGTTCTCACATCAGAATATGTGCTCTCAAGCAATTATAATAACATAGTGTAAAGCTGACCAAAGAATCTCAATACATAACAACCCTGCATAACCTCATATCAAGAAAAATTTAATTTGCCCCTGAAGAATCAAAGACCTGTACCCAAAAAAATAACACCACGAGTGGTAACTTCGTAAAACCAGAACGTTAGGGAAAAGCACAAGCTGAAGTGGCACATTAATGATGTAATTACTTCTTTTAACCCACCTACAATCAAGTAGCTACTTCAACAAACTGGTCCATCTGGTCATGGACAACACTAGTGAAACATATCTCAAGATATCACGCAGACTAATGCATATAGAAAACAATGTTATTAAGTTGTCCGATTAGTCACAATTAATCATGATTAGTCAGTATAACTGGAATATGTAGCTCGATCATGCACCTCGAGGTGATCAGCTCGATCAGGAAACTAGTCATCCGAATAGTCATCGATTAACCATGGTTAGTCGTGTGATTACGAGGTGGACGGCTGGTTTGAAAGAGGCCTCAAAGTAGCCACCAAAAAATGCTTGATACTTGCTTCATATACACATTATTTATTACAATGTATTTTTCTAGTATAGTACTAGTAGTATAATGTATAGTTATACTTACATAAACATACTATAGTACTATACACTTATACAGTATAGTGGTTGGTAGAATGGTAGTATACAACTATACACATATATACATGTCCTGGGTAGAAGGATGAGTAGACAACGACTAGTCCCCAAGTAATCGAACCTGATCAACAGCGAATCACAACTGATCGCCTGATCGGTCCTCTTACGACTAGCCATGACTTTACGATTTGAAAATATTGCAAGAAACTAGAGTTGCCTGATGCCAGGTGGAATAAACAGTAAAGAAAAAGGTGATTTCGAGTCCCTCACAAACATAATGTATCTGCACATAAATATACCATGTATCAAACATAAAGGATATACATTTGTAAAGAAACTTACTTCAACATCCGACTGTGCCAGTGTGAGCAAAGGTGCAACACCACCCTCCTGTCCAATTGCCATGCTATAAAAGGCAAATGAAAGTTATCGCCAAGAATGTCGAAGAAAGGAATAACTAGCAATAATGTTGGAAATTATCTGGTACGGAAATACAAGAGATAAGAAGATACAGATACTGGAAATAACTCTTTGCAGTTCTCTTTACTGCAGCAAGTCTGTAAAATAGACCAACTAGGAAGAGAGAAAATTTTGATTCCAAGTTACAACCTGAAAAGTGCTGGCACCTCATTCATTGCTGCAAAGTAACAGCTATCAGATCATTGCCTACACTTCTCCTCCAGACAAAAAAATTCATTCATCGCTTGCACATCGCAATCTGGAGTTCATTAGAACTAATTTTCCACTATCATGGCAGGTATAGTATTAACCCAATATAGACCACACCCTGCTACTACCACCTAATAACAGGGTCACCAAAGAAGTCTATGGAAACAGGAGCAATCAGGCAATCTACTAAAAATGGGTTGAAGTGGGCGTGTGCTAAGATAAAGAAAATCAAAATAAGCATGCAGTGCAAACCATCCACCATATCTATAAGCATCAAGAGCTTCAAACATAAGATCAACATTGCGATGTCCAAGAGTTGTCCTGAATTTGGCACTGGCATAGATGTCATGAAGTGTAAGTGTGTAACAAACTTCTTTAAACAATGCCATATTTTCATCATGTGTAAAGCTATCTATATAAATGTTTGAGAATTTAGGAATTTGAGGACCAACCTAGGCATACCAACAATTTGCAATTTTTAGCAACTGTCTTCTGCCTTGCAGGACATCTAAAAGAAGTCGTGAAGTATGGACGGATTCAGATTTGTCTTAGGAGAGCAAGTGTTCTTTCAATTATGACTTCACTTCCTTTTCTTGGCTGACACTAAGTTAGCTTTCTCCATCAACAAAAATGCCTAAGTTCGAATTTTTATGGACAATCAGCTTGTACACTTCATCAGCAAGGCATGTCACAAACAATATCTGGATAGTAGGTCAATCCGGTAGTAGGTGAAGTGCAGAGCCACTGGTACGCGATACTGCGATACCGATACGTATATATGCATTTTGTAATATGAAATATACATTGAATCAGAGAGTCTATAAGATGATAAGACATTGAGATTAGATTGATAAAACAAAAATAATTTCATGATAAGTAAATTGGGGGTTTTTTTTAAAAAGTGATACTTTATATGGTTCATCAATGAGTGGTTATTGAATCTTGTAGAAGTATCAGTGTATTGGAGTATCGGAGAAGTATCTGATACAGGTGCAGCAGTTTGCCAAAGTATCGGTGATTCATAGGCTAGTTCAGTTCATGAGCAAGCATATGAAGTTACCTGTTAGCTTCTGAAACAGATAGTCCCCATAATGCACCAGCAGCTCTCTCCTGAAGGCCTTCCGACGCACTCAAGCATTCTTGAGCAAGCGAAACCTAAAATATGAAAGCTATCTATATGAAAAATATAAACAGCTTATTTAAGGTGACTTAGGAAAAGAAGCAAGGAGGGCACACGAATAATCTTTTAAGCGTAGTGTCCTAGAAGCAGTATTGGCTAGTTTCTCCAGTAGACATAGAAACATGTATTACATTTCAATTGAAAATCTGTACCACAATACTTAATCAACAAATTAAAGAGAATATGTTCAATCCAAATTAATCAAACAACTAGAGGCTTCTTTGGACCAAAATTATTATATAAGAACGGATGTATGAAAAGTTTTATATAACAATTGCATCAATTTACTTAACTAGATGTAACGCTTCACACACTGCTGATCAAAGGATGCAAGTTGTGATGGAGCACAAAAGAGACACATACCAAAGCTTCAACGCCACCTGCAGCAGCAATACCTTCACGATTTCTATCATCAAATGACAGATTCCACAGAGCGCCAGCAGCTTCTTGTCTAGTTCAATACACAGAAATCACAATATTAACTTATAATAGCATATAGTATAATTTAATGAGAGAATCAGGCATTGCAACTTAAAACAGCATGTCCGCTAGAAGTATACCTTACACCCTCATTTTGAGAACTTGTTAGCTGCACTAATGCCTCAAGGGCCCCTGCTTCCTGACCCACAGCAGCATTATTGTTGTTGTTGTCCCCATGTGCAGCTAAGTTAGCTAATGCCCTTGCGGCCTACATGAATAACATTGATGGTATTAGAAACTAAATACAGCACAAATGTAGTGATTGTGATCACAGAAAAGACAAAGCATTGGGTCAGTAATGTAGATGGAACATTTATTGTAGAGCTTAAAATGCAGCGAACTGCTACTATACCAAAATAGCAATTTTGAGTGGCTCCAAAAAAAAACCAAATGTTTTAAGTAAGGCATAGATTATGCCCAAAGCTGAAAATAAACTGTATCTTGAAGACTTGAAATGGCATCTACATGATAAAGGTCCAGTCAACATCTTACCAAATCATCTACATACTCTTATATCCTGATAGGTTACAAACTTTCCTTTCTTACAGGAAATTAGGGGTGCACGTAGCTCAGCAGTGAGATCGAGCCACTGGATAATTTTAAAAGTTTATACAAGGCCATGCAAGAAAAGTTGCACTCGGCACATAGATAATGAAGTACACATGAACCAAGTGATCCTCATTTGGCAAGATAAAGTTCAATAGGCAAGCAATAAAATACAGATAGCACATCTGCAGGTCATCCATTCTTTATTGTTAATTTGTCGTTATCATGCCGTACTATTTGTTGTACACTTGTACTATCAGAGCTAGCATAAAAAGCTATAGAATAACTAGCTGACTAGAGCGGATACGTACAAGAATGATGACATGATGTGCCCCATTCACCTGTTCTAGGACGCCCTCCAATTTACATGATCGAGCAAGCATGACCAAAGCATGGACACCACCAGCCTTTGCAACTTCCATGCTACACTTGTCATCAGCAGCTAGGTTTGCAAGTGCCCCGGCAGCACGTTCCTAAAGAAAAAGAGCAGCAGTTATAAAATAGTTATTATCCAGAAAAGATAGCAAGTAACGTTGAAATTACTGAAAATTGTAGGGTATGAAAGATGCATACAAGAACTCCATCAGTCCCAGCAGGCCAGCGGAGTATGAGATCGACCAACGCCTTTATACCACCAGCTGCTGCAATAGCTGCCTGCAAAAGAACAATCAATGTATTATTAGCACCAGCAACATATCAAACAAATCTTTGTCAACAAAGACAAATCAAACAAACAATCAGAGTATTCGGCATCCAACGAGTAACAACCTTGTGCTCCTCGCCCACAGAGAGATTCCAAAGGCCACCGGCAGCTTCTTCAGCAACAAGCCGATTCATCGACCTGGCCAAATTGGTGAGTATTCCGATACCACCCTCATCTGCAACAGCCTTAGCAACCTTGGCATTCACCGATAAGTTGGCAATAGCCTGCAGTCACATTAACTACAGTAAGAAAATGGTAATACCAAAAATAGTAGATACTGGCAATTAGAGTCCAGGGATTCAGCTAAACAATCCATTACCTTTGCTGCTTCTGACTGTGCACTCTCCCTTGAACACCTTGCAAGGTCTAGCAGCATTGGGATGCCCCCAACACGCATCACCGCCTCTGACCTTGCCGCATCCACATTCGCACTCTCATCATCAATAACCACAAATGTAGCAAGTGTGGTAGCTGCCCGCTCCTGCGCATCCTCCTGAGAGCTCTTCACCAAACTCAGTAGCATTTCTGTGCCCTGCTGCAGCCAGAAGTCATCCATACCTTGCGGGTTGGACTCTGCAATCCGTAGAAGTGTCTGCGACAGGATCCACTCAAGCCAACTCATCATATCACCAAGTGCCTTGTCTTTGTCCCTCCAGTTACATTCATTGAACACCTCATTCTCCTTCACAGCCTTACCAGGAAAAAGTGAGACAACTGATTTGAAAATGTGGCTTGTAATGGTGAGTACAAGCTTGCCCTTGGAATTGCTAAATGCTCTTGGATTGTGTGTCTGTTCCTCCTCAACAGATTTGCAGTTAAGCGCGCATATAAGCTTGAGGGTTTTGGAGTGGGAGATGAGCCTAGAGATGGCGCTTGGAGAGACATCCGTGCGAGAAACATCGACTGCGACAAGGGAAGGCAGCTGAGTCCAGGACGTGGATGCTGTAGCCCATTTGAGGTTGTGGCATCCAGCGACGGAGAGGAAGCGGAGGGATTGGATGCCGGCGAGGGCGGCCTCATCTACGGATCCGCAGTCGAGGAAGGCGACGTCTTCTAGGAGGCGGCAGTAGCGCGCGAGCGCTCCGATGGCGTCCGCGTCGGCATCGCGAAGGCCAGAGAGGCGCAGGCGGCGGAGGCGCGAGCAGCAGAACGCAACTTGGCGGAGGGCGTCACTGGAGATGCGTTCGAGGGGGTCGGGGCCGATCTGGAGGCTCTCGAGTGCCTCGTGCCGCGCGGCGAGGACGGCGAGCGTGGCGTCGGTGAGCCCGCGGCAGCCGTCGGCCACCACCTCCCGGAGGTCGCGCGCGCGGAGTCCTGAGGCGGCCGCGGCCGCCTCGTGCCCCCGCAGCCGCAGCCGCCGCAAGCTCCCGCACCGCGACGAGAGCGACGACGCGACCTCGGCGTCGCACCGGTGCGCCCGCAGGTCGAGCGAGCTCCACAGGCACGGCGACGACCCCAGTGCCCTCCACGTGCTGCACGCCGCCGCCATGCTCGCTCGGTCCCGGTAATTCAGCCGCGCGAACAGCTGCAGCACCGTGTCGTCCGGCAGCGACGTCCAGTCCACGCACTCACCACGCCCCGTCGCCGCCGCCACCACCAAACCCCGACGCAACGACGACGAAGAGCTCACCACCGCCTTCCCCTCACCCCCCACCACCACATCCTTACCCTTCCCGTTCTCCTTACACAACCGTCGGCGCACCCGGCGCGTCATCCCACCCCCTACACGCCGCGGGATCGAGTAGGGTTCCGTGTCCCACTCGCCGCCCCCAATTCGGGGATCCGATTCGAGAGGGAGCGGGGCGGCGAGCCGGGGCGGGGGGAGGGGGGCGGCGGCTGATGGTAGCAGCTTCGATTCGCGCGCGGCGGCGGATCGCGGCGGTGGTTGGGATCCGGCTCGCTCGCGCTCGGCGAGGCGAGGCGAGCTGAAGCTCTCCTCCTCCTCCTCCTCCCTTCCGTTCCCCTGCGGTGCGGTGCGGTCACGGCAAAGGGGGAGCACTGGAGAGAAGCGGGGAATTTATATATAGCGTATGCGGATACGCGTGTGCGTAGCGGCGTACGCTTATACCGCGCTCCGAATACGGCGACCTGGCTACACGAGCTTTTGATGGCTGCAGTTTCCAGTGGAGCATTTTTATTTGGGTGGCCACTTACATACTTTATTTAATTATCATAAATATAATATATAATAAGAATATAGAATTGATCATTTTACATATATTAATAAATTATATTTATTTATTATATATACATATATATAAACGTACACTTAAATTGATTTTTTTTTGTCCCGGGGACTGTCCTCTAGCTCCGCTAATAGCATTTTCTTACGTAATCTTTAGAAAACAGGAACTCCTTTTAAATGTTACGAGAGCCTACGGTTATAGAATTTAGAAAATAAAATATAAGTCACACACTAGAAAACTGTAGACCAAAATTTAAATATCTAACCTTAAATTTGATTTTTTTTATGTATTTTATTTTTCGGTCATTTTATATCGTTAAGAAATTATATATGAAATTTTATTTACAGATTAATATGCAGTTTGGTATATTAGAATAGGCAAAATTTGCTACAGGACATCCAAAAACACGTAATTAGCCGGTCGCAAATTTGTTGTAGGGCACCCAAAAAATTGATAATTAGCTGGTGGACACTCCGGTCATTATTTTACTATTTTGGAGTAAAACACGTGAGAAAATTGTTAAAATACCGAGAATACCCTTGGTGGCCACCACGTTATCCCGATTGTCTCCAATCAAACAAGAACCAGTCGATCTCACTGCCGCACCACATCCATCCTAACCATAGCCTACGACTAAGGAGGCAACGGTGAGTCAGGGTAACATGATGGCCAGCAAGGGCATTCTCGGTATTTTGATAATTTTCTCACGTGTTTTACTTCGAAAATAATAAAATAATGGTCAGAATGTCTAACAACTAATTACTAATTTTTGTGGTGTCTCATAACAAATTCATGATCTTATAGTGTCCACTAACTAATTACACGTTTTTTAGATGTCATATAGCAAATTTTGCCATTAGAATATTAGGAGTATATGCTAATGCTCCTAGACAGCACCTTTTTCTACTCATGGGTGCGCTGCGGATTACGGGTAGTGGTAGCACGTACGTAACGTCAAGGCGAGGTACGCGGTTAAGCATGCACGGATGCGCATTGACTCGGACCAGTTCGCCTATGGAGCAGGTTATCCTGCAGCTTTTGATCGGCAGGGTCATGTTTTGCATGTATTTGGAGTTTATAAGTTAAACTAATGTGGTTTAAAATATATTTTATCAGAAATGGAAAATTTAATTAATCTATTTACGTCATCGTGGATCCAGATCCATTTATTATGGACCTAGAAATATATAGCTTAAAAAAATCAAATCTAGAGTGCTGCATCCATTCCTGTAGCTTGCAGTCATATCCAAATTCATACGTAAGTACGCTAATGAATCTAAAGATATAAAACATATATATTAATTTAATGATCAATCTAGACAAATCAAACAAGTCTTATAATATAAAATAAGAGAAGTGGCAAACAAGGCCTAAGAATGTGGTTGTTTGGTTTATTAAAAAAAAGAGTCAAATGATATATTTATAAATAAAAAATAATTTATAAATAAAAATGTCATATGCATATTCTTAGCGATTTAAAAGTTAAGGGTGGAAAATAGACTACGATAAAAAAATCCTAAAATCTACTCTAAATTTACTGTTAAAATTTTAAATTTTGACTTGTAAGCATAAGCAGAAACGAAAAGATAAGACTTTAAATGTTTAAAATTTGGCTTATAAGCATAAGCAGAAATAAAAAGATAAGATTCTAAATATGTACATTTGATCAAAACTGAACTTCGGACAATCAAATTACAGTTTATAACAAACTTGGAATTGGAATGCCAACTATAAAAGGTGTTACAATGCATGGAAGCTAAATGGGGTGCAATGTCAACGGACAAACTTCATGGAGAAAGACCTAGGAGTCTTCCGGCTAGCACAACAAGGTATGAACTAGCCAGCCTAGGTTCAAGGCTCACCCCTTCTTAACTATATTGATATAAGAGCCCTTTCTCTCACATCCAGCCTTTGCAAACTTCATGCACAGCTCATATTGCCAC
This sequence comes from Oryza brachyantha, assembly GCF_000231095.2. Classification (NCBI taxonomy): domain Eukaryota; kingdom Viridiplantae; phylum Streptophyta; class Magnoliopsida; order Poales; family Poaceae; genus Oryza; species Oryza brachyantha. The sequence continues at coordinate 15,530,215 of NC_023172.2, forward strand.
TCAACAACAGAACACGGATGTTACACATTCATGGAGTAAGGTTCCACATTTACTGTATAGATCATTGCATCTACAAAATCTAAGCAGTTTCAGCAATCCCAGCAAAGATGGTTTGAGAATGTAAGATAGTGCCTACAATGACAGCATCTCTATATGTTTAATGCGGAAAGAAACATTCGTCTTCCCTCCTAGCAGATTAGAACAAGGTGTTAACCCGAATAGCAGACTAGAATAAGCCGTTACCCGAATGCATCTATTGGTATGATACAGCATAGCTCCGGTGATAAAACCGCCACAGATCCCATTGCTATAGCAAGACAAACAAGATCATTCATCGTCAGAGCTATCATCTGATTGATCAGCCTCTTCCTCTGGCAAAGGGGATACAATTGCAGCACAGCAGAACGAATCACGGTCTTTCAGGAGAAGACAACTTCCATCCGAGTTCCATTTCAAGTCCACAACCCGGAAGTTTGGCAACGGAATGTTGACACAGCATGCACCAGATGGAGTCCACATGTATAGGTGTGGACTCTCCGTGCAGAAAACAAGGCGTGGGCAGTTAGGGTCCCAAGCAGCAGCACGGATCGGATCTTTCTGTAGAAGAACAGCCGCAAGCTCAAGCCGGCAGATATCCCATATCCAAAGAGCATTTGGCATGTTGTCATTCCTAGTGAAGAAATAGTGACTGTTGCTGCTCCATGACAGCATACCTGCACACGAGTTGCAAGGTGAGGGGTAAGAAAAATAACGCAAGAGATGTATATACTTAGAAGGGTTGTCCATAACGTTTATCAAAATAGTAGTAACCATTATCACAGCTCGTAAATAAACTAGAGATCCACTGCACATCAAATACACAACATGTAATTGTAACTACAGTAAGAGCAAAATAAGCATTGTCCAATTCAATAGTTCATGACACTAGCCACAAGTGTATTAGGTGTTAGAGAAACAACCAATATCTTAATCCATATGCATGAGAAAAATGGAAGTAACTAACCAATTCCTTGCTTGGGGTTGGGCTTGTCAGTAGCTGGTTTCTGTGAAGGCAAAGTGATTGGAGCATCCATAACAGCATACTTAACTCTAGAACCTCCCTCGGTCCCATTTTCTGACCACAAAACAAGGGTTAATCGCTAGTTCGTTACTAAATTAAACAACATAAGGTGAGCACTTGCCCTTACACAAGGCAACATAAAACATGCCAATTTAATCCATCAAAAAAGGAGGAATAGAAGTGATATAAAAGTATCATCAATAATCTCACCAGCACCATTGCCTTGCATGTTACGAGAGAATCCTTCACTTAAGCATAACTCTGACATGTCAAGTTGCCATGGATCATCCACTTCCTATGGCATTTTGTAGTTACAATCAGGTACCATGAATAGAAAAACAGTAATTCTGCTAAGATAGCAATTGATGGTAGATATGAGTAGGTTTACCTTAAATATAGCAGCATTGGTAGGATTTCGAATAGATGGCGCATGTGTGAACTCAGCAAAAGTTTTCCATGTCAGGTGGTTCAAAGTACGCACTGCTTGATCATAGCTGCCAACTGCTAAGAACTGCCCACATGGTGACCAAGCAACAGTTTTCACACCCAACCCACTTTCATATGCTAAGTACTTGAACAGGCACCTCCCGTCCGGTGAATATATCAGAATCTGCAACAATCATGTTCTTAGAATTATCAGTTTACATCTAAGAACTGGTAACTTCAGAATTTAACCGCATCATATTGTATCTAAAGCAGAAAAAAACACACAGCTCTATAAAAAGAGATTGGGGTCAACCCTTTAGAGTAGAATAAAGGATAAGTTCAGTTACAGAGAAATGACTCAATGAGCTCTTAACTTTGAAGAGTTGAACAAGATATTGGTTAAGAAATAAGCTTGGGGAAGCCATGACCCAATATCCCAACTGATTGATTATTAAAATCCAAACAATAACTGTTCACAAATGTAGTCAAATGCCAACCGAGACACTTGAGTAAACCAAAATAAAGGCAAAAAAGTTACTGTTGTAACTGCCATTTGAATAAGAGAGAAAATAGTGATTTGCCAAGCATGCAGGATAAAGTAACTCACAAGCAGTGAGATCTAGATTATTAAGTAAATGAGTGACCTTACCAGCAAGAATAATAAGAAGCTAAGCTATATGCCTATAATGTGACATACAGTAAACGATGATGATTTTCAAAAGCAACATACATCACAGGCCACAGCACATAAAACCACAATGGGGAGTTTCTGCAGAGACGCACCTTGTACTCCAGAAGTGAATCCCAGACCACAATGGCACTATCATCTGGTGACCACTCAACACCTGCCAAGTCTACCGTGTCAACAGCAAAGACACTCATTATCTCCCAGGAATGGCATGAGAGCAAATTTACATAATCCTTGCAGTCACGCCTGGTGCAGATTGCAGCAAACTTCCCATCCTTAGTAAAAGAAACACCTCTGGAGGCATGCTTTGGCCACTGCACATGTACACATGCTGTATTTACAAGAGACCAGACCGTCAGACGAAGCTGAAACTCTGATGTCGTCAGTATATGACGACTGTCAGGACTCCAGCGAGCATATGCAATCCCAGCAGGGCCCTCGTCAATCTTGCAGGTCCAGTCAGGCTGACTCAGTGACCAAGCCTGCACCATGGGGCGCTTGTAGAGTCCACATAGAATATACTCTGAGTCCGGTGCCCAGTCCAGAAAGCTAATCTTGTCCACACATGAAAATAATTGTACCACCTGCATATGTTAAAGCAAACAACCATACATGTTAGTTGTATTTTGTAGCTGCGACCAAAAGTTCTTACATGACCCTCCCCAAAAACATATGCTCATTAGCCACGTTATGATACCATTTGGTACTAATATTTCCTTGGTCCATCAAGGTAAAAAAACATTTCTTCGATCCAGCCATATAGTGAATTACTCATGAACTGTTGGCTATAAATTACGCAAAACAAGTAACATTTCGTGAATTAGCATGCTCAAATTTGAGCTATACTAGATGACATTACCCCCTATCTTAAATTCAGCAACTATTCCAGAATGCCCAAACCTTAAACCTGCAGTCCAATTGCCATTGGGTGCCATTACATACTAAGAGATTATTTTGTATTACTAGTAATCTCTCTCATACACGGTTTCATCGGTTGTTACATAGAATATATAGCATTATAGCCAGCAGATTGGGTTATTAATACAGTATATTGTCACACCCGGAGTTTCGTCCTAAGCCTAAATTCGTAAAGGAAATTCATAAATAACAATTGGCTTAATTAACTCAGGAAAAATCCCTCTAAAAGAAATTAATTTAATTAAATCGTGGTTCGCAAATCGATTAACTGGATTTAAACTCAAATTGAAGAAGTATAAAATTTGGCCAAGCAAATTAATTTAAAATTCGGCAAAAGTGGGGTTTTCCCTTTTCCCTTCTTTTTTCCTTTCTTTTTCCCTCCCTTCTCAAATTGCGCCGAAGTCCAATTTTCCTCCTCTCTCTTTTTCTTTTTCCTTTTTTCTTTTTCCCCTCTTCCTTCCCGGGCCGGCCCAGCCGAGCCGGCCCACCTCTCCCTCCAGGCCGGCCTAGCCGAGCCGACCTTTCCCGCGCGCACCTCCTCCCTCCTGGGCCGCCGGTCGGCCCAGCTGCCCCGAGCCGCCGGCCCAGCTTCGCCAATCCGCGCCCGCGCCGCGGGGAAGTCCGCATCGCCTCCCCGTGCCAGCCGAGTCCGAGCCGCCGCCGCAACGGCCGCGCCCGCAACGGCCGCCGCCGAATCCGCCACCGGGGCCGACTCGGTCTCCAACCGCCGCCTCCGCCCTAGCTGGTGCCTCCTCCCCATAAAGCCCCGTCGTCCGCACGCCGCCGCCGCTTTTTCTTCAACCACCCGAGCCGCCGCCGCGCCCGAACCACTGCTGTCGTCGGCCGATCTCGCCGCTGAACGCCACAAGCTGCCGCTCGACCGCGTCACCACCTCCGCCTCGCCCTCGCTGACGCGCCGCCGTCTCCGTCGCCGCCGGTGAGCGCTTCCCCTCCTCCCTCTCCCGTTCCCTCCACCGCCGCCGCAGTGCCCTCGCCGCGTCGTCGTCGCCGGGCGCCGCAAGTCGAGTCATCACCCGCCATCCTTGTCGCCTCGCCGTGCGCCGCTGCCCGTCGCCTTGCGCCGGTCGCCGCCGTCGACGTCATTGCCCTCCAGTCGCCAGCCGACGCCGTCGCCGTCGTCGCCCTCGCGCCGTCGTTCCTCGCCGTCGCCACTCGCTCGCCGCCGACGCCGTCTTCCCCTCCCGGCCGAGCTCTCCCTCCTCCTCTGTTCGGGGCCGCTCACGAGCGGGTCCCACCCGCCAGTCGCCGGCCGCCTCTCCCCTCTCGCTCCCTCTCTCGCTGACCGGTGGGTCTGGCCCGTCAGTCGGTCACCACCCCCCCTCCTTCCTCTCTCTCCTCCCCGGGCCCGCCTGTCATCCTCCCCACATCCCCTTTCTCCCACTGACGAGTGGTCCCCACCCATCAGCGCCTCCTCTCTCCTCGCTGACGTCAGCAGCCCCATTAATTGTGCAATAATTGATTTAGGACTTTTCTGTTTAGTTAAAAAACCCAGAAAACTTCTAAAATTCATAAGTAATTCATCTAGTCTCCGTTTAGGTCCATTCAAATTTCATTAAATCCATAAAATTGTCAAGAATCCATTAAAAATACTTTCTTTTACCGTTTCAGTAGAGTTTGTGCCTGTTTTATTTATTTTTGTGCTTTGTCGCTTAGATTCGGACCCCACCGAAGAGCCGGTTTACTTCGAGATCGTCGCCGAAGTACCCCAGGGGCCAGAGCAAGGCAAGTTGCACTCATCTTTGATCATATTGAACCCATTATTGCAAATTCCCCGCTTTATTTATTCAAATATGCATTGTTTTAATTAAAGTATTTACCGTATTTATTTTTTCGAGTAAACCTTATTATTATGCCGTTGATTATCCAACTTTATTCATGCTAGACCAGGGGTAACTTGACTAGAGTTAGGCCTAGGTTAATGCTTACCGTGCTTAGATCAAGTAGCTCATGGGATCATTTAATAATCATGATTAGCTCTGAATAGCTGTAATAATGATTCATTACCCGGTTCGGGCTAATGTCAACTAAAATATTGATAATGGTGGGCTATGGGTGCATGGTTTTGAGAGTCGCACCCATGGCAATTAAGGACCAGTTCACGGGAAACCCTGGAAGTAATTTAGTGCTAACCACATGCCAAAATGGGTAAGGTGGGATTTGAAGCATGGCTTCGAACTATTTGACGTACCAAGGCAAGGGTAGGCGTGATGGAGTATAGACGGGCAATCGTGGTGTAACGAAAGCCTCTGCTGCTTCCGGATCTGCCAAGGCACAAGAGGGGACTGCCCGACTTGGGTGTAAAGGAGGGGGTGAAACCTGAAGTGCGGTGCGATTAAATAGGGAGGGTTATGTGACGGGTCCTATCACGGTCTCCTTTTCGGTATGCCATGGTGGTATGTCGGCGCACGTTCAAGTGCAGTGGAGTCGTGTCTTGTGGGTACAGTAGTACACCTCTGATCAGAGTATAACCTATTCGAATAGTCGTGCCCACGGTTACGGGCGAACTCCCAGCTTCACTGTGATTAGTGAACCTTTAATGACCTGAGTAAACTGGTTTCATTTGGGACTACTGCAACGTGGTGTAACGTTGAGTAGTGGTCGGGCCTGTTGCAACGTGGTGTAACGTTGGACAGTGTTGTGGTATTTTACAACTGTTATTTACTTATCCTTTAATGTATTTAATCACCTTTATTCATTTAATCTCTGTTATTTGTTTAACTGCTGCTTTATTGCAACTAACCCTAAGCCTGTCCTTGATAATCTCTATGCATCATTTATTGCCCTCTTTTCCGTGCTACTTGTTGAGTACGGTGGTTTGTACTCAGCCTTGCCCAATTTTTTTCCCCCTTCAGAGTTAGAAGTTGAGTCCGATGGAGGTGACTCTCAAGAGTAAGCTGGTCTGCCGTCGAAGCTTTGCCTGTGGACTGGAGCCGTACCCGCTGGAGCTAGTCTACCTTTCTTTCCGCTGCATTTTCGTTAGAATAAGTGTTATTTTCAGTTGTTTCTAAGAACGATGGTTATGTAATCAACATTGTCTTTTTGTGTACCCTGGCTGGTCCTGGACAGGGATTTTAATACACAATTAAGTTTAGAAATTCGTGTGATGAATTTCTGGGCGTGACATATATTCACAGGCATTTATTGCTAGTATATGATTAAAGGTATGTCAAAAGGGTTCTTCACCAAGGCACAATATGTTACCTAGGTGATGGGCCAGCATATAGTCCTTGCCAGCCAAGCTGGGTAAATTAGAGAGGAGGGAGGGACTCACAAGAAGGCCAGCGCCAAGGGAGCGGAGATTTAAGAAGACAAAGTACCAGTAGCGGAGGCGATAAAAGTGATGAGGTAGCAAAAATAAGGCCACATGGAGGAAAAAACTGGTGCCTGGAAGATGTAGTTCTCACCTCAGATATTGCCAGCTTGAAGTAGAGCAACCAATTACACAGCGTGAGAGGGATGCTATGGCTGCACAACAACTTGCTCACTCAATCTCCTATCCTGGAATGTAGTGCCTCTGCTCTATGTGGGTGGGTGAGGGGAGATAACTTCTTTTCTGGTTTCAGAGAAGACTAAATGCTAGTCCAATGCCTTAATCTTTTCTGGTTTCAGAAGACTAAATGCTACTCCAATGCCTTAAGCCTATCTACTCCCTTCTACATAGTTTGCATATGTATTAGGGCAACTGGGCAAAGCTAGCTACTCCTGGTTGTCTATCACCTCTGCCTTTGTACTGGTACCGCTACTTTCTCATAGCTACTTCCCTAAATCATTTCCCTCTCAACCTCACCTTCCTCTCAAGTCTCAATATCTCCATAATGCAGGGCCTGTCATGCCGACCTTGCATGACTCCATATCCACCCAGATCATCGAGTGGGATATCAAGCTCACAGCGTCGAGCTTTGTATTTCACTGCTGATAGCGCTCTAGACAAGCTGACCTCCTAGCCCACCTGCTTTTGGAAAAAATCACAGCAGGAGGGCGTTGCCTAGTTCTAATTTCTCAAACCTGTGAAAAGACTGATAATGTTCATTTTGCAAAACCAGAAACTTCCATCTCAACCGTAGCAAAAGAAGAAATAGTTTATACCATTTAGTTGGTGGACCTAGACTATATAAATATTGGGTTCATCAAATATAGACACTAGAACTACTATAGTATTTGAACTACGAATAGAATTTTGATTTTAGTTATAGCTATTGAAAACACAGTACAACAAAGAGTGTGCAATTGAGTTCCATGCTACTCTCTTGAGATACAAACAACCGCATGCGGTATCTAGACCACGCAATTGAGCAGTTAATCTGGTTAGCTTGTACTACTGGTTACTTTGATCCATTACGTACTGCGAATTACGGTAAGCAAAACCTACTGGTAGATCCTAACCTACGGATTAGACAAAACAATGCACATTTCCTGAAGCAAAGTGCTCGAAATTGAGCCAACCTAGATGGCATTCCCCCGATCTCAGATTCAGCGACTACTCCAAAAGGCCCAAACCCTAAACCCGCATTCCAGTCCCCGGCCACCAAACAGGATCGAGCAGAAGAGAGCAGGTGGGGGGTAATGGCGCGGATACCTTGAGGGAGACGATGTCGCGGACGACGAGGCGGTAGTCGACGGCGACGGCGAGGTAGCGGGCGTCGGGGGAGAAGCAGCAGGGGCCCGTCTGCTTGTACGCCTCTGTGAACTCCATCGCCTCTTCTTCTTCCCCTTTCCCCTTGTCACCCGGCGCCTCCTCCCCCCGGCCCGGCTCCGGATCGGGCGGCGGAGGCGAGACGGGGGCGGCCTCTCGCCTCGCCGGCGTCGAGGTGGGTTGGGAATGCAGGCGAATCTCGAGTGTTTTGGAGGGCCCGTGTTTGGAATTTGAAATTGTTTGGAGGGGTGGAGATGATAACCTCGGAATGTACGTATACGCGGTACCGACCGAGTACAGTGTGTATGTATAGGAAATGAATGCATTTTATATAGAATGAGAAATTGGTATGTTTCTTGTATTTAGTTAATAGTTATGGAGAAAAACCATGACATGTGTTCAGATCTTTTTTAGACTATGGATAGCTTCTTTTTATCTTTTAATGCACCTAAGTAAATCAGGGGCAAACATCTAAAACAAACATTTGTTACATGTCATTTCACTACTTTTTCTATTAACAAAATATATAAGATAAAGTATTATTTTATTTTTATAGCTATTTAATACTATTAATAATAAATTAACTACTACTATATCCATTTTATAATGTAAAACACCATTTCATGATATGAAACGTTCTTACATTATCTGCTAGCAAATCTATACATGTGTGTATGCACACAATACATGAGTCTAGGTGTAGTTAAGATGTCTTGCATTATGAATGAAATTTAAGAGCAGTGGCCTCCCCTGTCGTGTTCAATTAAAAATAGACTATATTTTAACTACACATATCTTGATCAACCAATCATAAAACTACATATTTAACATCAACTTTACCAGAAAATACTCCTCTTCATCAAAAGATATAATAGGATGAGACTTGACCCATCATAAAACAACAAATTTGGATATGTTCTCTATCTAGGTCATAGTCTTAGAATGGGTCAACTCTCATCCCAGGTGGTGACAATTTAGAACGTAGGGAGTAACTTTAAAAAGGTAATAGCAAAACTTTAAAACATATAGTTTTTTATATCATCATCACTAAATTATTAATATAGTTTTGTGACAGAAGACATTAAGTTTGTAGTTACGTGAGAAATTTGATGCTTGGTACAAAATTTTTAAAAAATTATATTTGCGATAATTTTCTCAGATACTTGTAGTTTTATGAAATTACTCTTAAAAAGCTACGAGAAACCAATATTGTTAGAAAAAACAAGAACAAGAAACAGCTTACCTGTGGTGACGACACAAAGCAGATTGTATTATGGTAGTATGATATAGCTTCAAACTACAAAACAAAACAAATTTGTCATTTTCTTTACTAAGAGTATTAAAAAAGAATGATAATTTTGAAATACAGAAAGGCCGTATCCATCTTCCAGCCCAGGAACAGAGCGACAATCTCAAAGGCCCAAAAGATTCTTTTTTCGAGGAAAGAGAAGCCCAATAGATTCATTCTCGTGGTACTCTCAGTTATCACCCAGTACCAATGGCGACAGCCCAAGATCCCAACAACGCCACACCATTTCCGCGACCCGCCCCCATCCTCCACCGCCGCCGGCGGTCATCGCGGAAGCGGGAGCGGGAGCGTCGATGGCGAGCTCGCGGGAGCGGAGGCTGCCGCCGCCGGCGTTCCGCGTGGAGAACCCCTTCAGCGTGAAGGTGCTCCAGGTCTTCACCGGCTTCGGCGTCGGCTGCGGCGTCGGCATCGGCGTCGGCCGCCCCATCTACCTAGGTACAGCAAAGCAGCTTCCAAAGCTAGGTGATTCTGCCGTTTTCATGATAGTTTGGGGGGACGGCAGTCCGGTCGGCCATGATTCGGTGAGTTCCGCATTTCGTCGAACAACTGAGGCACGTGATGGTGATTGGCCGCCCCTCGCTCACGGTCGTTTCGTCGAGCAGTTTGTGTCGTATGTCACCGCACATAGTTTCATTGCTTGAATTGCGGATAAGACTGATGACTAAATGAGATACAAATGGGTGTTTGCTTGTGCAGAGAAATCTAGTTTAGTTCTAGTTCAGTCTACTAGTCTAGCTGACAGTAGTATTGCGCACTTCCATTCTTCACAGACTATATAGACCGCAGTTTGTGCCATACTTCCGTACTGTAGGGGTTGATGATTAATTACGGTGACTGTAAGTAGTTGGCTTCTGTATTGATGGATAGGTGCGATACCGGGCCTTAATCAAGTTATGACGGCGACAAGGGGAGCAACTGATGCCTTTTCCGGTGTAACGAGGCATGTTAATTCTGCCGTAAGTCAAGACAATCTCCTTCCTGGCCTTGAATAATTTGGTGTCTGTCATATTAATATGAATGATCTTTGCATGGATTTTCTTGATCTAATTATGTAATTCATGCTTCTGCTGTCGTTTTCATTGGGTTTGTGCTCTAGCTAAGGAAGGCAGGGTTAAAGAACATCGAAGCGGGCATTGGCTGCGGAGTTGGTATAGGGCATGGTTTTGGAATAGGTACATATTGCAGCTTTTATATCTAGTTAGTCCTACAAATTTCCTGTTGGTGCTGTCCTAGTAGAAAGTAGAAATTAATCTTAGTCAAGATCGCCTTTTGTGCTTGATATCCTCATATCTTTCGTTTCCTGCTTTCAAGTAAGAGCATATTCTTCCTACTTATACGGTGATCACGCATTTTTTTATCTCGCTGTTCTCAAAACCAAAGCATTTGTTCTTGCTGTCAAGGTTGCATTTTAGTCATAGTTTTTTTTTATAGCAGTCAGAGCACAATTAGGCACATGAGAGTTTGTGATACTTCATTTTTTTCTGGTTGTTTTCATTTTTCATTCACTGGTGGGGCAGAGCTGTCAGCTCATCTACCTTAGTACAAAACACGAGTGGTAATATAGGAGAGTCATTTGACAGAACCACATTTCACGTAGAGGAGAGTCATTTAATAGAACCACATTTCACACTTTCACGTCTAACTGATTAGCACTATCCCCTTAATAATTAGCCAGGCTGGTCAAAGGATTAGGCCGACCAATTTCATTAAGGTAAAGAGAGGTGTTGCAAACTATGAATTGACAGTTAGCACTCTCCCCTTAATAATATCCAGGGGAATTTCTGCAATGCTTCCAATCATTGTTTTTGATAGCATAAATCATCAACTGACAAGCCTATGCTGTTTTTCTCCTTTTTGTATTCAGTATCATATGATACATGGCTCAAGTTTGCAACCATTAGTGTATTTCTATGAAATAATTTTCTTGCATAAGCCTGCAAACTTGTTTGATCTGCAGCTGAACAATTAATTAATTATCTCAATACTCAGGAATTGCATTGAAGCCACAAGTAATTCATGGAATTCAGTCAACCGTTGGAGTACAAACCTTAAACTTCAATTCACTTGAATCTGTCTCCATTTCATTTCGTGGTATATGAATACTAAGGGTAGTTTTTTTCTAGGAAATTATGTCAAAGTTCACTTCTAGGCTGAAGGATACCCCAAGTTTGTCATCTGAATCGGCACCAAACACTATGGCTGGTTCTGTGCCTAGCAATGGACAAACTCCCAGTGGTATGTCCATTGATCTAAAGGCTAAGACTGTGAAAAGTAATTTCCACCATACAAGTAATGAAATATCACAAGTACAACCTGCTCATGGATTTCATAGCCAGCATGGAATGCAACCAGATATGATAACTGGAAGCCGAACTGAAAAGGTTGTTGCCAACTTCCTCCAGAATCCCCTGTTTCAGGATGATACAAGGTTGGACATCAGAGATGCGGTATGCACTAAAACATTACCTCAAAATCTGTACTATATGCATTGCACAATTATGGGTTTCACTATGCCTTCTGCTGCTAAAATTTGCTTATTCGGACATAATGGATATTGCTATCGCTCCTTTTCTCTTTATTCTTTTTGCAGACTAAAAAATCGGATGGGATGGATAGTGTGCTTGAGTTGGTGAGTTCAGTCACACCTAATGCTCCATATGCTATGCTCCATAGTTCTGCTCTTGCTTGGTTATTCCATAGTTCCATCGTCATTCTCTGTGTTTGATATGTTCAACTCCATCCCATTCAGACATCAAGCGCCTCTATTCTTTTTAATAGGCAGTGTACTGTAGCATCGCATCGAAACATGATTTCACAAGTCCTATGATAGAATCTTGTGTTGTGTTTGTTTTAGATACTTTTAGTCCTGGACAATGTACATAATGACACACGCTTCTTTTTTTTTACGTATGATTATGCCTTCATTGCTGTCTGCTAACTGAGTTGTTCATCTCCGTCTCAGTTGCTGAAGCACCAAAGAATTATCGATGAGCTGCGAGACGAGAATGAAAAGCTCCGTCGAATGCTCATAGAACAACTCAAAGTTTCACCTTCCAAGTTACTATTAGATCATAAAAATGGAGCAAAGACCTACAACCCCTGCTCGGAATGCTTTGAATGCCGGCGGCGAAGTCGAAAAACAACCAGATAATATTGGACTTGCTCTGCACTTCAGCTATTCTAGCAAATCTTTGCCATTTATTGGTTCCTTCAGTAGTTAAAAGAGTTCATTAGACTAGCTTTCAGGTTTTAACTGAATATACTCAACAGAACCCGGCAGGTCCACTCTCATTGTGCAGGGCCTTCAGGCCATTTATGTTACCTATCTCCTGTACATTCGTGAGCACTTGCCCCAATCTATGGGCAATGATATTTTTGTTTCAGTTTTCAACCTGTTCGTGTGGATGGGCCGGAATTAAGTCCCATGCAAACATGACCCGCTGGCTCGTGTAGAATGTATTAACCCTGTTTCACATTATAAAATGTTACAATCTTTTTGAAAAAAAGTTGTTGAATGATAATAAATTTGGATACATATAAATCCTTTTTATTTATCTCTTGTAGATCTCGAAGGGAAAAAAGTTTATGCGTGTAAAATAATATTGCTTTAATGAAAAACTGCAAAAATAAGTTCCTGCCACATAAATTATAGGAAAAAAGTGGGGGAGAACGATAACAAGAGTCGCTCTCCCCTGTTTGATAGGTTCTCGTAATTACATGTTACAAGAAATTATTTTTGCAATTTTCTATTAAATTGTTATTATTATTTAAAAAAAACTAAAAAAGGAAATCCTGTAGCTCTGGAAGTGCTCTCTGCACTATGCAGATCGGGTAGGCTGATTATCCTGTGTACACTAGTGTGGGGTGCGTAGCAATTACACACATGCCCAAGCGGTAGAGAGGGGGAAAACCGCGCGGGAAAACGCCACGTGCTCGCGCCGCTCTCAGATCCACCGCTCCCGAAAACTCCACCCGCACCCAAAATTTTCCCGCCTCCGCCCCACCACCAACCCACAAAATCGAACAACCCCAAGGACCAAATCGCAAAAACACCACCCCCTGCTCCTCAGGAACAAACAAGCCAGCGAGCGGCGAAGCCATCTCTCTCTCCCATTCCCCAACGCCTCCGCGGGCGAGCGCCGCCTCCCGAAACCCCGCGGAATCTGATGCCCGCCGAGCACTAGCCCTCGCACGCAGATCCGAGCCCCCTCCCGCGCGCTCTCAGAAGATGGCTTGCGAGCCGGCCGGCGGCTCGGCGGAGATGGAGTTCGCGTGGCACCTCCTCACCGTGCTGCTCCGCCTCGGCCGGCCCGCCTCCGCCTCCGAGGTTGCCGGGTTCGCCGCGGCCGTCGGGGTGCCGCCGCGCGACGTCGAGCGGGTGCTCCGCGCCCCTGGGTCGCCGCTGCGGCTCCACGGCGGCGTCGTGGCGCCATCGGAGACGGCTGTCTCGATGTTTGCGAGGCTCGTGGGGTGGGGTGCTCGTGTTCCGCCGCCGGGGGTGGTCCCCAGGGCGTCCGATGTGGGGAGGTGGTGGAGGCAGGTGACCGTTAGATACGAGCGCAAGCGGAAGGCGTCAGATGTGGGGCGCATCGGCGCGGGGAAGCGTCTCCTCCTGGCGGCGGCTCCCGATGCAGGTTATTTTGCCCGTGTTTTGTTTTCTGTACTGATGCTGGGATCTGCGGAGCTATCAGTGTTGTTTTGAACTCCATTCGGGACGATTTTGTGCAGATTTACCGGAACAAAAGCTGCAGCAAACACAGCAGCTGATTGTGCAAGGCTGTGCTCCAGATGCTACTGGAGAGGTGTGTTTTCTCTTTTCCCCTGATTCAGATTTTTCCCAGTCGCAGAAGTAGTAAGGCGCAATAGCACAATGCATAATTATCTAGTCCTCTTTTTCTTGCATCCTTTTGTTTGATTGGGCATTTGAAATCAGGTTATCTAGTTTTGTAATAAATGCTTCCTGAGGATAATACAGCGAAAATTAGTTTGGTACACAGAATCTGCTGTCCCATTTCCGATTTATTTTTCACTCGGTAATTGATCACACTTGGGACTCAGTCTGGTCCATCTCTGGTCATTTCCCGTTGTAAATGACGAGAGAGATTTCTTTAGTTCACTATTTGACATTTGGACTCACTACATCTGTATTTTGGTCATTAGAGTGATACTAGCTGTTGACCTGCAATGTTTAATGATCTTATGAAATAAGCCATGCAGTCCAATTCTTTGATACAAATATTTTTATAGACATATCATCCTCTCAAAATAGGTGACCAGATGATAGATAATTCTCTTGAATTTTGTCTCAAGTTTGTACCTTAAGTAGTTAAATCCTTACAACAGTAGTAATAACATATTTCACTTTTGTCTTCTTGTCATATCTTGGTCAGGTACATCTGGAGGTTATGCAAAGAGTGCAAGACAGGATTCCTAGTCTTGACACAGTTGCTGCTGACCCTTCCTTTCATTTTTCAAGTGGGTCTACTATCTTTCCAAATGTTATTAGCACACCTTATCTTCCGCCAAAGATTGACCAGTTTAGAGGCAATGATGGAAGTCTTCTTGCGAGCATGGATTCTACACTAGTGTCAAAGGAGTTGGTAGACATCCCTTGCTGTATCGATTTCTTCCATGCTGAAGGAGCAGTTCCACTTTGTCATTCTAGATCAGAGGACAATGAAGGACTAGAAAAGGTGTCCACCCTCCTTAGTATGGGAGTTGAAGCTGGGTTAGCTGGTGAAAAGAAAATTGGGATTGAGGATCTGAATTTTATTGCAAAAAGATCTAGCAGTTCTAGCAATTATAGTACAAAGACAGCAGATGGTATGGAAACGATTGATGTGATTTCGAAAGAAGCTGAAGCTCTACAGTACTGCAGCCCAAATGCCAAGGCTCAATATTCAAAGAAGATCCTAAGTTGTGGTCATGACAGTAATGCACTAGGCGCCAATTCTTATGCCACAATTCATGAGAATAAAACAGCAGACATTTCATTCCAGCCTCCTGAAGAGACCATGCAAATTATTGTACATGAAGTGACCCATGAAACTGTAGGAAGTTCGAGTCAACCTTTTCCGAACACAAAGTTTGAGTCTGCAGTGTTGCCCCTACAAGCCACATGTTATGATTGTGATATCAATGAAAATTTGAACATTGTTGCTAAAAACAGAACAAGCACACACCTTAATCATGTGGAGCCATCAAAGAATCATGTGGCTGTCAAATTATCTAAGAAGGAGCAAGACAGAAAGATTATGAAGCAAAGGGAGAAGAGCAAGAAAAAAGATGCACTACCCAAAGAAGATAAGGATCAAGTTGCAGTAAAGGTTCAGAAGGTTAGTCATTCGGTCATTCCACATGATGATGACCCCACAGTTGCTATTTTTATCTATTTTCTACCCCCTCTGTTCCAAAATGTAAGCATTTATAGGATTTGAATCTTGCCCCAATGTATAAGTATTTCTAGCACAACTATTTGTTCCATCAGTCACTTCCCATTCAAACTCTTCCCATTTTATCCCCACATATCCTCCCATCCCCATTTATTTCTCACTTATGAATGGGCATCCTAGTCTTTCCTTCTCAACCTTAATCCCTGCTAAACAACCTAGAAATGCTTGCATTTCAGGGCGGAGATAGTAATTGTGAATGGTTGCATGCATTGCTGATATCTTGAAACCATCATTAACCCTATATTTCTTAAAATATCTTACTGATCTTCTTAAAAAAAGGAATTTTGCTGATTGTTTTGCTTGCAGGACCATGCAGAACTAAAACCACTGCCTAACTTCAAGCATTTTGAAATAGAAGAAGAGGAAGGATCAGGTGAGAATCTCTAAGTGCTTCTATTAAAAGTTTAAAACTCCCTTCTTAGTTATGTTGATCACTGACCAATGTAAATGCCCACTCATACTCAGGTGGTTATGGGACTGTTTATAGGGCTCGACGAAAATTGGATGGAAAAGTGTTTGCCATAAAATGTATGTACATCACTCTGCTAGTCTTGTTTTGATGTTTTTCATGTCAATTTGTTGACCTTCTATAAATATATTGCTGTAGTTTTGACAATCCCAGCCATCTTTCCATAGCTATATGGCTAGAATTTTTACAATAGTTAACCCCATATCTCTATTTCTCCACTAACAGGTCCTCATGCAAATGCTCATCCACACCATGTTAATAACGAAATGAAGATGTTGGAACGCTTTGGGTACTCATAAATTCAGCTTGTAAATTTCCTTAATGATATGTTCTTGTTCCCTGCAATAACCTTAACTTATGTGTCGTGTCTTCCGCTGTAGAGGCAAGAACAGTGTGATCAAATATGAGGGCTCTTTTAGGAGTGGTGATCTAGAATGCTTTGTTCTAGAACATGTTGAGCATGACAGACCAGAGGTTGAAACACTTATGCTGTCTTTGACGTTATTTATCCTTTTATTGACTATTCGTATATGTCCAGCTAAGTAATTCTTTTTATCTCTGTAGAGTCTGAAAAAGGATATAGGTGTGTCTGATTTGCAGTGGTATGGGTATTGCCTGTTCAAAGCTCTTGCAAGCTTACATAATCAGGTCTGGTTAAATGCATGTTATCGTTGAACTGCTGAGTTCGGTTTATCACCAGCTAATCATGGATATGTTACATTTCTGCTTCCAGGGGATAGTGCATAGAGATATCAAACCTGGAAACTTCCTCTTCTCTCGTAAACTGAGAAGGGGGTATCTTATTGACTTCAACTTGGCAAATGTTAGTTCATATGCTCATCCCCCGGTCTAATGCTTGCCTTCTATTTTCTTTATGCTAACTGAGATTTTAAAATTTCCATGTTTTCCTTGAAATTCCATGCAGGACCTCCACCAGAAGTTTTTCCGGAACAGTAATTTACTTCTAAGTTTTCAATTTTGATGGAGAATTACAATGCATCTATAGTTATCTTTTTTTTTTTTTGGTTTAAACAGAGTTTTAGACAACTCTATACTGAATATAGTTCTTGAAATTTTCCATGCTGCTAATAACATCTTAGGAAATATTCCACTTTGGAGCATTTTATCTTTTTGTTGGCATGTTAGTATAATTGAAATACATCCAACAGTGGGTCCAACGTTTGGACAAATCAGTCTATTGGAGGCAAGCACCAATTTATTTCCAAAATGCATTTCAAACTCTTTAGATCTATATTGTTTTAAGCTGGCCGTGACCTTTGCAGATTGATATATTGGTTTTATTGGTTAGGTAAATCTGAGGCAATCTCACGTGGAAAGGATACCATATCTCAACCTGCACTGAAGCCTACCTCAGTGGTTCAGGCCAAAGAACCAGTTGCCGATTCAAAGCAGCTTCTTGGATCCAAGAGGAAAAGATCCAACAGAAGTCCAGTGGGTAGTGCACCTAAGATTGAGAATAAAAGCAGGCATGGTGCCCAAGCTGCTGATGTGTCTGGTGTAACATCTGCCAAGGATCCTACAAGCACGAAAACATCGTTAGACAGGTTGAAGCTGCCAATGCCCTACAAAGGGCGGAAGGAACTAATGAACTTTTTGCATGAGGCAATGCAAAGTCCTGAAAAAAAAACTTCGACAGCACCTGTTTCCCAAAGGAAGAGGGTTGCTGCTCCTTTCGGAAATGTGGACCAGAAGCTCTTTATACTTACCCCAATGCCCCTGCGTTCCGGTGGTAGTGCTATTGCTGGTTCTGGCCTGTTTAACAGCAAAGGTGTTTTTCTGACAAGTGTTACAAACTTCATACCTTCTCACTGAACCCAGCATCCTCTGAGATGTTTCACTGTATAACTATAGCAATCTTGCAGGACATGGAAAACATCGAAGAGAAGGTCCATGTGTTGGGACTAAAGGATTTCGAGCTCCAGAGGTTTTAGTCTCGTCCAAACTATGAGAGCATTTACTTCAGCTTTGCTTGCCATGCATTTATGTGGTGTCTTTCCTGCAGGTGCTTTTTAGATCTTTCCATCAAGGCTGTAAGGTTGATGTCTGGTCGGCAGGGGTGACACTACTGTACTTCATAATTGGCAAATCTCCTTTTGGTGGAGATCCTGAACAGTGAGTTAGCTAATGCATTTTAAAAAGTCCTGATTCCTCGGTCATCACACATGTTAAAGGTTGTCGCTGATGTTGCATCTTCCCAACCACAGGAACATCAAGGAAATAGCAAAGCTGAAAGGCAGTGAAGAACTATGGGAGGTGGCGAAACTACACAACTGTGAATCTTCCTACCCGTCCGTAAGTTAACCGAGTGTTGACAGCTTCGTTGAAACAGAAACTAGGCGTGCTCGATTCCCATAGCTGTGGGCCTGTGGCTCCACAGCCACAGCCACAACATCCTCTACCGATGTCAGTGATTCTTACAAGTTACAACATTTCTCTTTGGTTTCAGGACCTGTTCGACATCAAATCGTTCAACTCGGTGGATCTCAAGAAGTGGTGTGCAGCCAATACGCGCAGGCCGGACTTCCTCAAGTGTATACCTGACTCACTGTTTGATCTTGTCGACAAGTGCTTGTCAGTCAATCCCAGGTGCAGGATCACATCAGAGGATGCCCTGATGCACGAGTTCTTTACCCCAATCCATGAAATTCGGAAGCACAAGATGCCTAGAAGGCCAATCCCTTCAAATCCACCACCATGTTTGCCTCAAGACAAAACGATCAAGGCAAACGAGTCATAGCGCTAGCGCTTCTTTCTTTCCACCATGCCGACTACCGTTAACCGTGTAAGTTGATTGCCCCACCCACTGGCTAATATTTACCTACCTGCCAATAGCCTAACTATTTTGCAAACTGATGTTGATGTAATCATGTAAATACTATACCCCCAAAAAGGTACCGTTGTTGCTTCAGTTGCCGACGTAATGTACCAGCGTTGAATTCATGCACGTTGATATAGTTGTACCTGTCGATAGACTGATACTACCAACTTGCTGACCATTTTGCTTCCTGGAGTCGAAGGAGAAAAATAGTTTCTTCGCTTGTGTTTATTCCATAGGGCTGCATTCTTTTGTTAAGATCATTCTTAGTTTTTTTTTACTCTGCATATATTTTTTAGGTTGCTAAACGGTGCATTTTATGGTTCTATATAGAATTATATCATTTTAATTTTATTATGTATATCATCAAATAGTTATAAAAACATAAAATATTCTTTATCTTTATTCTTCATAAAAAATCGCAGCCATAGTCGTTCAATTCTTTGATACGCGGCGTACGTTTCGTGCGTACCACACGGTATACGTGGTGTACCATCGAACCATGAGATACAAAGCGAGTTAACGAATGTCCAGCGTTCTACTTCTGCTTCGTCAGTCAACATCATCCACTCGTATACTTCTTTGCCATATCGCGTCAGTTGCAACGCCTTGCTGACCACGCATCATACAATCCACTAATCCTCCCTGATTTCTTATCCAAAACGATTAGTAAACCCCAAGCAAAACCACCTGTCCTGTTGTCCACCTCCCCCGGTGAACGGCTACCAGATACAACCACCTCAGGCCGTTGACGGTTAACCATTAACCCCACTTGGATTCTGGTCAAAAAAAAAAACCCCACTTGGATTAACCAATATCGTTTGTAGCGAAGTATAAGTATTTGTTTCGTGTAAAAAGGTTATTTCAATCAGATTCAAAATAAAATTACATGGTTGAATATTCAAATGAGGTCTCCTTTGATCTGTAGAAAAAAAATAAAAAGCTAAAGGGTTTTAATCCTATGGAAAAATTCTTAAGTCATTTGAAACAAATAATTAAATCCTACCATTTTCTATGAAAAATCCTATGGGACTAACAATCATATACAAAAATTGAAGAAAAATATAGATAATTTGTTAGAAAATAAACATCGGGATCTATCTCATGTTTTTTTCTTTACGTGACTATAAAGTTTATCATGTGTATTAATTTTTTTTTCTAAATTCATTTATGAACCATTATATATGTTTGAAAAATGTGGACTCTGTTTCTTACGAGAAAAACAGAAACAGAAAAATGGTGGGAACATGAATTTTTCATTAAATTCATACATTAAATAGAAACAAAAAAGTGTCAAAACTGTTGGCAGTACTGAACTACTCCAGAGAATACCCACCGGTTTCAAAGGGATCCTGAATTTGTGTGTAAACTTCGAAATTTACGCAGAATTTATTTGCAATCCGGATGAATACTCTGAATACTGTTGTGTGTGTGTGTGTGTGTGTGTGTGGATGAACCCGTCCCCTAGGCCGCTAGCCGGCAGCGAATCCGAGAGGCGGCGACAAGGCAAAAAAAAGCAGCGGAGAGAAGGCGAGGCCGAGGCGGAGGAGAAGGCAACGCAACCACCAACCAACCGCGCGTCGAAGCTTCTGGGCCACGCCGCCACAAAAGCCGCCCCCCGACTCGATGCCTCCCCTCCTCGCCTCACCCGCCTCCACCTCCTCCTCCGTCCTCCTCGCATCCTGTCGCCTCCGCGCCGGCGGCGGCGTCCAGCGGGGGACGCGGCGGAACTTCCTCGCGCCGAGCAGAGAGAAGATTGGTGGGGGGAGTTTCCGGGCGATGAGCTGGCTGGGGAAGCTGGGGCTGGGTGGGCTGGGGGGCAGCCCGCGGGCGTCGGAGGCGTCGGCAGCGCTGGCGCAGGGCCCCGACGAGGACCGCCCGGCGGCGCCCGGGAACGAGTTCGCGCAGTTCGGGGCAGGCTGCTTCTGGGGCGTGGAGCTGGCGTTCCAGCGGGTCCCCGGCGTGACGCGCACCGAGGTGGGCTACAGCCAGGGGAACCTCCACGACCCGACCTACGAGGACGTCTGCACCGGCGCCACCAACCACAACGAGGTCGTCCGCGTCCAGTACGACACCTCCGCCTGCAAGTTCGACGACCTCCTCGACGTCTTCTGGGCGCGCCACGATCCCACCACGCCCAACCGTCAGGTCAGCCAGGCGCTCATGCATAATCCACACACCGGCGAATTGCATGGTTTCGCTTACCGTATCTTTCATCTCTGGTTAATTTTCTTGGCTTGGAATTGGGGATTTCGTTTACTGAAATATCGCGAGGGTTTAGGGGGAATTGCAGAATTAGGGCACAGATAATATTGGTTCGATTAGTTCAGTCTGGAGTCACTAGGCACCGATATTCTACTGCGAATTTTAGAAGGAGCATTCCTCGCGAGTGATCTACTCCATATTCCAGACAAAGAAACGTGGCTGCTGTGTGCACAGTAAGAACTGAATCTGGGACAGTGCGGCATAGGCCCGACGATCAGTACTGCGGCTTCTAGAGTTATTGAGTTTCTCACCAACCAAATGAACTTTCTTTGGCTTATGCTCTTTACGCAGTTTTGGTTAACAGGAAGAACTTACTGTCTCATAAGTCATAAGTCACAACCCTGTGTACTGGCAGAGGCTGTCATGGTTGTGTGTGTCAGTCTGTGGGCACTTAGTGTTTGTTGCTCTGTTCATGGGACGAATGGTCCCTATGAATCAGGTTCTGCTGTATAGGATCAATAATTCACAGCATCCCTGCTACACTTTTGCACTTTGATCAAAGTCCCAAGTGGCTGCCTTCCTACAGCTTAAGCTTGATCAGTTAGTATTATAGTGGGGTACTATTAGCAAGTATATACCATTATAGTGGTGTTATTCGGTTAGTTTTACAGGTATATACTGTAATTTAGTGGGTGCTGAGTTGAGTATGTCTTGCAGTGTTGTAAAGCTTAACCTTGCACTATAGCATCGCTATGTAAATTTGCAATAATAGATCATTTACCTATGACAGTGGCGTTGCTGTGTCCACTAGTGTCATTGGTGGATAACTTATTCCTACACAGTGCCACCAAAGAGAACAAACTTACTGAAAAAAGGACTTGGCCTGTTATTTTATTATGTTTTTCTGCATAAACAGATCGATTGGATTCTACTATTTCTTTCAAGCATCTGTTTGATTGTTTGACATAAGTGAAGTTTTTCTGATCACATATACTCTGAACTCTTTTCATGCAGGGTAATGATGTAGGGACCCAATACAGGTCAGGTATCTACTACTACACCCCTGAGCAGGAGAAGGCGGCAAGGGAATCTCTGGAGAAGCAGCAGAAGCTTCTAAACCGGACGATTGTCACTGAGATCCTTCCTACAAAGAGGTTCTACAGGGCAGAGGAGTACCACCAGCAATACCTTGAGAAAGGCGGACGCTTTGGGTTCGGGCAGTCTGCGGCGAAGGGTTGCAACGATCCCATCCGTTGCTACGGGTGAAGCCCAAGTTCAAACCAGAATGTCACATAAGAATAGTGCATGAATAAGAATCCATAAAAGCCAGATGAAAATTATGCAGTACCATTTTCCTAGCTTTGTTTGTATCAATCCATCGATTGTAAGAGATGAGATGAACCTGCACCATGATACTTGCCGCTGATTATGTACAAACCACCTTAGAAAGCTTGATATAATATTATCCTTTTCGTCGGTAACTGATTGAGTTCATTCCAGTAGTCCGATTGAATTCATTAAAATGAAATGGCACTTGCTCACCAGGAAATGCAGTGCGCTGTCCAATTCAAGATGAATGTTGAGACATTACAGTACATAACACAAACAACAATGATCAACTGTAGTTATGTACTTTAAAAGTGAGTTATGTTTTGCTATATTTTTTGCAGTATTATTTGGAGTTTACTTTGCAGTGGTATGTGTTCACTAGTTAACTTGCCTGTATATTATTTTGCTGTTCATTATTTTGCTTTCTTATAGCCTTTTATCAGTGGCTTTCAGTGGGAGACTATTCTCCCTCTACAGTGGTGGCAGTGACAAGTCATTCCATTTGGGCATCTGGCAAATTTGAACTGTCGTCGAAATTACCTCCGATCGTCTTTATTTGTTGTTTCAGGCAAATATTTTAGCATATTTTCTTTGTTAATTGTTTGTCTAAAACGTCATTTAATCATGTTTAAAGGGTAAAAGGAGTATAACGAATTTTATGTTTAGTGGATGGTTCCAGCGAGTAAATTTTGCACTTCGCTACATGATCAAAAACATGTTTGGTTGGTTGAGTAGGCAAGCAGCAGCCAACATCAAGCGTGTTTAGCAAATTGTAAGCCATAGCAAATAGCATCAATGTGGCATACAACTTGCACCTCGATTCACTAGATTGGATGGATTGTGCCCCACGTTAGTGACCTCTTGTATTGGTTTGGTTTTCTAACTAAGAGAACCACCAAAGAGAACAAACTAACTGCAGACGAACTTCTTGTGTTCAACACAAAACTTCTCTCCAGAGCCCAAAAGTTTGCCAGCATTCAAAGGATGACTGAACAAAAAAAAAAGCCATGCAATGCAACTCCCCATCAAGGGATTAAAGCAATACCATATAAAAAAGCAATTGGTAAATGCATGCATGACATGCAACATGAGGAAGACAAAACTTCAGTTCGCACAGACAAAGGTTCTGAGATACTGATCTCAATTCTCAACTATAAATAGCAGCTAATAGCACGGTAGATCTTCTGATGCCAACTCTCCAGATGCATGGCGACAAGCTAAGGCATTTTAGACCTCATAGATCCAAGGGTGCTGGTTGCTCCTCCACTCGGCAATGCCCTCAGGGAACCACAGGGCGATCTCCTTCCTGGCGTTCTCGACTGAGTCGCTCCCGTGGATGACATTCCTGCAAGGCATGACTAACATCTTTTAGAACCGGCCACACAACAAATTGTGGATACATGTTTAGGTCTATGAGAAGATGAGAACTCAAAAGGCTCAATAGCAGTAAAAATGTTAATAAAGGACTATGGAACATCATTTGGTGTTGTCATCCATACTTGTCCTTACAGACAATCGTAATAAGATGGCAGTCTTATTGTTTTTGCAGGCCAAGATAAAAAGTGTTTACTCAGATATTGAAATGTTGATATGGTACAATGCAGTCAATGCACAAATTCATTAAGAAAGTAGTATATTTCATCTGTGGGCCACTGAATCAGACTTGGATGGTTTGGATGCAAGGTTAATATCTTGTTAAGTGGTAACCATGTAGCACATGGTCCTGTCCCACAGTAGACCCATAAAGTGAGATATAAACCATAACGCAAGCAATAATATACTAACAGTAGTTTGAATAATCACGGTTGCAATTATGAGGTATGATTGGACACTGGATACTTCGTACTTCAAAGGGCAGAAACCATTGGAATATGCCCCTGCCAGATGCTCTCATGAATTATGATGCTTAAGCTAGAAATGGAACTTTAACAGGGAGCGAACTAAGCCCCCTGAAACAGGCCAATGCAATCTTATCTTCGCAATATTTGCAACCATGGCATTATGATTTTGCAAAGTTAAAGTCAATGACATATGAGGCCCACATGAGTCAATGACACGTAAGCCAGGATGACAGATCTACAATTTCGCAAAATTATAACGACACGGTTGTAATTTTTCCCATAAAACAAACAACACACCAATATCGAATTTAGTCCGTAATATTTTGAACTGCCCAGATCCATGTGCTACAGAAGTTGGTGTTTCTGCAAAAGCATTTTATTTAAGCCACAAACTCTGGAGAAAAAACTAGTATATGACACGGCAAATAAACAATCTCAGCAAGTATAATTGTAAAGGGCATCTTTATAATCGTGTATTAGAATCAGCATTTCAATTTATTCCGCAGTGCATATGAGCAAACTGCATAATATTGGTCACAATTTCACAACAAATGAACCACAAGTGATAACCTGACCTGCCAATGTCGACGGCGAAGTCGCCACGGATGGTGCCCGGCTCAGCGGCTAGGGGGTTGGTGGCGCCGACGAGCTTGCGGCCAGTGGCGACGACCTGCTTGCCCTCCCAGACCATGGCGACCACGGGGCCAGAGACGATGTACTCCACGAGCCCTCCGAAGAAGGGCTTGGAGGACAGATCGGCGTAGTGCTTCTCAGCGAACGACTTCTCCACGTTGATAAGCTTCATGGCTGCATGTTCAGTTCGCAGATCAGCGAGCAATCGCCACTCATCACAGAACAATCGATGCACAAATCATCACTAAAGAGTGGAGAAACTAAGCTACTCTGCACACAAAAATGCTTACTTTCATAGAGAAAAAAAAACTTCATTTTTTGGACGCATAAAAAAGCTGTGCAAAACAAAAGATTGAATCTAACATTTTCACACTGCAGCGCAAGCACACAAATCACAAGAACGTAGGTATACCTTTGAGGTAGAATCCCTTCTTCTCAAAGCGGCTGATGACCTCGCCGATCTGAGCAAGCAAAACATAAAACAAATTGAAGCTAACCCAAAACGAAGAACACCAAAATCGATGGAGGAGAAGTGAAGGGTGAGCTTACGAGGCCCCTCTGGACGCCGTCGGGCTTGATCATGATGAAGGTCTGCTCCGTCGCCATTGCTAGCAAAGCAAAGCTAGAGGATTCCTCGAGATTTTGGGGTTTGGTTTTTTTTGCGGTGGTCGGCGCCGTAGGCAGGGGAGAAGGGAAACCCTAGCCGTGGGGTGCCCTCCCATATATAGGCCGCCTCCTCCACTGTCCGGCCCACCACATGAGCAGCGGGAAGGAACCCTAGACTTCCAAAACCTGGGCCCGAGAGGATCTTGTGGGCCTCCAAAAGAACATTTCATGGGCTGAGCTATTCTATTCTACCCTTGTCTCCATTTTCACTCAGCACTAGAAATGTTCTTAAAAAACACTAAAAAGTATATATAAAAAAAGCTAGGAAGGACTTCACTTTCACTCATCTCAAAGAAAAAATATGGGTAATGGGGTATATATCATGTTTCAAATACAAAATCTTCGTATATGAGAATGTCCAGCTCACATTATTTTCGATAGATTTCATGAAATTCCATGCGTTCGAAAGTATGCTCATTTTCAGCGGTGTTGTCAGCCCTTTTGAGATATACGAGGGGATTATTACCACGGACTATTGGCTTAATTGCAAAAATGAATTGAATATTTAAAAGGGAAACAGAGAATAATTTACAAGAAGTGGAAGTAGTTTAAGCAAATATATAGCAGAAGAAAGTTTTCTTCTTTTTGTGAAATGCGTATTTTCTAAAGCGTACAACAAGTAAGCCGTTTCATTAATCCAATGAATAAACTAATAAAAATGAAAGGCCGTGGAGAGCAGTTTTGTGGGCATTAGCTGACTTTACTTGCAAGTGTACCAGGGGTCCAGCACACAGGGAGAGAGGCAGGCACATGCCACTACTATGACAGTGCATCGGTGAAGCGAAGGCCACGGCCTGGAGCTGCAGGTGATAATGCATCTTCCAGGAAGTATTGCGTTAGTTGTTAGTTGTTAGGTGCAGCTTCTCACTTAGTCGCATGGTACGATTGGCAAATGGCAACTGCAATTCCACAATCTTCTCGAAGAAAAAGAAGGAAAGGAAAAGAAGAGAGAACACCTAGCTTCTCGGAGGCAGTACGGGCATCGCACGATCAGTAGCTGCAAAACAATTGCAATGGAAGAAGAAACACATTTGCATTTCATTTCTGAACTGCAATGTATATTTGATCAGAGATGAGATTCAGTTTCTTCAGTAATTTCAGAGATGAGATTCAGTTTCCAACATAAATATGCTCTGGTCATTTCTTGCAAATGTATATTTGATCAATAACTCAATATTGGTCAATCCTCTAGTGCTACAGATGAATGAATGTCTCCCAAGAAACTTCTCAGATCGAGTTGAGCCGGGCCTCTCTCTCGCTATCTATACATTCTACAGATGGAAGTTTTTTTTTTCTCCTAAAAATTTCTATGCCAAGATTGACTTTTTATCAAGAAGCAGCCAGGCAGATCTGGCCAATTACCTGTGAATCGTATGATCAATTAGCTATAGCTCGTAGTTATAGTGTTTGTCACTTCGGCGATCTTGGCGCCGTCGCCATGGATCGCCGCGTCGGCCCTGCCTCGACGTCGCCGTCCTCCTTCTTCTCCACCACGGCCGCCGTCTCCTCCTCGCCGTTCTCTGTTGCCAAGGACGACAGCGAGGGCCCTTCGAGGTCGTCGCGGACACGGAAGGACGCGTGGAGCACGATGACCGGGACACCGACGGAGAGCGCGGCGAGGAGGTTGGCGATGGCGCCGGCGGCGGCGAGGTCGGCGAGCACGAGCGCGACGAAGACGAGGGCGACGAGGCGGCCGTCGAGGAGGCGCCGGAGCAGCGCCGAGTTCGGGAACACCCTGAGGAGGCCCCCGTAGAGGAGGAGGCCCTTGGACGCCGCCATGAGGAAGAGCATCGAGGCCCTGTGCCGCGGCGCGAGCGACGCGAGGAGGAGCGCCCACTGCAGCGCGGCGTAGTGGAACCGGAACGTGCGGAGGTTGCGCACGGCGCGCACCGCCGCGGCCTCCGCGTCCGCCGCGGCGCCGAACGCAGACGGCCGCGGCGCGAACCTGGACAGCGCCCGCCGCGCACCCCTCGCCGCCGAGCACGCCCTGTCCGCCGCCGCCGACGCCGCCCGCCGGATCGCCCCCGCGCCGGCCGCGCCCATCGTCGAGATTCGCGCGCGCCGCCGCTCGGATCCGCGGCCCGCTTCTTGCTTTATTTGGAGGAAGGCGAGGTGAGGTCCAGGGGGTCAAGACGCGGTTTTTAACGGGTCGCGCACTCTTGGGGGAGACGACACGACCGGCGCGTCGCCTGCGTTGCGAAAACGAAAAATTCCTCGCTGTATTGCCCCCCAAAACCGCGCCTTTTCCACTAGTTTTCCCGTGGAATTTTTGTTGCGATCGCCACCCACCTGACGATGGTTGTTTCCTCCCAAATGTTCGGCCGAGTCCACCACCAACATCCTCTCCTCTTCTTGCACATGCTTGTTCTTTTTAATTTCTTTTTCTTGTTAGATCACATTGCATTGCTGTTATTGTAACAAAAAAAAACTACTGCTACCGTTCTAAAAAGAATATATTTCTGACTGCTGCATGTTACTAGTAATCTCAGTGGTTAGTCCCTGGTTGGTTTTTCTGTTTGCAGATTGACTGAAAGAGTTGGAATGTTGAGAGGTTCAGTAATTCAGACCGCGACGAACTTGATTACTGCAGAGCTTAGGGGGAACAGGATGCTGAAATCAGTGAATCCTGCTTTTCTTGGGATGGTGCTTTCTTGCCCAGAAAATTGCAAGGGTCTACCACTCATGCAACTATGCAAGTGCTAAGTGCTAATCAAAAGTTTCCTCTTTCCCAAAACAAATCAATTTTTCAGTTTACTCTTTGTCATATTCAGAAAAATTTTACGATTAATAATTTTATTTGTATTATATGATAAAACATAAATAGTACTTTATATGTGACTAATTTTTTAAAAAATTGAAAATTTTTAAATAAGACGGATGGTCAAATGCTCGACACAAAAACCGAAAAAATGGTTTTTCTTGGGACGAAGGGAGTAAGCTGTTTTTAATAATTCTTGCTCCGGTGCCTTAACGGAAACATCACGGTTTTTCGCTGAACAACCGGGGAAGTGGATACATCACCAACCTAATAGCATCCCAAGAGAAAACGAAAAAAGATGCGAGGTATAGTTCCTTTCTTGCTCGAGGCTGACTGTCAGAAGAGTCTGGACATCTAGGAGAAAACGATTGCTTAACATTCACTCAAAAAATATTGTCCTAGAAAAATATTTCTACTGGAAAACAACAGATTGGTGATGCACACGAGGATTCGAGTTTGTTTTTTCTTCAGTTTGAGTTGGATTACTCAGAGTTCAGACAAGGAGAACACTTGGACTGCGTGGGTGTCTCTGTTGCCCAAGACCTTTCTTGCAACCCTAAAAAAAAGGACCTTTCTTGCACTACTGAAGACAACATTCCGTCAAAGACAACCATGGTCACCAAAGTTTACCTTGTCCTTTTTCCTGTGATTCCATGAAGAACCATTTACCTGCTGGCTAACTTTAGTATAGTACTCTGCATACTATACGTGTTTTTCAGCGAAAAGAAAAACTTTACCTGAGCTGTTGAGGATCAATTCTACATGAAGATCATGTACTTCAAAATCCAAGAAACACCATACATACAGATACAGTATGCAGAAATCAATTGGATAGTTGGGTCAAGTTATATTGGGCCTTGCTTGAAAGGCTCCTCTACTTTAAATGGTCCGAATTTCAGGCCTTTCCTGCATTCCCTGGATTTGGACCGCAATGGGCCAATGGCCGTCTCGCCGTTTTCTTTGCTTTTGGGCTACAGCAGCATGTGCCGACAGTGCCACTGCCGGCTGAGCATTTTATTTTGACAAGGGGAAATTATGGCCAGTGATCAAGCACTTCAAGCGAAAATCCCGGGCAGTCTCTCAAATCTTTCGAACACGTGAGTAGACAAAGGTAGAAAATTCATGGCGGTAATTAAACATGTCATACAATGAAACCATGAATGGCTGAAGTTAATTACTCCCATCTTGATTTCTTTCACTTCGTGATTTTTTTCCAAAATGGTTATGATTTATGAAGACTTTTCGTGGGTGTAATAAATAAGTTAGATATTACTCTATCTATATTTAAATGTTAGACGTTGGTTCGTTTAAAAAAACAGGAGGGAGTATAAAGTTAGAAGGTGAATTAAAAATAAGGTTGTTTTTTAAAAGAAATGTAGCGTTTAAGAGTTTGTAAACGCGTGCATTCATCTGGCAACACGCAAAGATATACGCCTCTCTCTTTTCACTACTAATTAATTTATAAACCAAAATTAAATTTTAAATTTTAATTTTAGAGTTGATTTTGGTGTTTTTCTTATTTCTTATTTTTTATATTTGTTTTTAAATCGCTATATATATATAAATGTAAGTTTTATTTATAAATATGTTTTATTGCTTTTTCCACCAAAATGCCCACTGATGACCCTACTGGCCGCTGTCAAAATAAATAAATAAAAGAAGTTGCAAGCACGTAGGGAGTACTAGTACTACAGTAACACTAGCAGTAGATTTGTCTGTTCATCTTGATTTACAATCCAGATCAGACAGTGGGAACAAATACAGCGCAGGACAGCACCAAGTATATACTACTAGTCCTACTGCTGCTACACTTGCCTCATGCTGCTTGGAAGGGACAGACAAACAGAAACAGATCGACGCATGCTTTGCTAATTGCTGTGCTTGGCGTCTTCTTCGCTGTAAAGCCTCCTCCTAATATCCACTTCACTCCTCGCATCGCATTCTTAATCAAATTAACTTGACAGCTAAACCAACAGCAGAGGCATCACTCTGAGGTGCTAATACTAAGGGCATCTACAAATGTGCTTATTATCTGACTCTCTCGATCGTCACGTTAGCAAATTTGATGATGTAGAGAAAAGAGAGGTAAGAAGAGAGAAAAGCTGTTGTCATGTATAGTAATGATTTAGAGTCAACTCTTAGCATTTGTTAAAGGAAACTTTCTTGAATAAAGATGGATAAAAAGGAAACTAACATAATAAAAAATATTTTATTATATTAATGAAGAAATCATACTCTGTCATTGTACGTATCAGCATAAAATAGATTCTAATTGCTAACGTAGATTAGATAAGAGTCGATAATAGACGCTACCTTTAAACATGCCCTAACCTCCCTCGTGACATGTAAGCATAATACAGGATAAGACACTGACACTTAATGCATAACATGAGCAATGAGTTGTTGGTGCGTGCATTCCTGCACACTGAATGAGTGTCGTCACAGCATTAGATGGGATCAGGGTGTCATGTCATGCAGGCAGCAGGCTCGTGCTAGCTCGTAGTACTAATTAACTTTCTCTCTATCTTTAGCAAAAAAAAGGAGATGATTAAATCTTTCACTTAGACCGGATGATTAGCATCTGAGGATACAATGTGTCATATGCATGATCATCATCAGGCTTTCTGCTGTGATAGGACCTGCAAAATTCAGAGTATTGAAGCAAACAAGCTAGCTTTTTGGTTTTGGTTTGTTTATCTATATATATGATGATAAATTAAACCATCCTGATCACATGGATCAGAGTCTGGCTGGACCACGGATCCCATAAAATCGGCTATTAAATCCCAAAAGGGGGCTAAAAACAATGGCAATCTGGATGATGGACATGAGAGAGAGAGAGAGGCCATGGACTGCCAAGGTGTCTCTCATGTGCATTCTTGTGGGTATATTCCTTCCTCTTCTACTAGTTTTCGTCTGAACTGTTCCATCCATCTGCGTCTTTCTTCAGATCAGTTTGCAATTATACTGTACTACCTCATAGGCAAAGACACATTTTTGTGGGAAAAAAATTGGATAGAGAAATGGAGGAGATGATGCTTGGAAAGAAAGATCACATGCTTGCATGCTCTTCGACGTGATGAGCAACATGTACTGCAGTGTTCTTGCATTGCAGCATCGATCACCAACCAAAGCTGTCGCTGCATGACAGAATCTGATTGTCTGTTCCTAACAAACATGTCATATTCTGATGCTTCCTCCTCAAAACCTAATAATTAAAAAAATTAAATTTGTCACCTCACCTGATGGTGTTTTTCACCTTCTGTTCTGACACCCAGATGTTCAGAGTTCAGGCTGCTGAAGCTGAATATGTTCGGTGTATCTCCTGAACTGATCGGTGTTGTTGCTGCATACACTGAAGCTGACACTGACACTGACATTTTGACTAACTTCCTGACTGATCAGCATGCAATACACGAGGAAAGACATGCTACTTCAAAACGTCATTTAGTTAATTACCGTTTCAAATGATTCATCATTAGCTGAACACGCATGAAATCTACGTGCGGAAATGCCCAAACTCGTGGCTGCGAAACACCTAATTTATCGCTGAATTTGTGTGCATATATCCATTCATCGTTCGGCTGCCTAACAACTGGAAAATGACCTTGCGCGTATCGTGAGAATTGCTGCTGCGTCAGGTTAGCTTTGAAAGTGCTCTGTTCTTCATTCTCTTCAGGGTTAATTCTTCCAACCAATACATGTCCTCGAATCTTATCGCCTTTGTCATAAATTAAGCTGCAAGAATCAGATGATTTCAGAGAGTTCAGATATCCCTCACGAAAAGAACTTCAGAATTAATTAATTTACCAGGTTGCTGAGAATTCACTGCAACTGCGAGTTGTAATGCAGCCGACAAAATCCATCTGTACAGATGATGAAAATTTAAAGCAAAATTCAACCCATCTTTCTCATTTAAATTTGTGTGTGTGAGACAGTGTGAGAGAGAGTCTTAAAGGAGAGGAGACTAATCATGCCAACTTGCAATCCTAATCAAAATTTAATCTTTTCTCTCTTAACCACGTTGTTTCCTCGAGTTTTCCCTCCCTTTATAACCATCACCACCACCTCGTCTCCTCCCTCCCGCTTATCACCCAAGTCGTCTTCTTCCTCCAGCTCCGGGACCTGGCTAGCTACTAGCTCTAGCTGGGCTGGGCACCAAGAAAAGCTAGCCAAGATCGAGTCTTGATCGGCGATGACGACGGGGGAGGAGGCGGCGGCGGTGCCGCGGGTGGTGGCGATCCTGTCGTCGCTGCTCCAGCGGGTGGCGGAGCGGAACGACGCGGCGGCGGTGGACGTCGGGGCGGCGGCGAAGCGGCAGCAGCAGCAGCAGGCGCAGGCGGTGTCGGCGTTCCATGGGTTGACGAAGCCGGCGATATCCGTCGGCGGGTACCTGGAGCGGATCTTCCGGTTCGCCAACTGCAGCCCGTCGTGCTATGTCGTCGCCTACATCTACCTGGACCGGTTCCTCCGCCGCCGGCCCGCCCTCGCCGTCGACTCCTTCAACGTCCACCGCCTCCTCATCACCTCCGTCCTCACCGCCGTCAAGTTCGTCGACGACATGTACGTGTGCCACTTCCTTCCCATTGCAAATTACGCACGCAACGCCACCGACAGGATTGCTTGCGATCGTCGTCACCAATGGCTAGCTAGCCTAGCAGTAGCTGTCCATTCGCGGATTGCTTCAACGGTGGCATTTGTTTGTAGTTGCTGAATTTTAAATTTTGAAACCGCAAGAACAACTGCAGATAAAAAAAAATCCCTTCTTTTTTTATCTTCATCAAAACATAAATGGATAAACACCTTTGCACCAGATCAGACAGAATCAACCGATCGAAGCTTAATTACATATGAATTATTAGCCTGCAACGCATCATCTAGCTAGGCAAATCAAATCAATCTGAATTTCTAAACAAAGTTGCATAATGCAGCATCATGATAGCATAATTCAACTTTAGCGTTGCTAATTGTCGCTTGGTGTTTGATCCCAATTACTTCGCGAATGTGATCGACCAATCGATCCCCTTTGACGTGCGTGATTGGCACACGAGCACTGCACAGCCCCACTACTGTACCACAGGCATGTGGGCCCCTGGCTTAGCTATCCTTTCCCCCCTAGCACTAGCATTTTCCAACTGGCATTGGCAATGGCATCAAATCCAAGCCACCGAGTTGGTCACAAAGCCAAGGACAGTTGTCGAATTCGAGGTTGATGCGGCGGCCATCCATGGTGGTAGGAGTAGCTGCTACCTTCTGTCAAATTCACCGTTCTTACCAAAGAGACAGGCACCTTGGTTAGGTCATGTATACTATTTGTCCTATCTACTGCCCTCTCACATTGCCCTCGAAACAAGCTAGTCACTTTGTCCGTTTCGCCATTGACAACTACTATAGCTTCAGTGACATGCTGGCTGGCCACAGTCCATGTGTTCATTAATCAGTGGTCTGAAGCTCTGAATATGTTCATCTTTATGTGTTCCTCTTTGTCTATGTGCGTTGGTGTAGAACTGTAGAAGTGAATTGGGATAAACCCTTTTTCTTTAGCAATTTTACAGTCATTGGTTAGATACCGAGTGATATCAAAATTTTAATGTAAAATTTAATATATTCTGATGTCTTCTCAAAAACCGTAAAATTGCTCTTTTTTTACCTGGGTTTATTTACGTGATGGTTTGTGACAATGTTGATGCAGATGCTACAACAATGCCTACTTCGCGAGGGTGGGAGGCATCAGCCTGATGGAGATGAACTACCTGGAGGTGGACTTCCTCTTCGGCATCGCCTTCGACCTCAACGTCACGCCGGCCGCCTTCGCCTCCTACTGCGCCGTGCTGCAGAGCGAGATGGCCTACCTGGAGCAGCCGGCCGCCGTCGATCTCCCCAGCCTGCACTGCTGCCCGTCCGATCAGGACGATGCCGGCTGCTGCCATCACAAGCAGCAGCAACAGCAACAACAACAGCAGCATCAGCATCAGCATCAGCTGACTGTCTGAAGAATCAGGAGTTCAGAATCGATCAGAAGTTCAGAGCTCTTCTTTTTTGTCACTGGATGTGGTGTCAGTTTGCCATTGTCTATTTCTTTTTTTCTCCTCTTTTTTCTCTTTAACCGTGATTGGTACATAGGTGTTAGTTAATTGGTGTTAGCGAAGCATTGAGCTTGATTAGATAGGTGGATCATGGATGGGGTCAGGTTCTTGGGATATTTTTTTTCTTCGCCAATGTTCGTCTGATGGATGGATGGATCATGGACAGGTGGATCAGCTTTGGGGATCTTGCCATTGTTTAAGTGATGCTAACTTGTGCGCATGTGAGTCACAGCACACTGCATGTCCCTTGTTTGCTTCCTTTTTTTCCCTCTCTTTTATTTCCCTCTTTTCTGAACATTATTCGCGGCAGGGGCAAGAAAAGGGTAGGAAAGCTATCATGGGATGGTGGCGACAATTGGGTTATTGGTCAGAACATGGCATGTTTCTCCAATGTTTGGACAAAAATGATGAGCTCAGCATATCTCATGAAAGAAGAAAAAAAGGGTTAGTTATGTGGAGTATTTGGTGGACTGGGAACCTGAAAACTCTGAATAAATGCAGAGAGCAACTGAAAATTGTCAGTCTGAAATAGTAGTCAGTTGATAGTACTGGCATAAATGTCACTGGAGTACAATTCCATTAATATGGAAAGTTCAATAAAGCAAGAAAGAACCAATGGTTTGTTCGATCTACCAAAAAGAGAAGATGATGTGCCATTGCTTTCTTCAGACTCCAGAGCTATCCCAGTTTATTCAGAGTTACTACACTGCAACTTTGTAAGTAACAGCAAGCAACAACTTGCCAGAATTTCTCCAGGAACAGAAGTAACTGAGGAGTCTCGAAAAGAAATATAAGAACACAAATAACTGCAATGCCAAATTGCCAATTCACCTCATGCACTGGACAAGTAGATGAGAGATTCTCATGCATGGCAGCACACACAGGCATCTTGAGTGAGTGGTGTATTAGACAGGTAACAATTAAAGGGTGCCACGACCAGGAACAGTAGATGTATCATGTCACATACTGTTTATACAGGTGTTAGTGAAGAGCAAGGATGGTTAGAACGTGGTGTGCATGAGGTTTGTAGGGCTAGCCAAGTGGTTGTGGAGGGCAAACACTGCGTGCCAACTTTTGAGCTGGTGTAATATATAATGCCTTTGGCCTTAATGCTGTGAGCTGGACATGAACATGGATGCCGGTCACAATAAAATTTCCGGCAGTTGAGAAATGGTGAGATGACCGGTGATGCAGGGGTGAGGCTTGATTGCTTGCAGCCAAGTCAGAAGGAGAGAACCAGTAAACGATTCCCTCTCTACTCATTTGACATTCCAGGTGAAGGTTATGTGCATCCTAAGCTAATGTGCTGTACTTGGTGAGCTTGAGCTAGCTAGTGTACTTGTATATTGTAACTAGCATGTTCTTAATTATAGATTACCTGTTTTTTAACAGCTGGTTGTATGATTTGGAATTTTTGAACAAAAAAGGTCAAATAATTTATTTTTAGGCATTACCTTCTGGTAAGAAAATTGGATTTATTGGGGTGCTATGTATTTGGGCAGGGTGTGTCGGTGGGTAAATGTTTAAGCTGGTGCAGTGTTTCTATTGTAGAAAATTATCAATGGACAAGTATATTATATATTTTATGATAATTGGCATGTGGGTATCAACCATGTGACCCGAAAACTGCCAAAGCCAATGGTATTTGAACCTGTGAGGTGTAATAACCATAGGCTCTAGCAAGCCCATGCAGTGGGATCAGTGACCTAAAGAATCACAACAGGTAAAACATTAGAGCAAGGCTAATAATATAACCAGCAAGCCGCTATAAAACATTTTATAATTTTTTTAACTCACTTATATAGTAGTTAGATTTTCGTTATTAATGCATGACTCACTTGTCTCATTCAGTTCATAGAGTTTTCTAGTTCCTGTGCCCGAGCTAGCTATAAGCTTACAACCCGTTTCTCCTCTCTCTCCTTCCATCTCTTCTCCACCTCGGCATTTACCCGGCTTACAACTTACTATTAAACTTGCACAGTGATGATTCTTTGGGCATTGCTTTTCATAAAGGCTTCCATTTGCTTTGGTTGTTTCCCTGTGAAATGGAGATGGATTTTTAGTTGGGAGCTAGCTTTTGCATGTACTTTGATGCCAATGCATGTGTCTGCCTTTAATCATTCTTGTTGAGTTGCTAGTACATGTCCTCTGAATTCCATGGCTTCCATCCTTCTTATCTACTGGAATAGTGACAGTGCACTAAAGTTGGTCTCATGAAATATATGGAAGTCGAAACGGGGAAGGCAGAGCTCAGGAGGACCACATGGAATTTACTAGGGATTGAAGTACAAAGTAAAATGAAATTTTTTTAAGACTATGATTATAATTGTGCTAAATTGAAGGTGCGTTATCTTGATACACGTGTCATTGACTCATATATACCCTGTACGTCAGTAAGATACTAATATTATATCTCTAACTTTATAAAATTATAATGACAGTGTTCAAATCTACACAAAGTAAAATGAAGCTTCTTTTGTTAAATTTGAACCCACAACATAAACTAGTTGGTGCATGAAACTCAATACTCAAAATTTATTGTCATTGCTGAATTCGCACAAACTTATTAGGTACGTGTTTTTCTTTTGTTTAACTAGAGGCAGGTGGGCAGCAAACACAATAGGCCAAAACAGATGAGGATCTTAATAATTTCCTTGTTAACCAAACCCTTCAACACTGTTATGTGCAAAAATAAGTTGGACCATGAAACAATAATACCTTATTTGATTAATACCTTGTCTAGAAACAGTGACCTCTGGCAGTCTAACATATTGCTTCCTACACTAGTGTACCACCACGACTGCTACAGTAGAACCAAGTAGATCACCATCACATAACATGGAAGATAGAAACACTTGCACATGATTGTACCCAGCTTATACGGGGTGACCAGCTCAGTACAAGATGACAAAATGCACTCTATACTTTGTTCTACCATGTTTTGTTTTAAGTTACTGCTACTCCATTAGCCTAATATTCTTCGTTTATATGCTTATAGGTTATAAACCAAAATTTAAATTTTTAACATTAAATTTTAAACAGATTTTAAGGTTTTCTCGTCGTAGTTTATTTTTCTGCTTTAATTTTAAATCTCTAATAACATGTATATATAAGTTTTATTTATGAATTATTTTTTATTTGTAAATATGTCGCTTGACTTTTTACATTACTATGCACTCCGAAGTCACTATATCAGGATCCAAAGTTGCACAGACCCCCCTCCCCCACCATTCCACCAATCCCATATATTATTATCTGAATATTTTTATAACTAATTTAATAGACAAATCTTCCCTAGAAAAATAGTTTTCAGATCTCAAGCTTTTTTGTCACGCCATTCTGATTAACATGGCAAGATAACAACAAAGGGAAAAATATCGTGGCTTGGTAGGTATATTTGTGGTGTGGCAGTATTGTCGTATCATGCTTAGCTTAGATGGTGTGAACAAAATGTTTTTTTTAAAAAATAAGATTTTAGAGGCATTATCTTTAAAATTAAAATTAACAAAGGCTATAATTTTTTTAAAAAAACTACCTCATGCTTATTATAAAAACAAAATGAGCAATACACTACTATAATCCAATCTTGCACCCACTACATTCGTACTAATAGATTTACGATGTTAAATACTCATACGGACCTTTTGTGATTGTCGCACCAAGGACCCTACAATACCAGATGTCCAGCCCATCATGGTTATATTCTTTTAAAGATTATTGATGATGGATTATTTAATTTTATGATACATACGACGAAATTAACAAAGTTTAAAAATATAAGACGATGAACTTTCTATAGATTTTTTTTTCAAAAGAATTTACTTTGGGCCTCCGGGAAACATGGCCCAAAGGAGGACAGAAGCAGGCCCAACAATGCAAAGACCGGCCCGCTAGTAAGAATTTGGGCCCACGATGCAGCTCGTGAGAAATCAAACCAGATCTCGTGCTCCTCCTCCTCCTCCTCGTCTCCGTCCGCCTCCCCCACTTGACCTGACGTCTCGCCTCCACATCCCAACGCCCCCCAAACCCTAGCCGTCGCCGGGCGCGCCACCGCCATGGCCGACCCAGCCGCCGCCGCCGAGTTCGGGGAGCCCGACGCGCTGCCCGCGCCGGACGCCGAGGAGGCTGAGGCTGAGGCCGAGGCCGCGGAGGTGGGGGCGGAGGAGGCGGTCCCGGCGGCGAAGAGGTGGCCCGGGTGGCCCGGGGACAGCGTGTTCCGCCTCGTGGTGCCGGTGCTCAAGGTCGGGAGCATCATCGGGAGGAAGGGGGAGCTCATCAAGCGCCTCGTCGAGGAGACCAAGGCCAGGGTCCGCGTCCTCGAGGGCCCGGTCGGCGCCACCGAGCGCATTGTGAGTAACCTTCCAGAAGCTTTTCATTTTTTTTCTCAGAAACTAGTTGGACATTGAATTGTTGATTGCTTGGTAAGTAGTTCTTTTTTTGGTTCGAGATAGCGCTTTGAGTTAGATATTTTGCGGGTTACCTGCTTAGGTTTGGGTTTATACACAGTAAGAAATCTGGCAATTTTGACATAGAAGTTAGCCAATGCGATACTGCAATTGTTACTTAGAACTTGCTGTCATAGCTAATAATAGAACAGAGGTGAACGGAGCACACACCCGTAAATTGGTTAAAAATACAAGCTCAAATTTAGAGCTGATGTTTTCTTTCTTGCAAGTTGGGTGAACTTATCCCTCAAGGTATTGGGCTGTTATTGCTTACGGAGTCATTTCATCTCTAAACATGACGAGTGGTGAGCAGATGGCACTCAACATGTCCCGCGTATGCATTTCGCCTGGTTTGGTGTGGCAGTGAGACACAGAACAATTTTATCTAATATGGCTGAATTCGTTCAAATTCATGAAAGCATTTGTCTTTTATGTTTGTTCTATAAGTCAAAGTAGCAATCTATCATTCTATCGATGTCCTGATCATGTTCAAAATTTGATATCGGGAACTATATTGTTATTCACATTCTTGTGTAGTAGTCTGATGTTGTCCTTCAAGATTCACTGATTGAATCACTCTCACTCATGCCTCGGTTATTCTAGGTTCTTGTGTCTGGGAAAGAAGACCCTGGGTTGGAGCTTCCTCCAGCTATGGATGCTCTGATGAGAGTTTTTAAGCGTGTCAGTGGAATAACAGATGGAGCTGCTGAGGGCACCCAGGTAGCTCCTGCACCTGGTGTATGTGCTGCCCGTTTGTTGGTTCCTGGAGCTCAGGCAATTAACCTAATTGGGAAGCAAGGTGCTTCAATTAAGGCGATCCAAGAGGGAACTGGTGCTACGATACGGGTTATATCAATAGGTAATTACTCTTGCTTCATGCATAGTATGTCAATACACCTTTGACTTTGTGCCAGTTTGATGGTTAGAATTTCTGGCAAAAGTTGACTTCTATACTAGGGCTTGCTTAGCACAAGTTTGCGATACTTGGTTTATAATGTTTTGTTTGTATGGTTTTAAGTGAGTAACAGTTATTTTGGAATCTTCCCCTGTTACTTAACCACAATTTTGGTATGTGTATTGTTTAAAGAAAGCGTGGTAGAGCACTTTGCATGTCTTCTTGCATGGAGGAATCATTTCCCCTCTACTCTTGGTCACAGTCAGTAGAAATATTGCGGGAAAAGTTTCAAATACACACATAACATCGTGTTATAGAAAACCTAAGGTTTCTCTTCTCTAGATGTTTAAAGATATTAAGGGATTAACAAGAATGTGTTGGTACCGTTTTCGTTAAAAGCAAATGCTTGTTGATGATATTACTTAAATACCCTCAAAATTTTTCGATCGCCTGGAAATGTGACAGCAGTACATAACATCAACTTATAAATTTATGTAGATGAGCGAGAGCGACCTTTCTATGTAATTGATGACGAAAGGATAGTTGAGATCCAGGGGGAAACAGAGAAAGTCCTTAAAGCGCTTCAAGCAGTTTCTGATCATCTCCGGAAGTTTTTGGTTGACCATAGTGTACTTCCATTGTTTGAGAAGACTGTAAGCACATTTATCTCATGCTAACATTTAACCTTCTCACCAATTCTAATATATGCTGTTTCTTATTTGTTTCTCAGAATGCCACGGTACCTCAAGATCGCAGCACTGATGCTTGGAGTGATATATCACATCCTTCAATTGTTTCTGCTCAAGTAAACCAACCACCCCCTGTGGTCGATGAATATATTCTTCCAATAAAGAGGGACCCTCTGTTTCTTGAACGGGAGCCATTGGTAGTAGAACACAATATCCATCGATCAGGTGTTTCACTTTATGGGCGGGATCCTGCCCTGTCAACGTTACGAACCTCTGGAATACATGGTGGTGCACCTGGTGGCTCTCTACTTTCACAGGTATGGGTGAGCCTCTTCATTATTTTCTGATGAGCTGTTTGCTGGAATAAGTATAATTCATGTGTTGCTTTGATTTCCCAATATATTGTTATTTCAGTCTGTTTTGCCTTTGATTATGCTCCCATCAATTAATATATGTTTTTAAAATTATCTGTACAAATATTTATTGGCTACTGACAAGAACATGTCGGACACAGATAACTCAAACAATGCAAATCCCGCTTACCTACGCTGAAGACATAATTGGAGTGAAAGGAGCAAATATTGCATTCATACGAGCTAACAGTGGCGCTGTTGTCACAATTCAAGAGAGTTTAGGGAGCCCTGATGATATAACTGTTGAAATGAAGGGGACATCATCACAAGTACAAGCTGCCTACCAGCTCATCCAGGTAATACCACGTCATATATAAAGTTTGCATTTTCAAGTTTCAACCATAAAAATTTCTGATGCCATGTCCTACTCCCTCAGGAATCTCTGGCTGCACATAGGGACTCTGTCAGGAGCAGCTATGCAGGATTAGATCCAGTATATAGGCCAAGCTACTCACAGTATGGCAGCTCGACTTATCCGTCATCGTCATTGCCATCCTATTCCAGCATGGATGGAGGAGGTGGATATTCGTCTTCAGGTCTCGG
The DNA here is from genome assembly GCF_000231095.2 of Oryza brachyantha. NCBI lineage: Eukaryota > Viridiplantae > Streptophyta > Magnoliopsida > Poales > Poaceae > Oryza > Oryza brachyantha. The sequence goes on from NC_023172.2 coordinate 15,571,530, forward strand.
TGGATATGGGTCATCTTACCGGTACTAGTGACAGTTAGGCGTTGAGCTGTTGCCGCCCTGTATCCATTTCTGGGTGATCCTTGTACTAAGCCAACAATAGATGTTTTGATGGCTTGTGTTCTTCTCGGCTGTAGTTCTACATGAATCTGCTTCTGATAGTGTGACAGGGCATCTAATTTATATCTCGTCGTTTATGGAAAAATGCCCCTAATATTTCATATCCCCTCTGATTTTTTTGTTGACGGCGTTGGCTTTTGGATTTATATTTGATGCTTCATCTTATTTAATTTTTTATCCAAATATGCAAAATTATAAATTATACTTTAAGTTTCAAATCATAACAAAAAGATTAATAATTATATATATATTTTTGAACAAGTCAAATGGTCAAAAGTCTGTGTTTATTATAAAACCTGGATGGAGTAGTTCAGTGTCCTTTTTTTTATATAATTATGATTCTCCATCTACAAAATTTTTGAAGGGTCCATAAAATGGACAAAAAAGAGCCGGGACAATTCTAGATGCTTCAAAAGGACCATTCCTGCCAAAACGATCTCATGTTCAAAGATAGCAAAACTAAAGTTCCATCCGGTACTGTTGTTGCAGCGATGATCTCATGTACAGAGATGGCTCCAATTTCTAATAGTATATGCTATATCATTCAGAAAAAACACTGGAAGTCTTAAAGGTACATCCAATAATATTGTCACAACGGAACTTATGAAGAAAAATTTAAAAGCATGACCACTTCGCTGGATCTCAATCCCTTCATTATGCACAGAATATGCGATCTGTCAATAGGCTGATAGTGTTCTCTGGCATTTCGATAAATTTCGAAATTTCCGGTGAAATTTTTTTTTATCTAACTTACAAGACCAGATAATTGAGCCAGTCGTTCAAGGACCAAGCGTTCAGGACATATTTGCTATCTAAATTACATCTCCAGCACAAAATACATGTTAGATTCTAAACTGTCTGCAAAATAAAAGCCTAAAGACAGAAAAATCTTTAAGATAAATCACTTGCATATAATGCTGTCCTCTGTTAAGTTGACCAGCATGTTCCACTAGCCCATCCTGCAGTCACAACATACAAAGCATGTCAGTCGTATCCAATGGTTTTGCCAAACATAAATACGATACTTCCGAGTTTAAACCATTACAGGCTGACAGCACAGGAGTAAAAGGAAATAAGCAGTCGGAAGTGCATGAACATTACAACTTTAGGCATTTCAATTGACTACTGAACTTTCAGTCATAACAACACAACTAGAAACCTTGTATGCACTGCTGACAAAATCCCAAAGAAACCATGACCCCACAGCCAACCCTGTTCCCTCACCATGCAAATATACAACAGGAGAGGGAGGGAAGGAGAGATGAAAAGGAAAAACAAAAGGGTTCCTTCGCTCATTTGTTTTCGACAAATAACAACTCCTACCATGAATGAACATTCAGCTCTCCTGCAAAAGCATGTTGAGAGCCTAATAATATATATTGGTACACCAGTCAATTCTATTTGACTATACCCAAATGAAACAAGAATATGTTTGCACAGTACAGAAAAAAAAGAGACAAACTTGCAGAGCAAAATAACACTGCATGGACAACTAATAACTTCACAAGAGATATGAACGATTGCAAGGGAAGTGCATACTTTCTCTTTCTACCACCCTGTCCACCCATGACATTTCTCATGTCATTCTTTGGGATATTGGTGCCAGGGGTTCCAGCAAACTGCATTGGAGACATTGCAGATGCACCAACTGCTGACATAGGTGGCAAAGATGGTGGTGCAGCAACAGGCGGAACTGCAGGTGATGGCACTGGTGCTGCTGCAGGCACAGTTGCTGGTGCAGGTGCAGGTGCGGGAGTTGGTTCAGGAGGAGGGCGGGGTAAGATGTGCTTCAGCCTATTGTTCCTATAGTTTTTCCAGAAGAAATATTGCTGCCTATGAGCAACTTCCTGTGAATAATATGATGGAAAGAGTTAGTCCGTACAATTGATGCTAATTAAGCACGATAGACAAAATGAAAATATGAATGTGTGGTGCAACATGTGCAAAGCTCAATAGCTTGCAGTTTGTTTAGTTGCGTACTAAATATCATTCATAAATAAATAGAGATGCCCATTCATGAATATGTTAGAACATCCATAATAAAGACTTCCCCAATTACTAACAATCTACAGTTGAAGCAATACAATGCAAATAGGTTCTTAATAAAAGGAGGATTTGAAAGATGTTACAGAACAATGCAAGTGTGAAATTATGGTCAAAAGGGTTTCAAAGGATCACCTTGCTTGCTGGATGTGCCATTGCATTTCGGAAATTTGCATTTTGGAGGAGCTCAAGAAAGAAAAGGCAGTGCGGATACCTGCAGAATCAGCACCCACTATGAGCAAGCTATTTTGCCACAGCAAGCACCTACTTGCAGTTGTAGACAAATCTAAATTATAGGGCCACACACATTATGTATTTGATGTACTGCGGACGCTGCCAATACATGAGATACTTGAGATACCCGAGAAACGCCTCATCCTCAAAGTATCTGTTCTGTGCTAGATCTGTTTCAACATAAGAAATATTAGATATGTCATCTTAAATGCAGTACCCAATTTGGTAATCATTTAAAAAGTTTGACTCCGTTAAAATATCATAATCATTTAGAGTAATGGGGCATAAGCAAAACATTATCCAACCATCCAAGCCTTCCTAGTGAGAATTCGCTTATGCAAGTTGCCGGCCAACACACACTCCAATTATCCATCCGGTCTGCAGTACTAACAAACTAATTACTTTAGGCAGGCTATCACACGAGCTGACCTACACAATCAAATCACACATTTTTCTTTTCTTAAGCCCATCAAGTCACAGACCAACAACCTAATCCAGATTAGGCACGGAGATACGAAGTAACTATCTACTGGCACGCAAAATTGGTTCCACAAACAATACAAGAAACAAGGTAGCCCGATTCCTCAAACCAAAACTGGGTAGAAACGGGTAAGAAGATGATAGGATGGTACAGTACAGTGGATGTAGATAGGGTTGGCGAGGCACTGGACGAACTCAAGCTCCAACAAGAACCGCTGCCTCGCGTCGTTGGGGTCAGGCGCGGGCCTTGCCTCCGGCTCCATCGCGTAGCACGCAAACTGCAAGGGTTGTAGATGCAGAACGAATTTGAGTAGATTGCCCCCCAAAACTCTCAAGGGAAAAAAAATCGAGCAAGGTTACCCCTGCCGGATCCCCAATCTACTCCGGCCGAGTAGCCGCGGAAGGACGAGAGATGGATACCTTGAAGATGCTCGAGGCCTGGGAGGGGAAAAACCCGCCGCCGCCGCCGCGCGGCGAAGGACTAGGCAGCGTGAGCGGATGCACTGCAGGCGAGGAACTCGGCTCGAGCCTCCCAACAAAGAATACTTATCAACAGAGTTGGGAGGGGTTCGGCCGGCGGCGAGTCGAGACAGATCCGGCGAGGCGGTAGGTCGCCGGGCAGGCGGCGGCAGCGTATAGCGATGCGCCGATGCGTGCGGCGGAGACGAGACGCGGACGGCTGTTATCTGGGCCGTCCGGCTGGGAATAATGGGCCTGCAGAAAAGCCCAGGAAGGTCGATCCACCGAGCCGCTCCGCGAAAAGGCTAATGGGCGATCCATCACGGCCCGGCCCATGCGATTTTTTGGCCCATGAAATTTTCGGCCTTTTCTTTATGGTATATAGGTTCATGGCCTCGTGGTCATTCCTTCTCGTTTCTTTTTTAGCAGGCCGAATCCATAGTGGGTTTTAACAGACCATCCATTTTAAGGAAAAAGTCTACTGTACTCCCTTCACTATTGGCCGAGTTTGATTTGCTCTCTCAATTACAAAACCAAGTACGAACACTCGCTTAACTATTAAATCTGACTCATTTTGCGCTTTTGGACAGTTTGAAGAACCATTTTGCTTGTTACTGAGAAATATTCACATATTTGCTTGTTTTATACCGAGGTTTAGTTGATGTAACATATCGTGCTTACGTGTAAAACTTTTACTTATTTGTATAACACTAAAAAATATGTGTAAAACTTTTATATTACAGTTTTAGTAATCCAAAAAAGTTATGGTAAATAAACTATGATAAAAAATATAACAAAAACTTTTAAAGTTTAAATTATGGTTTGCTTGCTCCATTAAAAAAAAGATATTTTTTACTTCAAATAACCCAGGAGCATAAGGATAATCTATACGCATAGGGGGGGGGGCTTTGATCCAAAATACTCCTATCATTTTTTATTTGGCATCATTGATTTTTAGGTTTACTTTTACCATTCGTCTTATTTAAAAAAATTATATAACTAACAATTATTTTACTATGAATTGATTATCACCAATAAAACTTTAAAAATAATTTATAATTTTTATATAAAGAATTTAAATAAAATGAACCGCTAAGCATAAAAACAATGAACGGAGTCGATTAGAAAAACTGGAGATGCGGGGAGCGTACCTACCTTGCGGCCGGCGGACGCATAAATTATTGAAAAATTTATAATCATGTCATTATAATTTAGTAAAATTAGAGATATATCATTGATATCTCGATGACACGTGGGATCATACGAATCAATGACCCATGGATTAGGATAATATTTTTTTAATTTTATAAAATTATAATAGTAACATTGTAATTTTTCATAAATTATTAGAGGGGAGATCGTCACGGGACGGCGCAGTTGGAATTCGCAAAAGCCACGGGCGCAGGCATGGCGCGGCGGAAACGGAAAAGCTGGGGACGAGACGAGGCGAAGGAGAAAGAGAGAGAGAGACAGAGACAGAGACGTCCACCCACCGAGAAGGAAGGCAGGCCCCGATCCGACACGGCACACGGCCACGCCGCGCGCCACCATCGCCCCCACACCGCCACCCACGATGCCGCTGCTGCTGCGGCGCCGTGCCGTGCCGTGCCGTGCCATTACCCGCGCCCACCCACCACCACCGCGCGGGGCGCCGCCACGCGACAAACCCCCTCAGAGCCACCGCGCCGCACCGCACGGGCACGCCACCACCACCCGCACCCACGCGGCCGCCGCGGTGCCCTCCACCCCCAGCCGGTCATTTCACCGCTCCCCCGGCCCACGCCCGCCGCGTGGCCCACCTCCTCCGCCACCACGACCGCTTTTATCACCGATTCCCCATCTCCTCCTCCCATCTCCTCCACCACCACCAAACCCTAGCCGCCGCCGCCGACGCCGACGACGACGACGACCATGTCTTCCTCCTCGTCGCCGCCTCCCAACCCGGACGCGCTCTCCTCCCCGGATCTCCCTCCGCTGGCCACCCCCGTCGCCGCCGCGGCTGCCGCCGCCGCCGCCGCCGCGTCTTCCGGCGGGGGAGGTGGCGCGGGGGGCTCGGCAAGGAGGCTGCCCCCGCCCTGCTGGACGCCCGATGAGACGCTTGCCCTCATCGAGGCATACCGTGTCAGGTGGGAGGCGCTGCGCAAGGGCAACCTGAGGGCGTCCGACTGGGACGACGTCGCCGGCGCCGTCACCGCCCGCTGCGGGAGGTTCCCCACCGCCACCCACAAGTCCGGCGTCCAGTGCCGCCACAAGATCGAGAAGCTCCGGAAGCGGTACCGCGCCGAGCGGACGCGCGCCGCCGGCCGCTCCAAGGCGCCCAAGTGGCCCTTCTTCTCGCTCCTCCACGACCTCGCCGGCGGCGGGGCGCCAGACCCCAGCCCCAACCCCATCATCAAGATCAAGTCCAAGGGCCCCTCCGCCTCCACCGCCGCGGCCTCCCCCTCCCCAACGTCCCCTTCTCCCGTATCCTCCCCTTCCTCCGAGGAGGCGGGGGCAGACGCGGGGCGGAGCAGGAGCCTTCACGGCCTCATCTCCAACGGCGGGGGTGGGAGCGGGCTGCGCTTCACCATCCCCAAGGCCTCCCGCTCCAAGCCTGTCTCCCGTGAGCCCAAGGTGGAGAAAAGCGACGAGGACACAGAGGCGGAGGCCATGGCGGAGGTGGCCTCGGCGCTGCGTGCCGTCGGGGAGAAGTTCCTGCGGATGGAGGAGCGGAGGCTGGAGATGTCTCTCCGGATAGAGAAGGAGCGCATGGAGTCGGAGATGAAGCGCACCCAGACGCTGCTCGACGCGCAGCAGCTGTTCGTCGAGGCCTTCCTCAGCAAGCAGCAGCAGCAGCAGCTCCACCATCACCACAAGAAAGCCAAGGTGATCTCCTCCGCCGCTGCCATGGATGAGGATTGATCTCCACATGGAGCTTTGCTGCTGCTCAGCATCGCCAACTTCATGTTGTTGATGTCACTTCTTTGTGTTAATGTTTACTACTGCTCTTTGTTAACTGCTGGGGTTAGTCGTTGACTTGTGATAATTCTACAACTAGGTGTTTTGTGTTTGGAAGGGTGATTAAAGAAGTAGTGAGGGTTTGGAGGGCAAAGAATGTAGGTGTAGGTACGGAGAGGGGGAGAGTGAGGAGGATTAGGAGTGAGTGATCAGTTAAGCTGTAATCAGTTCAGTACTTCAGTGATCTTGTGCTTGAGATGCTGTTGTTGCAATGCAGCTGCTTTGTCCAAATATTAGCATATTATTGCCAGGTTTTCACTCGATGAGTGTCCGTCCACAATCTGTGACATGTTCGATGTTTCTAGCCTTCTAGTAAGTGATTAATTCAAAGAAGGCTCTGTGAAATGTTTCTCCATGACTCAAATGAATGTCTGGTTTCTTAGCGTAACTAATAAGAATTTGAAGTATTAAATATAAACTAATAAAAAAACTAATTTTATAAATGAGTATTAATTCGCAAGACGATTTTTTTAAGTCTGATTAATTCATAATTAGAGTATGTTTACTGTAGCTATTTTTTGGCTTATATGGTTTACAAGTTGGTGGCTTTAAAGGTGAGATGTTACTCTATTTCAAATAAGTCAAAATTGCTACTTGAACTTAGCTTTTGATTTGATAGTAAAGTAAAAGATTGGCTTATGACTTTAAAATAATCCTTTTAAAAGCTGCTTGTTTGTTTTTTTAATCAGCTTATAAGCTTAAACAAAGAGGGTTTGAAAATAATGTATGCGGCACATATAGAGTAATACCGCTGTTTCAATATAACTGCTGTTGACCGCTCGTCCTGCTTGAAAAATTTATAGAAAAACTAAAAAATAGTCACTCAAAGTATTATTCATGTTTTATCATCTAATACTAATAAAAATACTAATTATTTTTTTAGAAAAAGATGAGTGATCAAACGTGGAATAAAAATAGTGTAAAACTGCACTCATTGTGGTGGGACGGAAGGAGTAACATCCAGTAGATTCCAATTTATTCTTTTGATAATCAAGTCGTCATCTTTAAGACAAGAAACATCGACGACAATGGATTGGCTCGCCTCTAGCCATCTGTCAAACTACAAAATGAAGCAGAAGAGAGTGCAGACATGGGTTCAAATTGTTTATCGTTCAAAAGAAATAAAGAATGGTGGCAATCCATCTTCTTGTAGGCCAAAATCCTGGGCTGAAAATATCTTACGCTACCGCACTGTACACCAACCTATTCCATGCCCTGTCCCGTTTCTTCCTTAGCCTGTCAGCAATGGCGAAAGCCAGCTCGAGCGACTGCGATGCATTCAGCCTGGGGTCGCAGTGCGTGTGGTAGCGAGCACTGAGATCATCAAGTGTCACGGTCTTGGATCCACCAATGCATTCTGTGACGTTCTGCCCGGTCATCTCCAGGTGAATCCCTCCAGGGTGGCTTCCCTCTCTTTCATGGACATCAAAGAAAGCCCTGAGCTCGCACTGCAAATTTACGAGATGGGCACAAATGGTGTCAAACCTTCAGTAGGTAAGTCAGTTTGTGTTATCAAACCATGGTCAGGTGTCAGTTCTTGGGTTCTTACCCTGATCGCGTCGAATGATCTTGTCTTGAGACCGCATGGTGCGCTGATGGTGTTTCCATGCATGGGATCACAAACCCAGGTAACAATTAGCCCGGCTTGGCGTACTGCTCTGATCATATGTGGGAGCTTCACACGCATGTTCTCAGCACCCATTCTTGTGATGATTGTCAGTCTTCCAGGTTTGTTGTGAGGATTCAAAATCTCACACAGTCTAACAAGCTCTGATGGTTCGAGCTTGTCACTCACCTATTTAACAGATAAAATTAAGAAATTTTACTGTTTTTAGAAAGTATCTTGAGGTATCAAATTTTTGTATAACTTCTTTAGGGTGGTAAAATTGTCCTAAAATTAACTATGTGCATATACACTAGTTTTGCACTTTTCTATAAGAACTGTGACGTCATGACTACTATACTTATTTTCAGTAACATGACTAAACCTGACTCACAGTTCAACATATCATGTTTCCCTAAGCCGAAAATATTTTGTTCCAACAAATTAACAATTACATGTAAGGCTAAACACCACAAGACCGATGAGCTACGGTGGTAAATATAGCTACTTGTCATCTAATATGGAGTAAAGTACCTTGACAGCCCAATATTGATACATAGTTTGAGAATTTTAGTACATATATTGCATAATGAAGATATATTGATTGAAAGTCTCATACAAACAAGCCAACTCTGAAGAAGTGGATCGGTTACCTTTACACCCAGAGGGTTGGATATACCACGAAGGAATTCAACATGAGCGCCATCCAACTGCCGAGTCCTCTCCCCAACCCAAAGCATATGCGCAGAGCAATCGTAATGAAGGCCAGAAATGGAGTCCACTCTAGTCAACGCTTGCTCATATGGCAAATGAAGGCACTCATGAGATGTCCAGAATTCAGCTGTGGTCATCATAGGATGCTGGGGAGTCAGACCAGCGGCAACCATAAATCCAATGGCATCGTGAACCCTCTCAGATAGCTCCAAATACCTGCTCATAGAAAAGCACAAGATGCATGAAGGATCATTATCAATGATATTTGCTAGAAAGTGCATTATCCCTCGCTACAATTTGCCATGGTTTAAACTAGGTGTCTGATGCAGACATGCTATCTGTAATATAAAGCTTAGACTAAACAATGCACTTCGTATGCTAGTGCTTTGGAAAATAAACATTTCAGTTTTTATGCAACAACCACACTAACAAAGAATTTTGCATAAAAATAATTGCAAAAGATTTAGCATTTGATGATTGAAGCTACTGCAAGATAAGTACCTGTCGCCTTGCGTGCTATCCCTCAAGAAGTCAAGATTCCACTGAGTGACTCTCTGAAGATCTGCATACCCTCCCTGGGCAAATCCTCTGAGAAGATTCAGGGTGCTTGCCGATTGGCTGTAGGCTCTGATTAACCTTTCAGGATCTGGCGCCCGCGACTTCTCGTCAAAAACATCACTGTTAATAATATCACCTCGATAAGAAGGAAGTGTTACTCCATCTATAGTCTCAGTTGGGTTTGATCTTGGCTTTGCAAATTGGCCAGCCATCCTTCCAACCTGAAATACATTCTCAACCTCATAAAGATCCATTTGTAAAAATAACAGCACAACACTGTATTCATTAGCAATTAAAATGTTTAGTAAATATAGTTTTGTAGCACATAAAGTAAATGGTTCCATGTGTGCACTGGTGATAAACATCTGATATATCCTTGCCTTTCTTATTGCTGTATCTTGTCATCTCTCCACCTATCCTTTGCCTGCTATTATGTACTCTGAGAGGTATAGCAGTAATTTTTACTGTACATTTTTGTGAGCAATGCAAAATTCTAGAAGTGTAAGGTGTTAAAGATGCTAACAGTCAGCCACATATTTATAAATTTATAAACTGAATGGATAAATGCGTGCTTTGACATATATAAATTAAAAGCCTGACCTTCTGAATTTGCCAGCTAAATCGGCAAGTATAAGCCGTAAGTTGAATTTTAAAACTTAATTTTAGAGTTAATTTTGTGTCTTTTTGCAGTTTATTTTACAAGATTTGTTTTTTTTTTGAACCGTTATGGATACACGTATAAAAGTTTTACCCTCAAATTATTTTTTTTTGCTAATCTTCGTATAAACTATAGGAGCCTACATCGCCATCTCAAGAAGTGAGATAGAGATTAGGAAGATGACAACTGGGACCCTTCAAGAGCTTAAGCCACCTAAAAAGGCATTCCTTCATGAACGTCTGAGTGTGTGCCAAAAGTCCAAACCATGTGTGCATTACGAGTGTGGCGCACAGGAAATAAATCTCCATCCATTTTGGAGTTCGATCGAATTTCGGATAAACTTGCAGATCGAAGAGGAAAAAAAATGGTGAGATGGGGACGCCATGGGAGTGGGTGATCTGATCGAGATGAGGAGGACCTTGATGGTGGGCATCTGGCCGCCGAAGGTGAGGACGACGGCCATCTGCAGCATGAGGCGGAAGGTGTCGCGGATGTTGTTGGCGCCGAACTCCTTGAAGCTCTCGGCGCAGTCGGCGCCCTGGAGGAGGAAGGCCCGCCCCATGGCCGCCTGCCCGAGCCGCTCCTCCAGCTTCCGCGCCTCCCCGGCGAACACCAGCGGCGGGAACGACGCCAGCGCGCGCACGGCCTCCTCCAGCGCCGCCGCGTCCGGGTACTCCGGAATCTGCCTCACCGGCCGCGCCCTCCAGCTGCCCGGCTCCCACCCGCTGGTCGCCGCCGCCGCCGCGTCGGCGCGCACCGACCTCATCGTCCCCCGGCGCCGCCTTGGGCGGCATGCCCGGGCGTCGTCGTGACGCGTGGCATGGAAGATCGCCGCGTGGGTGCGAATCGCGCTCCCGACGGTGAGGCTCGCCATGGCAGAGTGACACGAGTGGATGCACGCCAAACCGGAGGATATTTATACGTACAAGCACGTATATCTGCTTTGTACTGTTTACTACTCACTCCGAAGTAACAGTGGAAAACGTATACGGTGATTGTTTGAGTTTTCTATAAAAACAAACGACATATTAAAAAATAATCTACGAATAAAAATGTTATATATATACATTTCTAACCCCCTAAAAGCTAATTCTGTACTCAGCGAAAAAACTCAAAATCAATTTTAAATTAAGCTAAAAATTTAAATTTTGACTTAACGTAGTCCTGCATATTAATAATTTGTTCTAATGATAAATGTAATTTATTCTAATGACAAATACGTCGACATTTTTAATTTTTAATTAATATTGCAAGTTTAAGATGTTCAACTTACCACTGTTAAAATACTTCTGTTTTAAAACGAAGTATTATATATTTGTGTACAATAGCCAAGCAGCCGGTAGGAGAAATGTTTTACGATGATCTCTAGAAGTCACTGAATGGTTCAAATGGACCGTATCTCCGTATGCAATATATATATATATATATATATATATATATATATATATATATATATATATATATATATATATATATATATATATATTGCTGATAGTTGCTCATAAATCTATAGCAAAAATTATTCCTGACAGTAGATTGTCGATCACTTATCTTATTGCATCAAACAAACACGAGCAGCTTTTTTTTTTTCTGCCGTGAAACCTGCACGCACGCTTGTACCGTGATAAAAAAACATATTCAACTTTTTTCTTTATTGTGCACGTAGCCGCAGGATAATCCGGTCCAATAAACACAGTACATACGGCAGATTATCATCGTAATACATATCATTTGGTTGAGTGATCAACTGATCACATATATTTCGGATCATATCTACAGCTGCAGACCTGCAGCATAGCAAGGCCAGGACCATGCATGCATGCATGCATGGATGCATGCAGAACGGATCAGTCGCTCGGTCAGTAGGTGTACTCATCGGCGGCGAGCTCGTCGGCCTCCTCTTCGTCGTCGCTCTTCAGCTCGGCGAGCTCGGCGAGGAGCGCCGGGTCGGCGGCCGACATGTCGCCGGGGACCTTGGCCTCCTGGATGATCCGCATGATCTCCTCGACGGCCTGCGCCGGCGGGCCGGCGTCCGTGTCCTCGTAGTTGGCACTCTCCCTCTCCGATATCTCCTTCGGCAGATTCTTCAGAAACCATGGGTGATTCTTTATCTCAGGGATCGTGATCCTCTGAACATCAAAAAGTTCAGGAATATACCAAGTTAATTTCCGAAGAATCATATCGCTAATTTCAGACAAAATCTTACAGGCAGGCGAAATCTTATTATGTTTACAGAGTGCAAAATTTACAAGCTGAATCGGAGTACGGTTTAAGGCTAATTTTCCTTCAATTTGGAGAAATCTAGAGTTTGGAAACTAGGATTTTACTAATTAAACAGACAGAATAAGTGCGTGAATCTGAGTACCTTTGAAGGATCAGCAACAAATATTTGAGACAGAAGGCGCCTGCAGTCAGAAGACACTCTCACATATTCCGGGATGGAGTATTGCACGCCAAGAATTCTCTGTCAAGTGGAAAAGGGCTTGCATATTCAGAGTTTGAGGCTCGCCAATCAAGTAATGTGTAGAAAAGGCTTTGGATGATGAAGATCACTTACACTGATCGTTTTGCGGAAGTTCCTTGGATCCCCGGGATCTTCGAATGGGTATGAACCGACGAGCATCACATACAGTGTCACAGCACATGACCAAACGTCTGCTACCTGGTAAGGGTATACATGCATCAACAATTCAGCATTAACTCATTACCTCAGCTCATGTAAGAGTTGCAAATCAATGATCAATGATGCAATCGATGTTTCAGGGATTTACTGAAAATGTAAAGCTTATGATATTCAGTTAGTTTGCACCCATCGTAAGCAATTGCTATCCAGTGGATCACTTTTAGACTGTGTAAATGCTCGATTACTATGGTTCCATGATGTTAGAAAAGAAAAGCAATACTGATAGATACTGATACCTATCTTTGGTATCATTACTTTACAGTGAAGAAATGAAGATTGCTAAGCATAGAGAGCAGAAATAACTTGCCTTGCCATCATATTCTTTTCTTGAAAGAACTTCTGGCGCTATGTATGCTGGAGTACCAACTGTAGATTTTGGTTTGGAATGCAACAAAGCAGACTGAAACCACAAAAGCCAAGCTGTTCAGTATGATTCTACCAAAAACAGTTCAAGTACAGTTTGGGATGTAGAACAGAACTAGAATACATGTTAGTACCTTTGAGTAACCAAAGTCACAAATTTTCACACGAGGTGTCGGGCTTCCATCCAGGAGGGTGTTCTCAAGCTTAAGATCACGGTGACAAATTTCCTGCATTTTGCAGAAGCAGTTCATGACCACTTCACCTATGCACCTATGCTATATCTGTTGTCACTTTTGAGGATTTTGAACAAGCAAAGCGTACCATGGAATGGCAGTAGCTGACACCTGATATTAGCTGCTGGAAGAAGTACCTTGCCTATTGACATGGATAATAGAGAAAATGAATCAATTATTGAGTACATATAGTTGCAGACAGGAAGACTGAGAAGACAGGCAAGCATGAAGCAACCTCATCTTCACTGAACCGCCCTGCGGTGCAGATTTGCTCAAAGAGTTCTCCACCAGCAGCATACTCCATGACAATGGCGAGGTGTGTGGGTGTCAAACATACCTGCTCTCGATTGAGATACGGATCAAGATTACGTTACAGTAAGTGAATTCAGTTCCACCTTCAGATGATACAACTTTCTAAGTGCTTCTTGGCAGATGTAAACCTTATCAGCAATTTCCAGAAAAAAAATACAGTTTCTACTTTCTTTTTCTTCAGTAGCAGTCTAACTGATGATCAGTAAAGCTGTCGAACCACTGATGAGAAGAAAACACATGAATTACCTCCCTAAACCGAATGATATTGGGATGCCGGAGTGACCTATGATTGATGATCTCCCTCTGCACATTTTCATCAATCTGCACACAGAGCAAACCAACCATCCAGAAATCAGAAAAATTCATCCAACAGCCAACACGCTTCCAGAACAAGTGAACAACGAACTGCTGATAAATCATCAATCCAAACCCGCTATCAACCAATCCGACGCAAGAAACTAATCATAAAAGAAAACCAAGACAGCGACGGAGGGAGGGAAGGCAGACCTTCTTGCCCCTCTCGATGTACTTGACGGCGACGAGCTCCTTGCTCGTCTTGTCCCTGACCAACCTGGCCACCCCGAAGTTGCCGGTGCCGAGCTCCTTCAACGCCTCGTACCGCTCCCCCATTGACCCAAGAAACCCAAACCCTTCCTTCCCCCGAAGAGGAGAAGCTGCAGCTCGAGACCGACCAACCCAACCCCACCCCAAATCGGAAGCAAAGCAAAGCTCCAAGCGAATCGAAACGAAGAGGAGGCGGCAAGAGGGAGAGAGAAATAGGAAATTCTCATGGTCGCCGTCACCGGAAAGCGACGAAGCCGAAGGGCCCCCAGCGACGGCGTACGATGCAGCGCGCGCCGACGTGGGTGGACCGGATGCGCGACACGTGGCACACAGGAGTGAGGTCGCCGTCCCGTGGGCCCCCCGCACGCGCGAGCTGAACCTAATCGGCGGGTGGCGGGTGGACGGGGCCCGCGGATTAGGTGGCGCGTCCGGTGCATACGGCGTGGCGGTTTGTGACGCTGCCGGGGCGATGCCACGTGTAGCGGCCGGTGTTGCCACGTGGCTCATGCAGGCCCAGATGCAGTACTGGGTATCAGAGCAAAGGCTATTTATAATACATAGCCAACAACCTAGTTATACGACTTTTTATAGCCAGTTTTTAGTATAGTTAGTTCTTTATTATTAATACAGGACCCACATGTTATTCTTATAGAGTTTATTGGTTTTTGTGCTTGAGCTGGCTATAAGTTTACAGACTGTTTACACTCTCTCATCCACTCTCTCCTCCACATAAGTATTTAGTTAACTTATAGCCTGCTATTATACTTACTCTTATTTGGAGGTCCATGTTCAGAAGAGCCCCTGGTGTCCAGCAACATAATGCTGGGCTTCATGATTGATTGTTTGGATTAATTAATTAAGTCTTTTAGCAAGAGCTATGAGCAGCATAGGATCACTTATTTTCTAATCCATTAAGAAGAACCTATCTGATAAGAACATGCATAATTACATAGTCCTGTATGAATTTTTATTAATATAACAAAATATTTTTTTATCTTATCTTTCTTTTTATTTGTCGGTATGCAACAAAAATTTCTTTAATAAACTTTAAGAATACACTATATATATTATTGTATAACGGGTTTTTTCTCCTTTTCCTATACTATCGTATTTGCATAGAGTTAGCTAATAATCGCTTTTATATGTACCTTGCGAATCCATATCCGACAATATTGGTTTTGCTAATATTTCCTCTGTGTTCTATTATATGATATTGTGATGCTATTTGCACTTATCTATATATCAACATTTGTTTAGATTTATTACTTTTATATAAATATAGCGATAGTAAAAAATGTAACGAAGTAATAGTTGGTTGGAAATTCATACTGTTATTAACCAAGCAAACCAAAATTTAATTTGATTTCCTCTCAGCGGGTTCTCTTCTCCTTATATTCTCCATGCTACGTGGCAGCATCAGTTTGACACGGTCCATTGAACAGAAAATCCAAGCACATCTTGAGCTAAATCTTACCTCAGTGCCTAGGTCACATGAATAAGAATTGTAGTAGGAACAGTAGACTACTGTGTCATTGTTTCATCGGCCACGTGCGACAATCGAAATAATCTACTACAGTAACGGGCTCGCAGCGGTTCTTTGTTAAAATAAAAACGAAACCATATTTTTCACATGAAGAATAATCTACGAGATAAAACTTTTATATACGTGTATATAATGACTTAAAACAAAAATTATAAAATAAACCATGATGAAAAAAATAAAATCAAGTCTAAAGTTTAATTTTAACTTTATAAATAGCTGTAACAACGAGATAATAAGAGCCAAACCACGGCCAGGCAGATTACTGCTTTTTTCGGTTGCTGAACAAACAGCAAGCCGAAGCGTACAGTTATACAGCGACGCGAAATTCACCCCTATTTTAGAAGTAGTCGTGACACACTTTCATAAATTCTCTACTACTGAAATATTGCTTTTATTTACTTACGCTTTTTTCATGCTATATAGTGCGTCTGACCCCGATGATTCTTCGTCGACCAAACAGTCCCCCCATTCCAAAATGATTCCCGTGCAAGATTCGCGAGCGGCTGCTTAGAAATCGATACGAAATCCAGAGAAGAACGCGCTGAACACGGAACGCGTCGTCGAGAGGACGCACGCATTTTGAATTGCGAGTTTTCGAATTACCATTCCGGCTGACCAGAACAGGAATGGAGACAGGAGAGCGGAGACAACGACGACGATTACGACGACTCCGTTGCTCCAAGTCCGCAGGGCCCGCCGCGCACGTGCGGCTCGGTCGACGAAGGGTTCGGTCTAGGGTTAGTTTCTGACATTTTTTTTTACCGGATATTGAAAGACTATTTCGATGATTAATTAAAAACCTAAATACATAGAATATTAGAAAATCATAAGACGAATTATTTTAACCTAATTAATTTGTTATTAGCGTATGTGAGTTATGGTATCGGTTATGACTAACTATGGACTAACAAGGCACAAAAGATTCGTCTAGCAAATTTCTTCTAAAGTGTACAATTAGCTATTTTTAATTATATTTAATACTCTATATATGTGTCAAAAGATTCAATGTGAAGGATAAACACCAAAATTTTGGAAACTAAACATAGTCTTAACATGCTATACATAAACAAAACTATTTATTAACTATTAAAACTAATTTATTGATAGAATTTATATATACGTGTTTTAGGATAGAAAGAAAAGTTACGACAAAAGGTCTATCAAATAAAATTTAAATTTAATTTTTAAAATTTAAGTTGGTTTATGCATAAGTAAAAACGAAAAAGAGGCTTCCAACTTTGCGAAAAGTAGGAAGTACGTAGTAGAAGTGAAAGCGAGGCGCAACGGACTCGGGGCCCCGCCCACCCATCGCAGAGCCGGCTCGAGACCGACGCGTCGCGCACCAAACCCCAACCTCCTCAACTCCGCCTCCGCCCTGCCACCTGCTCAATCGTCCCCTCACTCCGCGCTCCGATCCGCCGCCGCCGCCTCCTCCTCGTCCACGCGGCGCCGGCGGGGACTGACGTGCCTGGGCTGCGCTACCCTGCGCGTGCGTGCGTGCGTGCGTGCTTTATAGTGGGGGAAGTGGGGGTGGATCGGGTGATGTGAGATCGGCCGCGGCGGGGGCTCGGCTACTCCGGCGGGTCATGGGGTGCTTCCAGTCCACGGCGAGGCGGCCGCGCCCTGGCTACGAGGACCCCGTCGGCCTCGCCAACGAGACCGCCTGTGAGTTGTGCTACTTACCCACTTGAGGAGTAGTGTGCCGTAGTCCGTGCTTCGCTCCGGGAAGCAGGGATTCGTCTGATTTATGCGATCGATGCGCGTGCTGAATTCTGAATTAGTTGGTTTTGGTTTGTGTAGTTAGCGTTAGTGAGGTGGAGGCTTTGTTCGAGCTGTTCAAGAGCATCAGCGGGTCCGTCATCGACGACGGGCTCATCAATAAGGTGAGCTTCTATCTGTTCCCGGGGTATTTCTGTGTCCCCTCACCATATTGGCATGTCTGATTATGGGCATCCTGATGCATTTATTAATCTGCTCATATTGCTTGTTGTGAAATTCCAAAATTAAACCTTGCTACACTGGAATTGTATCTCCACATACTGCGCTGGATGCCCTTTTTATGTTAACTAATTTTCTACGCGGCAGTTCTGTTCATTCATACTGGAAGTGAACCTGGATCTTTGTTGGACATGTACGAGATTTTTATTGAAAATTGGTTTTACGACATTGAAAGTTCGCGAGTTTAGATTTATACCATAAAAAAAGTCATGGTGCACTTAGTAGCATTGAAAGTTTATGCAGTTACGTTTTATACCATTTCTGTCAACACCGTTAACCATGATGAGAATGCCCTCTTCTTAAATCTCAACACCAGGAAGCGGTTACGTGGATGCTCACTTCTTAAGAACACAACAGCAGGACACAGATGCGGCACTGCCGCACTGATCCCTGCCGCTGCCGGCCACCTCTGATCACCCACCCCCTCACCCAACTCCTGTAGCCTCTGATCTCCCAATCTGTCGGTCCCAAAGGCACCATACTGATCCCTAGTGTGCTTCATCGATTTATTCCACCGCAAACCAAGCCATGCCGCCGCTCGCTGATTCCCGAAACTCTCAACGCCTTTTGATTCTCCACAACCTTTGCTCTGCTACCTACCATATCATGTGCTGATGCCTTGGGTTGATTCCGAAGCTCTGCAGCCACCACCAATCAATCCTCCTGCCACATTGCTTTTCATTTCCTCACTCCGTCGGTGACGGTCGGTCGATGCTGGCCGCTGATTGTTGTTGCTGGTTATAGAAAATGGGAGCTACTCCCAATCAATCAGACACACTGGGTCAATCAAGCACGCATGAGTTTAGTCCGTTTGGATCGATTGATTATCCGTCTAAGGTAGAAGGAGGGCGCTACAATCATTTTCCTGTTGCCTCTCATGCGAGGAAAATACAAGAAAACCAGAAAAATGCAAATGGAGGTGGATGGAATGGTATAAAACTCAACGGCGTAAACTTTGATGGTATTAAAGTGCACCATGGACTTTTGATTGTATAAATCTAAACTCGTGAACTTTGGTTGTCACAGAACCAATTTTCCCTTGTCTTATTCTTGCTGTACAGTTCATTGTATTATGTGTCAGCCTTCTAAATTGTTAGAGCTTTCTGTGAATCAAATTATCATCTTTTTCCTCTAAATTTAATACGCAAAACTTGTTCCTGATATAGCAACACAACGGTAGCTCAAAGTTTGAGCCACTTTCTTCCCCTTGTCAATGTTGATCTGTCATGCTGTAAAGCTATACATAATGCCTTTCTCTTGCATTTTCATTTTGTGTTGTTTTGCATCTTGTCACATGAAAAAGTAAGTTTATTGACAGCTACTCTGTCAGTGAGGCTATACAGGTTCTCCTGAACTATAGTCTTGGTGTCATCAGGAGTTGAATTTGTTGTGAGGAATTATGATAATTAATTCTTGATATCATTTTACTATGCAGGAAGAGTTCCAGCTTGCGTTGTTTAAAAACAAAAGGAAGGAAAATCTTTTCGCTAATCGGGTATCCATCTGCTTGCAACCATTCTCATTTGGCTTCTAATATATTACAGCATGTCAGTACATATTTTATTGTGCTTTCAGGCACGGCCATATTCTATACCTTAAATTTCACACGAAATGGACCTTGCAGATATTTGATCTTTTTGATGTCAAGAAAAGGGGGGTCATCGACTTTGGTGACTTTGTTCGAGCTTTAAATGTATTTCATCCAAACATCCCAATGGAAGAGAAAATTGATTGTAAGCTATTGCCTTTTCTGTGTTCTCTCAACTTTGTTGATACCATAAGTACACTTCCTAAATGATTGATGTCTTGACAGTTTCCTTCAAGCTATATGATATGGACAGCACAGGATTTATTGAACGAAAGGAGGTACTTTTTTTTTTCTATTTCTCGGTCTATTGTTCTGGATGTGCTCTCTGTTTTCTGATTCTTATTGACATTTACTAAAATGGTTATAACAAACATGTCTGGATGGTAATCCAGAGTATGTAATGCTTGCTTCTTTATTTCCGAAGTAACAAATTTACTGCATGCTTTCATTTACATCATTTGTCAACTAAAATTTCTATTTTAATTCTCCTCTACAGGTAAAACAGATGTTGATTGCTCTTCTAGGTGAATCAGAAATGAGATTATCTGATGAGATTATTGAGACAATCCTTGACAAGGTTTTGGACATCTGATTAAATAATTGTAGTTAACTGAGCTGTTTATAATAATCCTAGTGGCTTATAACAGAGTTGACGCTTACAATGGTTTATGTGATTAATGGCAGACATTTTCCGATGCTGATACTGATCAGGATGGGAGAATAGATAGAACAGAGTGGGAGAATTTTGTCTCAAGGAATCCTTCTTTGTTGAAGATAATGACTCTTCCATACCTCAAGTGAGTATGACAGAGAATAGATATTGCATGTTTTATGCTACTACGTTTAACTTCCATACTCTTAAGAAACTAGTTGTGCCATTCCAATTCCCAAGACTTAATTGAGGTCTATGTTAGCTAAGAGAAGATAAGATGGACAATGAACTTTCACGAACTAAGACCCTTTCGTACCTCTAGCTCAATTGAGTATGGCAAGAAATACTAATATGGAAGCATTTTACTACTACCATGTTTATCGCCCGTACTCACAGAAGTTCATGGTGTGATTCCAATTTCCAATGCTCTACTGAGGCCTATACCATCTAGGAGAAGATAGAAAATGAAAGGGTGTGTGTGTTGGGGGGAGGGGGGGGGGGGGTGATTGTTTGGCGACATATTTGCGAACGAAAATAATTTGTGAATAAAACTTTTATATACGTATTTTTAGTGATCTAAAAGCTAAGGCTGGAAAATAAACTTTGATGAAAAATCCCCAAAATTAACTCCAGATCTAAGGTTAAAAATTCAAATTTTGGCTTATAAGCAAAGGCAAAAGGAGGGGGGGGGGGGGAACTTTCGCAATCTATGACCCTTTTACACCTCAAGTGAATATGATAGAAAATAGAAATATGAAAGTGTTCTACTACTTGTTTGTTTATCTCCTGTACTCAAAGAAATTGTTGGTGCCACTACATTTTCTAAAGACTAACGGAGGCTTATGCCAGATAAGAAAAGATAAGATAGAAGTGACCTTTCGCAATCTAGGTAAGTAGGCATGCGTGGAATTAGAGCCTTAGAGGGGGGTAAATGGGAAAGCTATTCATAATTACGAACTTCTACATGTGACAGGTTAAATAGTGCTATATAGCTGCCACAAGACATTCTATTTATAGTAGGAATAAATGTTTATTTGACCTATATGTAAACATCACTAGTCACAACGTCTAGAATCCTCTCTATAGATATCTTTTTAGGGAATACGCAAAAGACTTGCACATCTTTGTATTAAGAGAAGCACTTTGCACAACTAGCCTTGTGAAAAGCAGGCAAGACACATTACAGTGATCCTCGTGACATCCAATTGCAGCCTAAGTAGAGGTCGCCACCTGCTGCTCAAGCTTCTAGCCTAGGCAGGAAGGACAATCCCGAGGCAGCTCATAGCTGTGCTTCTTCTGCGATCATGCAGACTAGCCTCGCCCAGTCCCTTCAAGACACGATTGTTCCGCTCCTTCCATAGCACCAGGCCACCAAAATCATTATAGTGTTGAAGCCTCTGTGCTGTGTCTTAGCTAACCCTTTGCGCGCATTGAACCACCAAGAGCCAAAATGCGAGTGCTGAACTGGGTGGCCTGCAGCATTTGCAAGGTAATCAAGATTGCCCACCAGAGCTTGCCCTGACTCTGGGCATTGCACAACGAGGTGGGCAATGGTCTTGACCTCCTGGTTGCAAAACAAGCAGTTCCAGGAGCTTGTGGTACCACGCTGATGCAGTCTGTCAGCTGTCCAGCAGCAGCTATGGAGGACAAGCCAAGTGAAGTACTTGCATTGAGGTGGGTTGAATGATTTCCAGATTGTAGTGGCACCCTCAAACTTGATGCGGGCCACAAATAACTGCTTGTAGGCTGAGTGGGATGAATACAAGCTCAAGGCTTCCATCTCCAGCAAATGGCATCGCTCTCTTGGAATTTAGCAAAATTGAACTTAGGTGTTCCCACAGGTGCAGCTATTCTAGAATGGCTTGGATACCTAGCCCACCTCTGATGTCACAAATCCTTCGCATGTCATGCAACGCTTCTGCAACTTTCCTTTTCTGCCGGATGTGATTGAGGATAAGCCTAAGGATCGATGGTACCGTGGAAGCCATGCATTCCCTTTTCAGAGAAATCCTCTCCTGATCTCTGTATATATCTTTGTTACAGTGTGGTAGACCGCTAGCCTACTTACAAACATTCTTTCATTTTTTCCACGAACGTTTGACATGAAACACTTTAACATCGTTACTAACCATTTTGCTTGCATTTTTCAGGGACATAACAACCACATTTCCCAGTTTTGTGTTCAATTCCGAGGTTGATGATCTCGTCACATGATCGCATTTCCTTTACCGATGTACAGTTAACAGAAAACAAGGAGTTAATTTTATGAGTGAAAAGAGGTAGAACATTTGCAGATGCTACTATTATAAGGAGTATAATTGCGCAGCAGCTTGGAAGCGTATATCAAGTTCTTTTGTTTGGGAATAGTAGTAGTACTGATTCCAGTAATGCTGCCGTCACAGAATATATTAGCGTTGTTTTAATGTTGTTGATTAGATTTGGGAGTTAAGCATGCAGAAACCAGAGATGTAACATTTGTATGTTTGGGACTTGCAGTTTCCAACTGCTTGCCAACTATGTAACGGCTTATTCTTGTCACAACTCACAAGTTGACCTGCTACCGTATTTATCTAGTACTAGTTGTTTGCCCAACATGAGTGAACATTCCTTCCATCTGGAATCACTCTTTCTCTATTGCTGTAATGCCGTGTATGATGGTTTTCGTTAGTATTTTTATAAACTGTGATGATTTTGTATTACGTAGAGGAAAACACACACCAATTTCTTTCGATATGACTCGAATCTTGTTCCAAAGGACGTGCATTTCTAGTACTAATCATATATATTTGTCCCATCATTTATTTTTGGGGAATTTGTAAATTTACCACTTGTTTTTTCTAAATTGTATAGATGCCATTTGAATGACAATTCTAATGGTATTTTTGTAATTTTCTAGTGACGGTTTTACAATAATATTTTAAATCACTTGACAAATTTACAATTTTTCTCTTTATTTTTCGTTCAGCCCTTTTCATGTATGATCTCCACATATAGATACGTGGGCCTGATCTGAGCCCAGCAGCCGACACCGACCGTCCGACCGGGAGGAGCCAGGGAGGAAATACCGTAAACACCCCGGCCCTCCGCGACAGAGGGTAAAAAATATCTGCGCCGCCGAGTTGGGGCGTCACTTTTGCGGCAAACCCCCGGGCTCTTGTCGTAATTACAGCTGCGGCCCACCCACCCTCTCACGCCCCACGCCCACGGGCTCCGCTCCCCTCCCCCCTCTCCTCTCGCTCGCCTCCCCGCCTCGTCACCGCTCCGATCTCTCTCTCTCTCTCTCTCTCTCCCTTCTCCTCCTGCGCAGCCAGCCAGCGCAAACCCTAGCTAGCCCCGCTGCCGCCGCCTCGGAGCCCTTCTCCGCGGGGGGGGGGGGGGGGGGGGGGGGGTTGTTGGTGCGGGAGCCGAGCGGGAGGGGTGGGGGTGTAGGGGATGAGCGGCGCGTACAGGGATCGCGGGTTCGGCGGCGCGGCGGCGGAGATGGACCGGAAGCGCATCAAGGAGGTGCTGGAGAGGCCGTCCCCGTCCACCTCCAGGGGGACGGCGGCGTCGGCCGCCGCGGTGGCGGCCAAGGGGAGGGACCGCCTCGCCGCGGGGAAGCTGCCCGCGTCGCTCGGCGGCAAGGCGGCCGGGAAGGTGTCCGATAGTGGTAAGGATCTGGTCTTGTTCGCGCGGCTGCGCTGTCTGCTTTGACGGTGGTTGGGGTTGGTGGCGTCTGGTGCCACATTGCCTGGTTTTGGTTAGACGATGGCGAAGCTTCTGTTGTTTCTAGTGTAGAATGATACGGTGAAATTTGGTGCGCTGTGATGGTTACGTAACATGGTGCTTCTGTATATATGTTTTAGTCCGTTAGTATGAGATGGTAAGAGTCTGGTGGTTCGCTGTGCACTAAATGGAGCTGAAGTGGGTGAAGCTTTGTACTTTCTGTTTGAACTTTACGTCACGTAAATACCATGGCGCAAACCGCATTAATTGATGTTATGACATAAATATGTTTAGGACAAGTAAGTTAGTTCTAAAAACGATAGCAATTATCAAATGAATAAGCATGTGGTAGAAGTTTCTGAAAAGTTTATATAAGTGGGATCTTGATGTAGTCAAAGCATGCAGGTTCTAGAATTAGAGGACAGAAGCTACAATAAACTTAAGTCAAGTATGGGGTAGGATACCTTATGCAAAGAGAATTCTTAAGCAAGTAGGTTTGGTGAAGCATTAGGGTAACTTGCAACATGTAAGGAAACTGTGGGCTGATAGTTATTCTTCCATGGCAGTGTCTGTTTAATGACGTAGGCAGAGCAATTAGAGCGATGTATTTTGGTTGCAGGGGCAACTATGTGATGAGTTAAGAGGTAGGGCAGAGTTTGCGACGTGCAAATGCCATGTGACACAATATGGAATTAATTGAATGTAGACACACCTTTATATGTCCATGTACTGTAACTTAGGAGCTAACTGGCAACGACATCCATATGTAGCACCAGCAAATCTCACAAGAGAGAACTAACATGTCCAATTGAAGGACTTACCATATGAGGTGACCCAAGGTCTTGAATATTTTCTGTCATCTTGTATCGTTCATTTATCTTTTGGGCCAGTGGAGATCTGCACAATCTCTCTATCCGTGAGACTAACATGATATTGAAGGCAAAACAATGATTGTTAGAAGTATTAAATGCTGTTATAGTAGTGCTTAATTAGCTTACTGCTTTATGAGGAACCCTTTTGGTAGGAAAAAAGAACTCCATTTGCTTCCTTGTTTTATTGGTTTTGTTTCTGCAAAACATTTATTTGGCTATCTTAAAATGTTTATTGGAATTATTTGCATGTGATGAACTGTAATAGGGTGTTGAAATTACTTTCAAGCTGTAAAATGACAAATGATTTTGTCTTAAAAAAACATGACCCAAATGAGACACCCCAAAGGCATTGGGTTCAAGGTTGAAGAAAAGGCCCTGAAAGCCGTCTCTTACCCATACAAAGGTTCCGTTGGCACATGCCGTGTCTTAAGTCTTAACCCATACTTTAGGGGAACTCACAGCGAGGGCCCCTTTTCCTTTATGAGAATTAGGGTCTCTCCCCTGGTTGGTAGTCTCACAGCTGGGGAACTTACCACCGTGTTATAAGCATGTCGTTGAAAACTCAACCAACTTAGGAGGAACCAAGTGACGTTTTTTAATTAAGACGAAATAGGCACCCGAAGGAGCATAATAGCAACCTTTCAATTATATCTGTTGTCAGTGGTAATTAATTATGCAGGTTCTGAGTGATCAGTTTCTATAATTAAGAACCAGGAGGAACCAAATTTGATGGCATAGCACTTGGGGAGTTGATGCCTAGGCGGCATTGGTTAATCTCAACTTTTTGTTTCCATTTGAGTCATAGGTTTTTGTTAGATCGGCGTTTGCCCATGTGGAGCTGGCACGATTTGATTACGCAAATGCTATATTTTTGTTTGAGTTGAAATGGGAACTATTTCAGTGCTTCCACTGACGACTCACTGAACATACTACACCTTGGCCTTTTGTTGCCGTGGAAACACACCTAAAGTGGGGGTGACGTCAACATAAATTGGTGCCATAACAGCACTAAAGAAGAAGATAGATTTCACAATAGATAAATAGAGCACCCGCAAGCAGAAGTTCAACCTAGGATCACATGGTTTAGTACCGATGTCCATATTTGTAGCCAGGTATTTGTGTTTTTGGGACGGATGGAGTAAGTTACGAAGGATGGGATGTCATATCAAACTACACTGTTAAGTTAGTTTTATGAGGAAAACTTGATAAACAATTATTTTTTTTTTTGCTTCTTTAGTGTCTCTGTGCAGTGATATGAATGTTTGTAGTTTTTCGGTCTGTATGAAAGCTGCTTACTTTTGTCAGACTTGAAATTCATATTATTGTTTTGCAGGGTATTGCTTATGGCTATTGCTTTGCTGCAGCAATTGCAATTTTTAATGTGTACGTTTTAGTCATTATAAGATGCCTCTAACCCCCCCCCCCTTTTTTTTTTCCTTTTTGGCACAGCAGAGGAATTTGAAACTGACAGTGAAGATTCAGATGTCAGTGGTTCTGAGGGAGAGGATACATCTTGGATTTCATGGTTCTGCAGTTTGCGCGGGAATGAGTTCTTCTGTGAGATCGATGACGATTATATACAGGATGATTTCAACCTTTGTGGTCTGAGCAATCAGGTGCCATATTATGATTATGCCCTTGATCTCATCTTAGACATTGAGTCATCAAATGGTGAGATGATTTTCTCTTAATAAAGCTACCAATTTATTGCTTGTAGTAAAATACACTATTGATTCTATTTTCTCTTAAGAAAGCTACCAGTTATGCATCTCTCTAGCTTGAACCTATATATTTTTTTTCATACCACTTCGTATTCAATCTCATTTTCTAAAGAAGCCAAATTCCAATAACATATTTGTACACATTCTGTCTTTTAAAGTTTGCAAACGTGCATGCATGTAAGTCGATTCATTTCTATACAGGTGACGTGTTCACTGATGAGCAACATGAATTAATCGAGTCATCTGCAGAGATGCTGTATGGATTAATTCATGCAAGATACATCTTAACCAGCAAGGGTCTGGCTGCAATGGTAATCTGCTGTTTGACCTTGTTTGATTAGCTCAATAGATGGTTGATTTCTTGTCTCACTAGAATACTAAATTATTCTGCTTTTGCCTGCTGCAGTTGGAAAAGTTCAAGAACTATGACTTTGGAAGATGCCCTCGAGTATACTGTTGTGGCCAACCCTGTCTTCCAGCAGGGCAGTCAGATATTCCTAGGTCTAGCACAGTGAAGATATACTGTCCAAAATGTGAAGATTTACACTATCCAAGATCCAAGTACCAAGGCAGTATCCTTTTGTTGTTTGTCTTACATTTTTGTGTGCACGACCAAGTTCTCTTCTTCTTAATAAGTCGTGCTCAGATATATAGATTTCCAAAATGAGGTGATATGGACTTGACTTAATTCACAAGAGCTAAAGTGAAGCACAACACAAGCATAAGCTTCTATGGACTTGACTTACATGACACATTTTGTGCTGTTTCAAAATTTGATATCCTAAAACATATCCCTTTAAAAATCAAACTACTGAATTATGCCACTTGTAATGAGTTTCACTACGCTCAGTTTCTCCAAGTTCTTAGCTTGGTTTTTAGGCAGCACTTCAAAAGTGGGCTTTGAGTATGGGATTACCGATCCTCATTCAAACGTGATTTTCCTTCAATTTTTTCCTGGCCACGCTATTCATGCAATTTGATATATTTGTTTGGTACATAACCAACATAAGTTTTCTGCTAGCTGTTGTGTTTCTATATTTCTTGCCCTTGTTTCTCCTTTACTTTGCTAAGACATTGATGGAGCGTACTTTGGAACGACGTTCCCTCATCTATTCTTGATGACCTATCCACACTTGAAGCCGCAAAAGCCATCTCAGCAGTATGTTCCAAAAGTTTTTGGCTTCAAACTTCACAAGCAGTCATGACAAACATGTACGAGAAGCTGCTGCTTGTTTTTACCTAGTTTTTAGGGAGAGAACATTGTGGCCCGAAAATGAAGCGGTCTGTCGATGCGAGAACATATGAGCTTGAATCTCGCTGTAATTGCTGAGCTAACTGTATCTGCTTTCGGTACTGTTATTCTGTGATCCTAGGCTGTCTCACTCTATCAAGTATGTCCGTCCGCATGTTTTCGGGTTAATATTATATGGATTTTTTCAGGCTCTGGGTTTTTCTGTTACTAGCAAAAGTTTCCTACCTTTGTTCGGTATCTGCTTTATAATTGAACGCTTCTTGGATATCTGTTCCCTTTTCAAGCCATGCCTCAGCCATTTGTCTACTTGGCATGCTGTTTTTCATCTATAGCATTTATATCTTCATAACCATGGCATCTGCATTACAACAATCTAGTATTTGTTCTTCCTGTCCATTTTTAAATTCGCACGTGTTGCCACGGTCTCAAGGGCCGTGCTTGGTCAACTTGTTCTTCGAATTTTCTGGGTTATTATTAGTTTAGATTTTAGTGTTACTGCTATATACTGACTGCGATTTTTTTAGCACCGGAATATACTGTCGCTTGTATATATTCTGATTCCTGATGCATTTGATGCCTTGAGTAACAATCATTGAATCACACGTAGGATCATGTCGAGATGTTGTGGTCATGTGGATAAGCACGCCCGATCTGAATCGGCTTATCAACATCACAGCGTTTTTTTTTTCTTCCCTCGCTCTCTGCGTCTCTGTCAACCAGGCGACCATATTACACTACACATACATTGCATGCGTGATTACATGCACCATTTCCTTTGTTTTGACGTGGTGACGCTCCTAATATGGCATTATGCGCAGAAATTTTCACTCGAATTATCTGTAGATTGTTTAGATCGCGGTCAGCAACGCAATCATTTGGGACTTGAGATTGAGAGTGAGTGAATGCCCAAGAGCATCTTTGGAAGAAACAGGTGGATTGGATATTTGTGAGCATGTATTGTCGAAACCTACTTCCTTCAGTCTTTGATAGACGACGCTGGCTACGTTCGGTAAGGGGGTGATACGTTAATTTACCCGATGTGAAAAACACAGTAATAGATTAGTATATGATTAATTAATTATTAAAAATATAAATATATTAATATGTTTTTTAAACAACGTTCCTATAGAAGTTTTTTGAAAAAAATACACTGTTTAGCAGTTCAATAAGTGTCTGTGCGAAAAATGAGAGAGTTTAGTTAACTTACCGATGCTGGCGAACGTGGCCGCTGTTGAACTGGTTATCGAAGGGTGAATGACCCCTTCGCATAATAACTAATAAGACTTAAAGGCCCAGTTTGATTTAGCTTAGAATTATTGTAATATGGATTATTGAGCAATATTATTATAAGTTAGATTATATAGGCTGTGGTAGAATAATTTGGGACTTGTTTGTTTGTCTTGATTAGCGGAGTCCTAAATAGCGGGGTTGTAACGCTAGAGTCTATGAATGCCCTTATTTTTTTAATATATCATTCATTCATTGGGTGACTTTGACACTAAATCCATCGTCTTGCGCCCGGGGCCTTCCGACTACCCTCCTACTTCTAGAATGTATTTTTCGACGAGTTTAGATTTACTTTTGGAGAGGAGAATAATAACATGATCACTTTTGGCTACAATTATGTGTACTTATGCTCTCCTTGGATTGGAGGGACTGATCCTAACTGGCCTTGGGTTTTCCCAGGAAAAACGTCACATGTTAAGATAGGAATTTGAGAAGATCCCTGTGGGAATTGAACGAGGTCTTCTGGATCAAACTGATATGATCAACCACTTGGCTAAGATGGTCAAAGGGCCCACTTTTGTAGGGTCTAATTCTAGTAACTCTGGCCATTTAGGCTTTGAGCTTTCCTTGCTGCAGAGAGAGGATTAGACGGATCCAACACCATGGAAAGAAATGGACAAAGTTTCTCTGACTTAACTTCTCTTTAACTTAGGGGCTGATATGTGGGTCTGATGATTATGGAACTCACGTATCAACCTCTATGTTAGAGAGAAAATAAAGTTAGAGGATCCCGTTCCGAAAGAAACAGGAGGCGGCCGGCTGCTTGCTGGCAACTTGCAACTGCCTGTCGTCTTCCTCTGTTTCTCTTTGCTTCCGATCCTTGTGCTGCTCCTCTCCGCACACCACTCCTCATGCATCGCTTATGTTTTCAGTACATTGTAGCTTAGGAGAGTATGAAAAGAACTGCTCTAATAATACGACGTTTAGCTGCACTGTTGCTAACTGTGCAATGTGGGCTCCTAGGATGTGTCTTATCCTCTTGATTATCCCATTTTCTGGTTTTTCTTTAACGGCTGAATCGTTGATTAACTCGGTGGTGTTTTTCTTTGTCACGAGATGTTTACCGCCTCATCTTTTCGCTTATGCTTATAATTATTATTTTTTTATAAATATGTAGGTTGTTTTCTTATGAAAAAACAAACAATCACCCTTAGACTTATTGGATTATCTGATTTTGTTATAATTAGTTGAGAGTATAAAAAACTAAACTAATACAAAATTACAAAATCCATTTTAGATTGATCATTTGGGGATTTTTATTTAGTCTTTTAATACGAACCACACTGTTTACGATGTTGGGAGCTGTGGCAACGAAAACAAAATTCACAATTAGAAAAGAACAAATCCCTGACGTGTTGTTCAGTTGAC
This sequence comes from Oryza brachyantha, assembly GCF_000231095.2. NCBI lineage: Eukaryota > Viridiplantae > Streptophyta > Magnoliopsida > Poales > Poaceae > Oryza > Oryza brachyantha. The sequence goes on from NC_023172.2 coordinate 15,601,534, forward strand.
TATTTTTTTTAACGATTGAAGCTTGAAAAAAAATTGAACATATTATTTTTAGAGATCAAACCCTTTAAATACATATACATATAACACACACACACACAGATATATATATATATATATATATATATATATATATATATATATATATATATATATATATATATATATATATATATATATAAAAGTTTGATAAAGTAGTGAAAAACACATTGAGATTTGAAGAGATAGGGGACAAATGCATTGAGTTTTGAAATAAAAATGAAAGATATTTTATAGCTTTATATAGTTATATGAGATATGCTAAAAAATAAAATCTTTTTAGGACGAAGCGAGTAGTCCGTAAGGAGAGAAAAATGAGCAGGTTAGAGCGTGAACACCTTGCTAAGTTGCTATATTTGATTTTACATTATGTCCCACTATTCTGATTTATAAGCATCTTCGATCGCCGCAACTTAGATGAATGTTAAAAAATTAAAATAACACCATGCACTATGCATAGTATGGGTCACATAACGTTTCGATAACATCTAATTAAAGCTCTAAAACTACACGAGCAAAAGGACAAATTTTGCACATTAAACAGCAAGTATATCAAACACCATTAAATTAGAGCTTAGGCAACACAACAACTACAAGTGGAGCAAGACTAAGACATTTAAACAAGAAAAACATTTAATTTTTATGGTTGCCCTTATTTAAGTACCTACACGAAGGCAACATATAGTGCTACTCGGCACAAATCATTGTCTAAGTTCAAAGAATCATTTTTTTTTATCACGGGGTTAAACAATTACTCGTCCGTTCCTTACTTTCAAGATGACACCATCGATCAACACTATTTAAACTTTAACTGTTATTTTTAAATGGTATTCTATGATAAATGAAAACTTATCGCTCCTGTTTGAAGCGAGTATGATAAGTGATGTACTAAGGCTAAAAAAAGAGCGAGTATATATATATATATATATATATATATATATATATATATATATATATATATATATATATATATATATATATATATATATGTGTGTGTGTGTGTAAACTATTGCTCTTAGGAAACGGAGGGAGTAGCTATATATTTTTTAAATTATGGGTAACATTGCTCTTAGGACATAACACACTTGTACAGTATGATATTATTTCAAAGTATCTGAGATTTTCTTTTGAAAAATCGAGCAGTCAAAGCTTAAATTAGAATAGTTTCTAATGTAATCTACTCCGATGATCATGTTAACTTTTAAGTATACGATTATGTAATTATTATTTATTTTGTTATGATTAAATTTATTACTAAATATATTTTAATTATAACTTAAATTTCTATGTATTAGCATAAATTTTTGAATAAGATATATGATTAAACGTGTGATAAAAGGTTAACTGTATCATCTATTAAAATACAACCTGAGTATAAAAGAACCAATGTAATAATTTATAAAACTAGTTTTTCAGATAAAATTCGAGTTTGAATTCGGTTAAAACTTATAGATGAACAAAAGGGGCGGAGAAAACAGCGCGAACACAGGGAAGGAGGAGGAGAAGGGAAACTAGAGAAAAGACCCGGAAAAATCGGCGAAGAAAAGAGAGAAAAGCGCAACACGCCCCGCCTCGCACCGCCACGCCACGCCCCATGTCGCCTTCTCCCTCTCCGGCCACCGCCCCCTCCCCTTCTCGCCGGAGCAGCAACCCCTAATCCCGACTCAATTGATCCCAATTAGATGCACCCCCACCACCACCTCCCCGTCGCCGCCGCACCACCGGACGCGGTCGCCGCCGACCCCGCGCCTCCCTCCTCCTCCGATCCCAACCACCTTGGGCCCCCTCCCTCCCTCCGCATCCACATCCCCTCCAGCCCCCACCATGCGCTGCCTTCCACCCCGCACAAGCGCCCCGTCATGACCTCGTCGTCCTCATCCACCCCGACCAGGCCCTCGCCGTCGCCCTTCACGCCGCCGCCGCGCCGCCGCAAGGTCGCGCCCTCCGCGTCGCCGGCGCCGGCAGCGGCGGCCGCGGCCGCCAGGCACCTCCTCCGCTGCCTCCACCTCCGCCTCCGCCTCCTGCTCCTCCTCTCCCTCCCAACCCTCTACTTCCTCTCCCCGTCCCCCGCCATCCTCCCGCGCTCCCTCCTCGCCGACTTCCTCTCCGCCGCCGCCTTCTCCTGCGCGCTCCTCCTACTCCTCTGCCTCTCCCTCCCGCGCCTCCCCTTCCCGCTCCCCTTCCCCCTCCCGCTCCGCCGCCCGCGCCGATCCCCCATCCTCTGGTCCATCGGCTCCTCGCCGTCCGCCTCCACCTCCGCCCCCACGACCGGCCATTTCGTCCAGGTATACAGCAACGGCGATGTCTACGAGGGCCAGTTCAACCGTGGGCGTTGCACCGGCAGCGGCGTCTACTACTACTACATGAGTGGCAGGTACGAGGGGGACTGGATCGACGGCAAGTACGACGGCTTCGGCGTCGAGACCTGGGCCAGGGGGAGCCGCTACAGGGGCCAGTACCGGCAAGGGCTCAGGCATGGGCACGGCGTATACAGGTTCTACACCGGTGATGTGTACGCCGGGGAATGGTCCAACGGGCAGAGCCATGGCTATGGCGTGCACACCTGCGAGGATGGAAGCCGGTACATAGGAGAATTCAAGAGGGGCGTCAAGCATGGACTTGGCCACTACCATTTCAGGTGTGGAGTCGAACTTACATTTCCTTCGCTAGTGCCCACTAAAGAATCTGCCACTGTTGAGAAATTAACTGTTGCAACTAATTAAGAGCATGTTTATGATCCCTTGGTCTAATAGATATGGATGTTGCAAAATGTTTAGTGGTAATGCCAAATTAGGAAAATGTGTGATTGCTTAACATGGTATATGATTAGTTAGTGAAATTCTGTAGTCCTCATGGTTCCTTGTATTTTTGGTGTTGCACAAACATTAAATCCTGTGAAGTTAGAGCAGAGCATCGAATGCTCTATCAGTTATCTAGTTGTGTACTATGTGTTACTTTATGTCTACTGAATTGTAGAGCTCTTCCCTGCCCTAGTAGATAATGCACTAGATGTGATAGCACTGTTGTTTTGTTGCTTTCAATTGGATGGAATTCTTCATTTGATCAAAAGAAAGGACTTCCATTAGCTTGTTGTTTCCAATGGAGAGATGGGATGATACACTGGTTCCTGTTTTGAAATATCAAACTTTGATTGTACCTTTACACCTTTTGTGGTGAAGTCTGAAAAGTTGTAATTATCACTAGGGTAGTGCCTCCAACAATCCTGTCATTTTACTCCCTGCCCTCTAATGAATCAGAATATAAGGTACTTTATGTTCTCGGCATTACATAGGAAACCAGTTTAGTGAAACGGGAACAGATTACCAACAGGAGAATTGAAAGTCAGAACTGTAGGGAATATTGATATTCATCTCTATCTACTAATAGGTGGTAGGAGTTATAAGAAGACAGAGGTAGTACATGCATGAACGTTTGATGTAGGCATAGAATGTCTTTTGCCTATATTCTTCTGGAAGAGAGTCGTCATCTGATTTTAAGTTAAAACTCAGTGTCTGTTTATGCTGGTCTACCATTGTTGTCTGTCGTGCGAGCATGTCTTGTTGTCCACCTGTTTCAGTTGCATGAACTCCATTTCTTCCTGGATCATTGAGAGCTTGTTATAAGCTGGTCTTGTGCGAATTTGCACTGGTCAAGCTGTTATTTTTGTTCGGAACCTAGTGTGTAGCTGCAGCTAGTTAATTCACATGTAAAAATGGAGTTTAATTTGATCCATTTGCTTATTCCATTAGTTTTCAATTTTTTTGGTTTTCTTCGAGCCATAACTCTCTGTTGTATTTTTATTTGTCCGACTGTTTGGTTTTATACCCATAATAATTTTATATGTGCCTATCAAGTACTACCTCCGTCCAAACCTTCATCTTTTCCCCCATCCCACACATATCATCACAAAGCTAAAACGACTACAATACCCTTTAATGTTATGAGCTCTAATGCATTTGTCACCACTTCCACAATCTCCATTGTGTTTCCCCCCATTTTCACAAACTTCAATACTATGATTGCTTTAAAGTTGAAATCTTTGCGGGACAACTAAATAGTGGGAAGTTTAAGTCTTTGTGGGATGGAGTGGGCACTAATTAGTTATGATCTGAAATGGAAAACAGGGTCGGCTGTTGGTTTAGCTTCTGGCATATAGCTATTTCTAAAACTAAACCTATTTCTTGTTTCTGGGTCTCATTTTATATTTGTTGCGCTATCTGTATAGTCCATTGGGGGTAATTGTAGGTTCATTCTCGGCAACAGCTTCAATCTAATGCAAACAGTCTTTGGTACACTAATACTAATACAGTTGATTTATTGTTGGTTATGCTGCATCTGAGTTTACCATGTGGGATTTATTGATCCGTTATCTGTTATTAGATATCTAGATTTATGTCCATAATGTTTCTTGTTGTCTGATTGGCTATGCGCTGCATTAGTCAATATTATGATGACTGTTTTGGCTTCATGGGCTGTTTGAATTTGGAAGCCCTACTTTATTGTATTCTGTCATGGACAAATATTGAAACTTGGTTGCATATTCATGTTTGGCAAATTTATGAGATAGCAATATAAATTGTATGTGATGTATGTTAGTTGTACCATTCTACATTATGACACAGAATTATCAATGCCTGGTTCACCTTATTTTGATTTATACAAATGCAGCATCCTATACAATGTTTACTATGTTGATTTTTGAACTAACATTTTGTTAACTTGTGTCAAGGAATGGTGATACCTATGCCGGGGAGTACTTTGCTGATAGAATGCACGGTTTTGGAGTCTACAGTTTTGCCAATGGGCACAGATATGAGGGAGCATGGCATGAGGGTAGAAGGCAAGGTTTAGGCATGTATACTTTCAGGAATGGAGAGACACAAGCAGGCCATTGGCAAAATGGGGTTCTTGACACCTTGAGCACCCAAAACATTATCCCTGGATCGCCCATAGCTGTGAACCATTCCAAGGTCCTCAATGCAGTGCAGGTAATGTTCCTGAATATTATCAGCTGTTTCTTGCTACGATGCTTAATACAATATTCCTCACTAACTTATGATCATGCCACACTGACAGGAGGCGAGAAGAGCTGCAGAGAGGGCCTATGATGTCCCAAGAGTCGACGATAAGGTGAACAGGGCTGTTGCTTCTGCTAATAAAGCAGCCAACGCAGCCAGGGTGGCTGCTGTGAAGGCTGCACAAAAACGCATCCCAAATAATGGCAATGATCTACCGTTATCAGTAGTGTGAGATGGAAGCCAGCATAAGGTTGGCACAGAGCTGCTTCGCGATGTCATCGCGTTTCCAATTCGCCCGATAGAACCTTCTACTTCCCTACGGGGGAAGTTCCTCCCACACCATCGGGCCATGGCGATACCTGAGTGACTGCCGTTGCAGCAGAGCTTCGGAACCAGAGTTTTCCGCCAGTTCCTCCATACATCTTTTGT